>NC_140974.1:23234922-23289922 GCF_056783735.1 Eptatretus burgeri | reverse complement strand
ATTAAATAAACATGTTGTGTGTGGGGAACTAATTAACTAATCACTAATTATGTGAATATGATGAATATGGGTGGAGCTTGTGAGGGGTTTGTGTGTGTGGAGTTTTTGTGGAGCTTGTGAGGGGTTTGTGTGTGGTGGGGTTTGTGTGTGGTGGGGTTTGTGTGGGGTTTGTGTGGAGTTTTTGTGTGGAGCTTGTGGGGGGTTTGTGTGGGGTTTGTGTGGGGTGGGGTTTGTGTGGAGCTTGTGTGGGGTGGGGTTTATGTGGGTGGGTTTTGTGTGGGCGGAGTCAAAAAGGGGCGGAGTCAAAAAATTTCAATTTATCTTTGTCTTTTGTAATTCCTGTGAATAAAATGAACCTAAAATCTCTTCCCCTTCCAAATAATATATCTTATAAGTCCAAGGAACCGTATCTATGACATCAACAATTTTAAAAGTTCTTTCGTCCATCGTTTAGTAAAACCCTTTTCAAAATGAGATTTCCACCTATATATTCTTACGATATCACCAACTTTGAACTTAGGTTTTCTGACATTAATCTCTTTTTCATATTTTAATTTTGTAAATGTTTCTGATGTTTTCATATTTGTTGACGTGTGAATCATGTCATTATACTTATCCACAATATCCTGAATAAAAGATGACCATTGTTGTGAACCGAGTTGTGTGAATTTTTTATATAATCTCTCTTTTAAGGTACGATTAAAACGTTCAACAACAACTGCCTTCCCTTCATTAAAGGTACTGTATAATGTAATACTGTTATTTTTTAGAAAATTCATAAATGTCTTGTTATAAAACTCTCCACCCTCATCAGTCCACAATTTTTTAAGTTTTCTCTTACTTTTATTAAATATCTGTTGAAAGGCTAACATAAGAATATTACCTGTTTTGTTTTTTAATGGTACAACCCATACGTATCTACTCCTCAAACCAATAACAGTTTAAGCATACTTGTACCCCTTATCATTATTGAGTTCAATCAAATCAGCAGACCAGATATAATCAACTTCCTTGGAATAAACTTTCCTTCTCTGAAACTTTGTGAATATTGGTTTATGTAATTCATCAGCTAATTGCTCTTCAGTCTTAATGGCATCATTAGAGCCTATAAGTTTTTTGAATTTCCAAGTCCAAGTTTCAATTTAGCACTGATCATCTTCTTCACAATGAACCGATCAACTTTTTCGCTCAAGGTTGGATTTTGTATCAGAGACAAATTATCCAACATTTCTCTATCGGCTTCATGCTTTTCTTCCAACGTTGTGGTATTCCCATAATCAATATCGTGTCTCGTGCACACTTCATCAACTCTATTGATGGGCTTCCTCCAGGATTTAGGATTGTCTGCCTCATCTAATCTTTTATCCAAGTTTGTGCCTGGACCACAGAAAGAATACCCTGGAAGATGTAATTCCCCTGGTATTCCAGTAGTTGTAAATTGACTTCCTGATAAAAACTTTTGTATATCTCCTCGTTTGTGTTTGAGAATAAATTGATTTTTTTTTGAACCACACACCGAACATATACCTTTTTGTATAACCCTGTTATTTTTACTTTTAATATATGAAATATTTTTAGTATTAGTTTTCTTTTTACATTTGAGACAATAACTCATTTATTTATGTGAAAAATTCCTGCAGAGTGCAAAAACCTTTTTAGTTTCCAACATGCACATTTGAATCTTAATTTTTAAAACATAAAGAATCCTTAGAAATGCCTTCACTCTCTCCTCCATTTATTTAAGAAAAAAAAATGAAAAACTTGAATTAAAATGAATAGCTTGTCGATGTCAATATTCTTGTCGAAAGTATTGCAAATAGACTTGTCAATTCTTTGTTTTCCTCCTCTGTGGGTTGAGTTATTTTCTGTAATACCACCAATCTTTTTTTAATCTCACTGGTTTCCATATTTTGATATTTATTTTGTCTCGCTCTTTCCTCTCTCTCCTTCTCTCTCTCCTCCCTCTCCTTCTCTCTCTTCTCTCTCTTCTCTTTTTCCTCCTTCTCTTTTTTCTCCCTCTCCTCCTTCTCTCTCTTCTCCTTTTCCTCCTTCTCTTTCTTCTCCCTCTCCTCCTTCTCTCTCTTCTCCTTTTCCTCCTCTTCCCTCTCTTCTTCAACTCCTTCCTCATCCCTTATTATCCTTGAATCGCTTACACCCCATAGAATATCATACATATATTCATCAGGATTTCTTGTTATTCCTGTATCCAAAATAATTTTTTTTACAACAGGAAACCAATAAAATTTCTTTTGAATTTCTAAAAGAGCCTTACCTTTTCATAACTTTATAATTTTTTCAATATTTAACATTCTAATTAAATCTAAAGTTGTCGGTTTATCAACATCAGCATAATGCCAATCTTTTATTGAAAATACCTCATTCTTATGTTGTAGAACATATTTATGAAAATACCGAATACCCTTTTCTTGAAGGTATGCTTGGACACAGAAATGATAATTTTCTTGAAGCCTTCTTGCTGTCATTTATGTATTAGAAATACATGTTAGAATAATATTATGGCACAAAACACCTCCCCATCTTCCCATAGTTAAATCATTTTGTATTTCCTTACTTATTATATATAATCCTGTTTTTTCTGTTTTCATGATATAAACAAGGGCAAAACCATTATTATATTTACCCTTATTAAATTCTTTTGTTTGTTGTTTACTAATCGTGGCCCCACAAACCTCATTCTCAATACCAAGTGGATAATATTCTTCCTTACGAGACTGATTTAATTGTTCCAGGTCTTCGAGGTTAATTTTAAATGACCAATTATACCCTAAATCATTCATATCATACCCCCATTGTTCTATTCTCATACAAACGATACGCCCTTCTTTATAAAAATTTATTTTAATTCAAACTGTGAATTCTGTATGACCTGGAGATAATATCAACACTTCCCTATCTTTGGAATACACGGCCGTTTTATTTAAAGATATATGTTGTGATAAATCGCTTAATCTCACCAATTCATTTGCGTCAGTCGGGCTTGGATAATTTTTTAATTTATAAGCATTTTTCATGCTAATATTTTTGGTTATATTATATTTATGTCGTTCAGCCTGTGCCTTTGTGTAATAATTTGATAAATCAATATCCAGTTCTTGAGATACACCAAAGATAGAACCATCTTTACCAACATAAGTCATTTATATTAGATTAAAAATAATATCATAAAATTTTTTATTTTTGTTGAGTTGAAATAACACATATAGACATTATTGACCACAACACTTGGAATTTAATTCTTGGACTTGAAATGTTTGATAAACACCATTCTGTAAGAATTTTATGACTTCAACAGGTGGTGGAAGACCAAAACTATCAAAATAATATTTGTCTTGACTATTAAAAATACAAACCCAATGAGAACCGTTCCCATTATTATCTTCTAAGTTCATAATAATATTCTTTGTATGTTTCGGCACATTTGTTAATTCATCTCTCATGCAAATAACCACATTATGAATTTTTAATTTCTTACAATATTTGACAAGTTGTAAATTTGATGTTGTATTCTTTCCAAATTCTTTAAACCACTCATCAATGCTCATTTATTTATTAGAAAGATATAATCCATTACCTCTTTTCGTTAATTTTACACCTGCTTGTGCAATAGAAGAAAGCATATCTCCAACTAACAATCTCGCTTTATCAGGCAGACCTTCAAGTTTTTCAGCAAAATCTACAATTACACCACTTCCACTAATTTGTTTCTCCAACTCTTTGTTGTGTCTTTCCAATTCTTTTTGAGCCTGGAGTTGAGCCTTCCTTTCGTTGGCAGTTTTCACCGCTGTTGAAATACCACCCGTCAATGCTCCAACCGCACTTAAACCAGCAAATAAAGGAATTAGAAATGGGAGAAATCCTCCACTCTTCTCTCTTATTGAATATTTTTTCAACATTGGTTTTGTCATTTTAATTTTAAGTGAGCCAGTGTCATTCAAGATTTTAACCTGTTCTCTTGTGAGCAAAACATCAATTCTTACTGCTCCTTTTCTCTGAATTGTATAAACGTTAATCGTACAAGGCTTTTGATTTTGAACACAAGATGATAGTTTATGAAGATTGATTTGATTAACATATACCCCAGTTGGTAATTTGTCACTCATTTATTTAACAAAAAATTATGTGAGACTAATCATCTCTCCATTATCTGTATTAATCTGCAATTCTGTTTCTTCCAAAAGCAAACAATATGTATCAACTTCTTCACTCTCTCCTCTTTCAATGTATAGGGAAGTATCCACTCGATTAGACTTTATAGTTTCCTTTTGAGCGCTCAGGTCAAACGCATAGATTGTATACAAACTTTTAAATGCTGTCATATCCAAAATAGGTTCTTTATTTCCATTACTTTCACACACCTTTTGGTAAGACTTGTATGCTTCAGCAAAATCATTTTTTTTCCAATTAATTTCCAATCTATCTCATGGATAAAATGTTCCATCTAGAGAAACGCGAAGTTGTTTCACCTTAGCATTATCACTCAATGCATCATTCTTATCAGTCACAGTATCACCATCTGGCTTTTTAAAAATGATCCACAGATATCGTGGCTTTCCTTCCAGAACACCCAAATTCCACGTGTAAGTAGTTTGGTTGAGTTTAACGTGTTGACATCTTCTTTTGAGGTATGATACACTGAGTGGTTTCTTTGAGTTAAGTCTTCGATTCAACATCTCTTCTGTTTTAAGATTAGGAGTATATTCACTGATATACCAACTCATCTCCTCAATTACAAATTTATTCTGATCACCAAAAGCATTACCAACACCAAAAAGCAATCGATTTTCATTATCATTACTTTGTAGTTGAAATCTAATTTTAAGACCATACAGAACTTTAGCATGATCACAAATTCCAAATATACCTTTAAGAGGAACTGCCACTGTAAAACTATTTTCTGCTTTTGTATCATCATTATACGCTCCTTTCCTTTGAGTATATCCAGGGTCTGTGTTTGTTCCCGTTGACATATCAGGAATAAAACCTTCGACAGACCCCTTTCCCATTCTATCACTGAATGTATAGAGTGTAAATTTCATCATTTCAGATACAGCAGAGACATAAGCAACCGCTTCAACTTCTTGTGTTCCAATATACAAACGCACACTATCAAACATTTTCCAGAAGAAATCATTTACAAGTGTAGCGTTTGTGTTATTCCCAGCTTTAGTGAATTTAAATTTACACAACAAGAAACTTTCGGAGAGATTCAAATAGGTTTGTTGATTATTTATTTCAAAACTTTTTGTACCATTCGTATTCCAGACTGTTCCAGTTATTGCATTTACCTTGAAGTAATCTTCTTTTTTAGTGGAGTTTGAGATAATAATAGTATCATCCAAATCATAGATACTATTAATTGCTTCCATACTTGTATTTATTTAGGAAAAAAGATGTTAAAACTTTTGAAACCCTGATCCAAGTATTTGAATTATTTTCTGTCGTTCTTGGGGGGACAACTGAGTTTTGCCTTTCTTAATTTCTTTTATTGCTTGTAATTTATGAGATTCCTTCTGGGCATCTTTTATGATATTTACAACACCTGCTACATTTCCCACAGCAGAAGCAGTTGAACCAATTAGATCTTTATGTTTAAGAATAGTTGAACCAATACCCATAACAGTATCAATAATCCCATCTCCTCTAAATTGATGTCCCCTTTGTCTCTTAGGTTTATAGTATCCTCCACCAAGGTACATACCTTCACCCTTGTAGTATGGGGAAAGGAACATCCCATCCCCTGTAATTATTTTATATTTTCCCAACTCGTGTTTCCTCACAATAACCATCGTATTTATTTATTGGAAAACTTCATGTAGGTGAATTCTGATGGATATAACTTCTCCATTAAAAGAAATCATACGATTATCTTGGTCGGTTATCCTAAAATTTACTCTGTGTATGGTTTTTCCTGACACAGGGAGATAAACCAAATTTTTGGGTTCCATATTGAATTTATAACCAATTGGGGTTGAGTATGCACTGAATGAAAATATTGCATTTGTTTTTTTTCCATCATTATAAGCACCATCAATCAAATCACAGTGAATTAACACCGAATTTATTCCTGAGGATATTTGAATGACATTATCACTGTAAAACGTCCCATTAGTTTCAATCTTTTTTGAGGAGAAACCCAATAACTCTCGAAATGAATTATCAATTGTGAAATCAACCTTGTCGTTATTTTTAACTTTAATCGTTGATTTTGAAGTATGTTTTTGAATGTCTATAACAATATTTTTTGGTTCATCACCCTGTTCTTTCATAAGACGAGCAATTTCGGAAGATATTTGAGAAATCTCATATGCTCCGGGTGAGACCGTTATCGTTTTGTATCCACTTCCAGGATTTTAACTAAACTTGCCATTTTTATCAGTTATATTAAATAAGGTATTATAAGTTTCCATGGACAATAAAGATGCCTCATATTCTTTTGTTGGGTTAAGTTGTAGTGGGTATGGGAATGAAGATGTGTGGTCGCTTGTTGTGAAATTGAAACTAAGGATTGTGCTTCTCATCTTATTTAATATGAGATAAAATGTCTTTATATTGAGATTTATTAATTATTTTCATGTTCATCAACTGGTCTAAAATGGCTTATGCTTCATTAAAACAATTGCTATTTCCAGCCTTCTTACTACCTAACAACAATAACAGTCTATTAACTAATTGTGATGGGTCATTTGGAAGAAAACTAATACCAGAACCAAGGATACTTAAAGCCTGAATAATGTGTTTCTCCTTCTCATTTTTCCTACTTTTACTAGAAATACTAACCCGATAATTTAGAGTGTTCAGCAGATCAATATATACTCTATCATCATTATTTTTCATATCCAATGGTTTATCAATATACTTTGATTCATCCCTCACAGTTGAACCTTGTCTTCCATCTTTTGTGAGAAGAAACATTAATCTCGGAATTAGTTTAACAGGGGGTTGAGCAGAACCCAAGAACCTTAATTCATCATTAAATATCAATACCTTTTCTTGAACAAGATGAAATATTGCTGGTTGTTCTGTTGGAATGAGTCCTGCTTTGGTTTTTGAATCCGCTGAATATTCATTGTTTTGAAGAGCATTCACAATATAATCAGGGGGTCGATTAATCTCTTCCAGTTGTTGAAATAAACCTTCATCATCATATACCTTTAATTCTCCTAAATGCTCTAATTCTTCCTCCGTCATTTGACCAAAATCTTTTAACATTTGAAGTTTTTTAGGAGTATATTCTACTGTGGGAACTGTGGAAACATCTTTCATTTTTTCTTGGGATGTTTTTAAAAGTGGTTTAAAAAATTTCTCTTGTTTTCTTTCAAATGCTTCTTCGCCCGTTAGTTTCTGTCTGCGTTTCTTCTTTATGTCTTCCTGCTGTTTTACAACTTTTGAAACCAACTCTTGATGTTCCTTAAATCTTCTTGCTCTTTCTTTTGCATCCATTTATTTAATGTAAAATATCATTTAATGAATTGTAAAGATCAACAGGGAAATTTTCCTTTTCTTCATCATTCAAGTAGATGTGTTCAAATAAATCCTTTTCTTTAAATATTTCATCAAATTCTTTATTAACATTAATGCGAGTTGTAATTTCTTCTTCACTAATACTTGCATCTCTGCTTTTCATACGTTTGCGTTGAGTTTCTTCATCAACATCAAAACCGAATGATAAAATCTTCACTCCGCTCAGATGTTTAATAATTTGTCTCGTTCCTTCTGGATTAGTTTCTAATATCCCAAGACCACCAGATTTTAGTTTCCTTAACTCACTCTTACAATGTGAATATTTTGTTGTACCAAGAGAAACCTCCTCAAATATTTGACCTTCATTCCTCAATCGCATATGTTCCTCCACTGAAATATAGTGATAATCTTCACCTTTTATTTCTCCAGGTCTTATTGCTCTAGTTGTTGTTGATACAATGCGTATCACGGGGTGTTTTTTAAGTAAATTTACAATATTCTCATTTGTACTACACAAGAACCTTGATTTATGAAAGTTTTTTCCAGAAGCAGATTGACCCACGAGATTTACAATAATAGTTGTCATTTATATATGTAATTGTTTATAAAACAAAAAATATATCCCTTAATATCTCATCTTGTTTCACAACAATATATTTATATTTTTCAGTCGTGTGCTTCATGTAATCCTCAAATTTCTTTTTACTACATAATGTCGAACAATTATCTCTCCAAAAATTATTGATATCTATTGAATTTAACTTGAATAAAATAAAAGTATTAGCATTGTTTCTGATGGAACGACGAGGAAGTTGAAAGTACGATTGACTAAGATAAATACAATTACAAGAAGAATGTCTCCCTCTTGTGTAGTAGCTGTCCATTACCGTTTGGTTTCTCTCATTAACACAATCATCAAAGATAACGAGGTTCTTTTTTGATTTATCCAAATCTTGGGGAGACGGTATATCATCCGTATTATCACTAAGAATTCAAGTTATAGGATTTGATTTCTTTTTACATCTCTGTGTATCACAAAATAGTTGAATTATATCTTCAATGTTATAATCATTTAGGTTTTTTTGACGTTTAAATAAACCGATTATATCTTCTTTTTGAAGACCAGCATTAAAACCTTGTGAGAGTAGTTGATACTCTGGTTGAAAACTCGACTTTGTGAAAATTATTAAATTATCATAATCTAAAAAGTTGGGAGTGAGGAGCATCTTTAAAAGTAAGCAGGTTTTTCCACATCCACTTGAACCAACTATGAGACATCTTAATGAATTTGGGAGATTTTTATGGTTGTTAAATTTTATCTTATTTTCCCAAATGGGTAAAAAATCATTCATTTATATATTTGGAAAACAGGTTATTTAATTTATTATTGGCTTTTTGAGAAACTATATTTTATCCTAAGTTCAGGTTTAATTTCAAGATAATCCATTATTTTATTTATACAATATCTTGTATCAGATATTTCCCTGAAAATTACATCCATGAATAATATATAACAACAATCCTTTGAACATTTCTCTTATACGTTCAGTTTCTTCCCTTGTAAGGAAAGGTGTGTTATCACCCTCATACTTTACATTCATTTCTCTGATCAATCTTGTAAAGTAATTCATTTTTGGTGTAAATCTAAAAGAATTATTTTCCTTTTTATATTTTTTATTATCATTAATTTGAAGATAATCACAGAATATACATTGTTTATAGGCTTTTGACTCTGTGTTTAATCCCCGTCTTTCACACGAAGGACAATTCTCAAATTTGTCATATGGAGAATCAGGAAAGTCTTGCATATTTATAAAGTAAAACTTTACTTAAACTGAAATTCATCTATACTTTCAGTTGTATATTGATTCATATTTAATAATATTACCATCGATATCAATATACTTTTTTTCATTACCAGATTCAATGACAACATTTTTTATATTAAAGGTAATTTTAAAATGATCGTTAACTACTATTGAACGAAATGTCATTTCACCTGATATATTAACATCCTTTATTTCATCAGGATTTACATCTTTAGGGTTGTTGAAAAAAATACAAATTTCTCCTTGCATATTACAGATGGTCTTATCTTTTCTTTCTAAAGCTTCATCCATAAGGTTTTTGTTTTTTGATACTTTTTCTTGTTTCATTGCTTTTTCTAGTTTTGAATATATTACTAGAAGGAGAGGAGAAACTTTTGTTAGAGATACTTTAATTGATGTTCTACCAGGTATACTAAAAGCCCTTCCACTGAAGGAAATTGAAGAACTCATATTATTTACCATAATAGTTTTTATCCAATAGTTGTTATATTTATCTTTGTTCAATTTTACATCCTTGACATATTTCTCAGTATCTTTAACAAATGAAGAGATTGATTGAAACTTGTCTTTTGTGTCTTGAAACATTGTATTTATTAAGTGAAAAAGTTGGAGGATAAAATGGTTTTAAGCACAGATTCACCTGTAAAATAAACGAAATTTTCATCAAGAAAATTTTAGTTTAAGCAAAGATTTATTATATAAATATGGTGAATACAACATACTGCGATGTTTGTAATCACAAATATAAACATTATAGAAAACACCTCCGAACCAACAAACACACATTTAATCTATTTCATAAAATATCTCCTCTTGAGTTGGAAAGAAAACATTGTGATATCTGCTCAAAGGATGTTTTGAAGAGTAGTTATAATAGACATCTTCAATCACAAAAACACAAGAAAAATGAGTTTAAAGTAAAGGGAGACTATTATATTGAAAACACTGATGGGGCATTTAAAGGGCATATAAAAATAAGGATTTTTCAATTTGGAGAACCCGGTCCATCATCAATAGCTGAATCAATTGAAATAGTGAAACCTGATGTTGAAAAAGTTATTAAAAAGACATTAAAAGAAATGAAAACTTTAAAGTTTTATATGGGAGTGAAAATGAATATGAAAAGACAAGATGAAGAACAAACTCCTTATATGAGAACAGATCTTCATTTTCTAACATCATTTCAAGATTTTTTGAATAGTGGGGTTTATGAAGAACTATCAAAACAAGAGGAGGATGTTGATAATACAGTGGTAGGAAGTGGATTCAATTTTAAAAAAATCATCTTTTTAGATATACACATTCTAAAATCAAACCCTCTTAAAGCTTCTTCTTATGTTGAATTACCAAAAGAAATAAAACTAAAGAAGGCAGTTGTTAATATTAAGAACAATGATAATAAATGTTTCTCTGGTCTGTTCTTGCTCACTTTCATCCACCAAAATGTAATTCAGAAAGAGTAAAACAATATATGAAATATGAGAATACCTTGGACATTAAAGATTTTAAATTCCCAATGCCACTAACAGATATTCCTAAATTTGAGAAAAAGAATAATCTTTCTATTAATGTATATGGATTAACGGATACAAACAAAGTTCAAATATTAAAAATTTCAAACAACTATAAAAATGAAGAAACACACATTGATCTTTTATATTTTAGTGTTGGAAATAATTCACATTACACATACATCAATAATTTATCAAGATTAATCTCTTCTCAGGTATTCAGATCAGCAAACCAAATATATCCTTGTAAGCGATGTCTTAATTCAGTTCATACAAAAGAATGATTAGAACAACATTCAAAATATTGTAGTAATCATAAATCAGCTGTAATTACAATGCCTAAACCTGGTGAAAAGAATTCTTTTGAAGATTATAATAAATCTATCATACACCCATTTGTGATATACGCTGATTTTGAATGTATCCTTAAAAAGATAAATACTGCTTCTCCTAATCCAAAAGAATCATATACAAATAAATATCAAAAACATATTCCTTGTGGTTTCTGTTATTATATCAAATCATTTGTTGGGGAAAAGTATAACAAACTTGAACATTATAGTGGAAAAAAAGCTTCACAAGAGTTTGTAAAACGATTAGAAAAGGATTGTATAAGACTCACTAAATTAATGAAAGAAACAAATGAACCGATGAAATTAACCAAAGAAGAAAAATTAGAGTTTAGAAAGAACAATATCTGTCATATTTGTGTGGGGGAAATTAAGGAGTCTAAAGTTAGGGATCATTGTCATCTTACTGGTAAATATAGAGGTCCCGATCATTCCTGTTGTAATCTTAATTATAAATTACCTTCTTTTATTCCAGTCTTTCTTCACAACAGCGCCAACTATGATACACATCTATTTATAAATGAACTTTCAAAAACACCAGGGAATATTTCTGCCATAACAAACATCAGTCAAAAGATATATTTCATTTACAAAAATGATATTCACAAAATCTTTAACTCGTATTAGGTTTCTAGATTCTTACAAGTTTATGGGAACACCACTAGCCTACCTCGTATCAAATCTAAGCTCCACGGACTCTTTTCCAAATCTTAATTCATTCTTTCCAAAAGAGGAAATTCTCACTAAAGAGGAAATTCAGATTAAAGAGAGAATTCAAAGTAAAGAGGAAACTCTAATTAATGAGGAAATTAATGAAGAAATTCTAACTGAAGATGAAATTCTAATTATATAGAAAATTCGAACAATGAATGAAATTCTAACTAAAGAGGAAATTCTGATTAAAGATGAAATTCTGATTAAAGAAGGAATTCTCACGAGAGAGGAAATTCAAACAAGGAAGGAAATTCAAAGTAAAGAGAAAATTCTTACAAGTAAGGGAATTTATCCTTATGATTATATGGATTCATTTATGAGATTTAAAGAAACACAACTTCCTTCAAAAGAAAGTTTCTATAATAACCTTTATGAAGAAGTGATAAGTGATAAGGAATATAAACACACGCAAGAAATATGGAAAATATTTAAGATAAAGAACCTTGGAGAATATCATGATTTATATCTAAAAACAGATGTTTTATTGTTAGCTGATGTGTTTGAAGCTTTTAGATCACTCTGTCATAATAAAAATTGTTATGGATTAGATCCTGCCCACTATTTCACAGCTCCTGGTTTAGCTTGGAATGCAATGTTGAAAATGACAAAACAAGATATAGATTTAATCAGTGATGTTGATATGCTTTTGATGATTGAGAAGCCCAAGAGAGGTGGAATATCACAAGTATGTTCAAAAAGATATGCTAAAGCAAATAATAAATATCTTCCAAATTATGATAGTGAAAAAGATAGTAATTATTTGATGTATTTTGATGCTAATAATTTGTATGGATGGGCAATGTCTCAATCTCTGCCTTATGGTAAATTAGAGTGGGTGGAAGAAAAGGATTATGAAAAGGCTTTGATGAATATTGTTATTTCTTCTCAAGAGGAATTGAATGACGAAGAAGAAGGTTATTATTTTGAAGTTGATTTGAGATACCCGAGTGATCTTCATAATAAGCATAAAGACCTTCCTTTTGCATGTGAGAAAGAAACCCCAAAGAAAGAATGGTTCAGTGATTATCATAAAAGTTTTAATATTAAAGGCAAATCAACAGAAAAGTTATTAACAACATTCTATGATAAAGAGGGATATGTTTTGCATCAGAGAAGCTTAAAACAGTTTTTGAGAGAAGGATTGAGAGTAGCTAAAATTCATAGAGTTTTAAAATTTAAACAAAGTCCTGGGGTGAAAAAGTATATTCAATTCAATACAGATATGAGAGCAAATACAAAAGTAAAATTTGAAGGGGACTTTTACAAATTAATGAATAATGCTGTATTTGGAAAGACTATGGAAAATGTTAGAAACAGGCAAAACATTAGATTCGCAACATTTTGGAAAGAAGCTTCGAGATTGATAAATAAACCAAGTTTTGAGAGAGAAGAGGTTTTTTCAGAGAACTTTTCTGCAATTCATATGAAAAAGGAAAGTATTGTAATGGATAAACCAATTTATATTGGAACAGCAGTTCTTGATTTATCAAAGATATTGATGTATGATTATTTGTATAATGACTTAAAGAAAGAGTATGGTGAAAATGTTTCATTGTTGTATATGGACACTGATAGTTTTATCCAAGATATAAAAACTGATGATGTTTATAAAGATATGAAGAAAAATATTGGAGTATATGATACAAGTAATTTCAGCAAGAAGAGTGAGTTATTTTCCAAAAAGAATGAAAAGGTTATTGGTAAGTTTAAGGATGGGTTGGGTGGAAAAGTAATGAGTGAGTTTATTGGATTGAGAGCAAAGGCATATGCTTATAAGTATGGTGATCAGATTGATAAGAGGTTAAAGGGAATAAAGAAATATGTAATAAAGAAATCAATAACTTTTAGAAATTATTATAATTGTTTGATGAATAAGAAAGAAGAATATAGGAAAATGAATACAATAAGAAGTTATAAACATAACATATATAGTGAAGAAGTGAATAAAAAGGCATTATGAGCCTTTGATGATAAGAGATTTATTTTAGATAATGGAATACATTGTGTTCCATATGGATATTGTATGATAGAGTGAATAGAATAGATTGTGTTTTAACGATGGGAAGATGGTTAGGGTTTTTTAAGGGCTACCGCCGCGTTTTTTTGCAATATATAAATGGTCAAACCAAGTATTAATCAAACTAAAGAGTGGAGAAAATCTCAGTCTTGGTATATAAATGGAAAACATAATGAATGTGAAAAATATCAAATAAGTCTTATTGAAAAAATAACTAAAACAAAGGTAAATAAAACAAATAAGCGAATCAATTTAAAAAGTAGTAAGTTAGAGGATGTAAAGAAAAAAATGAATATCCTTGAATGGACTGAAAACTTTGATGGATATCAATTGAACAATGAAAAAACAATTTACTATAATCTCAAAATGATATGTGGCTCAGGAGGTGGTCAAAGAAGAGCATTAAGAGAAGTTTATCATTTCGTAATGGCACAAAAGGGGTATCTTAAAAAATATAAAGATTCAAATGTTTTGTTTTTCAATATTTTAGATGGGGATTATTGTGCAATGAAAATTAAACTATTGAAGGAATTTGAGAATGAACAAATCTTTATAGGTTCAATGAGTGAGCTAAACAATATGCATCGGTTATTTGATAAAGAGTGTCCCGAGGCTAAGACGTTTTAGATATTTCTTTCGAATCACCTTCAACAAATCTTTATCTTATTGTATGGATTATTTGAAAAAAAAAAGTGTCCCCAGGTTAAAAGGGGAGACAAATAAATATACCTTGGGATAAAAAGGGGGTTTATTTTTAGGGAAAAAAAATATGAATCGCTGAAAATCCCCCATTCATTTACATGGGGAAAAGTGAGCCTGAACCAGTATATTCACCCTACATATATATATATATATATATATATATATATATATATATATATATATAGATATATATATATATATACATATATATATATATATATATATATATATATATATATATATATATATATGTATACATACAGTAATCCCCCGCTATATCGCGGTTCCCCTATCGCGCCCCCGGTTCATCGCTGGATTTCCCTTGGAACCTAACTATTTTTTTCTGCGGATTCCCCCGGTATATCGCGGTAATAATATATAAAATATAAATTATTTAAGCAATAAATTATAACGCGTGGTGCTCGACCAGTCACACAACGCATAAGACAAAGTTTTGCTTGTGAACTTAGAATATTTTCTACGTTTTTTCTCCAAGCCCTACGATGCCGCCCAAACGCCCTGCACCTTCTGAGGCTTCTGGCAAGGAACCGAATTGCCAGAGGAAGGTCCTGACACTCCAGGAGAAGGTTAAGGTGCTCGATATGCTTCAGGAAGCAAAAAGGTTTGCTGCGGTTGGACGAGCGCTGCCAAACCGACCAGACCAGAATAGTCGATCTCCGGCACCTCAAACCTGATCACTGCCAAACCGACCAGACCAGACGAGTCGATCTCTGGCACCTCAAACCCGATCACTGCCAAACCGACGAGACCAGACGAGTCAATCTCCGGCACCTCGAACCCGTTCACTGCCAAGATGACCAGACCAGACAAGTCGATCTCCGGCACCTCAAACCCGATCACTGCCAAGCCGACCAGACCAGACAAGTCGATTTTTTGTGAGGCATCCATTCATCGCGGATTTTCACTTCTCGCAGGGTGGGGGGGGTTGGAACGTAACCCCGTGATAAACGGGGGATGACTATATATATATATATATATATATATATATATATATGTATATATATATATATATATATATATATATATATATATATATATATATATATATATATATATATATATATATATATATGTATATATATATATGCGAGCCTGGTGTTGGCGCAGTGGTTTGGGCAGCGGCTTGGGATCCAAAAGGTCCTGAGTTCAAGCCCCGTTGGGCCACTGAATTAATACACCAAGGGGTTGACTCAGCCTGTCATCCTTCTGAGGTCGGCGAAATGAGTACCAGTGTACTGGCCCGGTGTATACCACGGTTAAAATAGGTGTACCATATCCCTGTGTCATAAGAGGCGACCAGGGTTGCGTCAGGAAGGGCATCCGGCATAAAACATCTGCCAAATCACTATGCGGATCATACGGATGATCCGCTGTGGCGACCCCTAACGGGAGCAGCTGGAAGAAGAAGAAGAAGAAGAAGAAGAAGAAGAAGAAGATATATATGTTTAAGCGATCAGGAGCATATGTGCGTATATCGTATGTCATACGTGTCTGCATTTTTAAACTTTATCTTTATCACATGTTACATGACCATGTGATATAGCAGTTACTCTTTTGAGATAAAAATAGGCCAAAGGTCAACATCGGTCAATTTTCTAATATACTCAATTTTGATCCGATTGACTTGAAATTTGAACAGCATTTTCATATCAGGTCACTAAATTACCAACAACTAATTTTGAGGTCAACATAGGGCCAAAGGTCAACATATACTGAATTTCTAAAATTGTCAATTTTCATCTGATTGACTTGAAATTTAAAGAGGATTTTGCACATTTGGTTATTGAATTTAACTTCTATTTATTTTTGAGGTCAACCTCGGCCAAAAGGGCAACTTAGGCCAAGTTTCTAAAATCCTCAGTTTTCATCCGATCAACTTGAAATTCGAACAGGATTTGCATAAAAATGACCATCATGTGTCACATGGTCTTGCAGCCATTTTGGATCGAAGGAAAAATCTTGCTTAGTGCGCGCTGCAATGTCGCACGCTGGAGGATTTGTTATTATCTTGCCAAAACGAAGTTTTTGCAAAATATGTTAGTCAGCTTGTGTTTTTTTTTGTTTTGTTTTTTGTTTGTTTGTCTGTAAGCACGTATAAAAAATTCTGCAGAGCACAGTTATCATTGGAAATTTTTGTAACTTCGCATATCAGAGGCCTATAGAGGTCCCTTTCAGTGCATAAAATTTTCAAGGTCAAGGTCAAAGGTCAAGGTCACTTTGTCGCGAATCAGGGGAGTCGACGAAACCCTTATTTTTTGAGTTATTTTGATCGGATCGTCTTCACACTTCATGGGAATATAGTTCATGGTCTGGCGCTCAGCTGATTAATCTTTGGTGTCGATCGGCTTTGACCTTCATGGTTAGCGCTGGAGGTCGAAAGTTTTTGACCCCAAGGTCAAATTTTGAAATCTTAGATACCATATCGAGAAATACCTCATATGAAAGTGCTTGATAAGTGCTTTCCAGATCTGTCAAAAGTTTGACGCTATGACGTCATTTGATGACGTCATGACGAAAAAACGGATTTTTTATGAAAATTTTATTTCCTCAGTTCTCATCAAAATCTCTTGATATTTTATGTACAACTGTCCTGGAGAGATACCATTAACCGTACGAAAATATAAAGGTCAAGGTCAAAGGTCAAGGTCACAAAAAGTTCAAGCATCAAGGTCGACGAAACCCTTATTTTTTGAGTAACTTTAATTGAATAAATAAGTCACTCATGTTCACATTTTGGCAAGATACTGGTCACCCTGGGGGTGACATTGGTTTATTTATTTATTTGGCATGGGGGCAGTGTAATTTGAATGTACCTGTACTTGTTTTTACTATTATCTCACCTGGACATTAGTCCAGGGAGCTAGTGTATTCAAGCAGTGTCCATAGGTGAGTGAGTGAGTCAGTCAGTCTGTAAACTTACTCAGTCATTATTGCTTGAACCAAGCACACTATTTTGATGAAACTTTGCCAAAAGCTTCATATCTGATGTCTAACGAAGGTGTATTGACCACATCAAAAGATGCACTCATTAAGGGGGTCTACAGGAGGGGTGGGGGGGGCTGATACCTCAAATTATAAATTTGCTCTCTTCTCCAAAACTACACACTTGATTTCAATGAAACTTGACCACAACCTACATCTCCTGTGATGTACTAAAATTTGTTCACGGCATTAAAAAAACAATCAGGGTCCAAGGGGGTCTGCGTGGGTGGACTGTTGTTTCTGATCCAGGTGAGCTTCAGGACACGTGGTCCTATTATTTTAATCACAAAAGGATTGTGATAGGTAATCGCAAAAGTAGTCAAATATATGACAATTCATGTCATCATTATGTCATCTCGAGATATTTTATCATCTCATGATATTTTGTCATCCTGATATTTTTATGCCCGAATTATTCAAGCTGGGCTGGCTTTTTTGCTGGGGAGGCATTCCCCACCCCCTTAACCCCAGTGTCGTATGCCCTTGCACATCTCCCTCTGTCTTTTGAAATCTCACTCACTTTTTATATAATCTGCATATATTTACCCAAATAATGTTGAATTTTAGTCTATTAAATATATATATATATATATATATATATATATATATATATATATATATATATATATATATATATTTATGAGGCCGTTGTGGCTTCATGGTTAATGTGGAGGCTTGGGATACTCAGGGTCCTGAGTTTGAGCCCTGCTGGCCACTGAGTTAGCATCAGGGGGGTTGACTCAGCCTGTCATCCTTCTGAAGGTCGGCAAAATGAGCACCAGTATACTGGTAATTATCCCTGCAGGGTCGAAGGCAACTAAAGGGTTGGTGTCAGGAAGGGCATCCTGCCGTAAAAACATTGCCATAAGAAGGGGTACCATGATTGGAGCCCACAAAAAGCTGACCCCTGCTCATGGATAAAGGTTTTCAAATGGTGTGATGTGATATATTTTGTAAATTTTGATATTTTAGATTTCTGAAGGCGATGATATCATGGCTGGTTGGGAATTCAACATCCGTGACCTGCTATTTAAGAAAGGAGCAACTCTCAATATACCACCGAACATCAGGAAAGCATGAATGGGAACAATCATGATCCATTGAATATTGCAGAGATTAAAAAAACAAGAAAGATTGCCAAAGTGAGAATTAATGTCAAAAGAGCTATTGAGAGATCGAAAGGATTTAAAATGCTGAAAAACATTTTAGTGCTGTCTTTGAAGTTAGCAGCTGATCAAATGGTTGTTGCGGCAGCAGTGTAATGCAATTTTGATGTACTATTGGTCAACAGGTAGTACTGTAAATCAAATAACAAACATGTATTTATGTTTTCAATTGAAGGGTATGTAAAGCACTGACTGTCAGAATCTATAAACAACCAATCAGTAAAACAGTGTTTGAATTTGTGGACATGTTTGTACAAAATAACTCGTATGGGTTCTTGCCAAACTCCATATGAACAGTCTTGAAAGTGTTAATAACTGCAGCATGCTGAACATTGTTAATGCCCTAACTCTGGAATAATAAAGCTGTCAAATAATTTTTCCAATGTCTTTGGGTTCACTCTCCATTTATGTTCATCAAAATTGATGTCGCTCAGCAAATATGAAGGGTGCTTTTTGTGTATACAGTGAAAAGTTACAGTACTTCCTGCCAGTAACATCAAGCTGCATCTGAATTTGGGTGTGCTATGGGTTTGTGGATATCAAATGAACTTCCCCATTAATCTCTTCCAAATGATAATATTCGTTACATATTTCATCTCGTGTGGAATCTCTGAACTTGGATGTGCACTAAATTTCCGAAAATTTACTCTCCACAGCAATCATATCTTGTCATGCCATCTGGGCTTGCACCGAGGAAAGGATTGTTAACATCCACGATAAATCCCGGCACATCCAATTGAAAGTTACTGTGCTTGCTTCACTGTCCTGGTTTTTGCGAGTTCTACCTATTGATTCGTGCTTTATTCCATACTGTGTATGGACATTTGCGAGGGAGGCTCCTGCAATGCCCCCTTGGTGATATGATTTTGGGATCGTTCCCTTTGGAGTGAAGAGCTGTATGGACCCTTGAAGCAGTGATGTGCTCACTTCCATACTGTGACTACAGTGAGAGTGGGGATTCGATATTCTGAACGATCTATTTTGCTGAAGATTTTAGGTATTCACGGAATGTTGATGATGATGGTGACGATGTGAATTATTGGTGAGGGGCAGACACTGTAGTGTGGGAGGGAGAAGGATGTTCAGTTGGTCGTCATCTGAGCTGTCAGAAAATAGACTTTTAATGATGTGCTCTCTGTTCCCTTGCACGGTTCTCTTATATGCTCTTCAATAGTCCTCCTGTCTACTCCCTTTCATGGTTGGTATAGTGAAGTTGTAAAATGTTTCTTGTCTGTGTGGAAGTTACATGCCTGTAAAGAAGATAAAAAGCAACAAGTCTGAAGACGACAATGGTTTACGAGTGGAATTTGATGATGTTGATCATTTCAGAAGTCAAGGATGAGACAATGTGATAATGTTTGACCAAGTTATAAAAATGATCAACATGATGTGGTACGAGTGACAGGTTATTAGCTGCAAAATGTCGAAAACCAGGTTTCGTTCAACAACATTAAAAATTTGACCTTTGCATAACCTTTAAAGGACACAAAACAATCTTGTGGACATTAAAATAAGAAAACAGGATACGTGCTATAGCTTATTGGAGTTAGTTCGTCGAAGTAGGTCGAAAACCCGGTTTGATTCCCACAACTTTGAAAATTTGACCTTTGTGAACTTTAAAGGTCAAAGGTCAAGGATTATGACCTTTGGTGCAAAACTTCCTCTGGAACATTCCAGGAACAATATAACATCATATAGGATATATGGCATTTCGCTCTCCTCGGATTATCCATACTTTGATGAAATCAGCGTAAAAACAAACTTGAAGGGGGTGCCACGGGCAAGGTGTTTGAGATAGAGCAAAATGGTTTCAAGACTTTAGGTGGGGAATGACCTCAAGATTATGCATAAAAAATATTGTCATCCTCGCTCTCAATGTTTGGGCGGTCGTATGATTTTTATGTCAAAATTCGAAATTTTCTAAGTTCGTGACCTTGTGACCTTGACCTTGGGATGAAAATGAAAAATCGAGCTCCGTGGGGCTATGCAGGTGCCATTGGGCTAACCAAATACTGAAACCCCAGCCAGATTCGACAAACCTCTCGGAGAAGAATTTTTTATGTAAAAATCGCAATTTTCTAAGTTCGTGACCTTGTGACCTTGACCTTGGGACGAAAATGAAAAATCGAGCTCCTTGGGGCTATGCAGGTGCCATTGGGCTAACCAAATACCGAAACCCTGCCAGATTCGACAAACCCCTCAGAGAAGATGGATTTTTATGTCAAAATTGCAATTTTCTAAGTTCATGACCTTGTGACCTTGACCTTGGGACAAAAATGAAAAATCGAGCTCCGTGGGGCTATGCAGGTGCCATTGGGTGAACGAAATACCGAAACCCCTGTCAGATTCGACAAACCCCCTCGGAGAAGATGCAAATTGAAATCGGCTACCCCCTAAAAACACATATTTTTTGTTCGTGGCTCCACCCATAATGGGCGGACCACGCCCATTCTCAGGAAAACACAACGAGATCATGATATAAACCTCCCACCCAAATTTTTATCAGGATCGGATCAAAACCCACGGAGCTATGCTCCGGACAGACAGACATACAGACACACAACAATAACGAATATAGTGGTCACTTATTTTTTTCGTGAACCAATTAACATCTATCTTATTATGCTGTGAAACTACACAAAAACTAATCGTGTTCAATAATTTGCAAATGTATCATAAATATCTGATGAAAAAAACGACAGACTCCATAATTATATATTTTTGCTGAAGGTGTTTTGGAAATTTTGTTGGTCCGACACATAAATCAACACGTGATGCAGATTATAGCAGCATGTTTAGATAAAAATGTGGGAAACTATCCCAATAAAATGAAGATATCCACTTTGTGTTACGTCACCTGCCATGAGACATTATTTTCACTCGGTAGGAAGGAAGAAATGTGTGATTACAGAAAACATGTTCTGCTATTCTAAAGACCTACATGAAGATCAAATCGAACTTATTAATTACTCGCAAATACAACTCATCGCTTCGCTGATGTGGACAACAAAATGGGGGGGGGGGAGGGGAGGAGGGTGGGAAAGAGAGAGAGAGAGAGAGAGAGAGAGAGAGAGAGAGAGAGAGAGAGAGAGAGAGAGAGAGAGAGAGAGAGAGAGAGAGAGAGAGAGAGAGAGAGAGAGAGAGAGAGAGAGAGAGAGAGAGAGAGAGAGAGAGAGAGAGAGAGAGAGAGAGAGAGAGAGAGAGAGAGAGAGAGAGAGAGAGAGAGAGAGAGAGAGAGAGAGAGAGAGAGAGAGAGAGAGAGAGAGAGAGAGAGAGAGAGAGAGAGAGAGAGAGAGAGAGAGAGAGAGAGAGAGAGAGAGAGAGAGATGTGGGAGGAGAGTGTTGCATTTTATTAAGAGGGAGGAGTGAGGAGGGGACAGAGTGAGAGAGAGTGGTGGGGGTGGGGGGGAAGAGGAAAAAAAAAGACAGGTGAGGAATGGAGGTGGGGTTAGCAAAGGGAAAGATATGTGATGCTTAATGACCAAAGATGAAAAAAAAACAGCCTTACAACAGCTGTACACAAAATGACACAAGAGAGTTCGTAAAGTAATGTGCTGGCACATCTGCAAAAACTTTGACATTCCAATTACAGAAAATCTGTGGGAAAATGAACCAAAAGCAATCACTGAAAAAATTGAAGTACCACTCACGTACGACTTAATAATCCCATTGAGCATGAACATCGAAAACAAAGCATTGTGACCAGATATCACACTTCGGTACAAAAAAAGAGAAAAGAAGGCATTGCTAATTGAGGTGTTAATACCAGTGATTTTGGACAAACGGTGCAGAAATCAAGAAAATGACCAAACACCAAGACCTCAAGCATGAAGTGAAAATATCCTGGAAGCTGAAGAATACCAAAGTTGTACCAATGATGACGAAGAACGTCAGGGGAATGATGACGAAGAACCTCACAGAGATATGACAAACCATCCCTGGGAATATCACCACAAACGAACTACAGTTGAAAGCTGTCCTGGGCTCAGTAACGATCCCGAAGAGAGCCCTCGGCACAAAACTTTGACAACAGCAAACATCACAGCTTGGTCCATCAATCGTGACCCCTTACCAAAATGAAGGTGGATACTTTGAGCCCACCCTGGGAGGACTCCATTCCATATTCTGAAACCCACAGATGCAGATACCAATAAATGACACACGCGCACACACACACACACACACACACACACACACACACACACACACACACACACACACACACACACACACACACACACACACACACACGCACGCATGCACGCACGCACACACACACACAGCACACACGCACGACGGTGGATACTTAGAGACATCGAGGGATCCGTTCCACCTTCTGAAACCTGCATATACAAAACCACAGGGCCCAACACAGGCGGAAAGTGGAGACGTACTTCTGTCTAATCGATGTTTCCTCGAGAGCACGGATACATTTACTGAAACAAACAACCAAGCAGCTTGGAGAGCGCTCTCCAAGTGGCTTAAGCACTCAAGCAAGCATTTCAATGAAACGGTTGTAAAGAAACGGATAGTTTGGCACGCGATTATCAACACATTAATCATACACCTCCTGGAGACATGCTAAATATCAAGCCACGAATGCTGACATCTCTGGATGTTTCTAAGCATTGCAGTGTAGCCAGCGATTCGCAGCTATGATGAACAGGCATTCGATAATTTAAATGAGGAAGCACTCCAACAAAATGGCAGTGAAGAAACGATTAGTTTGGCACACGATTGGCAGCACATTAAACATACAAATCCCAGAGACGCCCAAAATGTCAATACATGAACGCTGATGTCTCCAGACATTTTTAAGCATTGCAGTGTACCCAGCAATTCGTAGCTATGATGAACAGGCATTCGATAATATGAGTGAGGAAAGTGAAAAAAAACAAACTTTATCGTTAAGAAATCCCTGCGGCCTGTTCCAAGTCAAGGCATAGTTGAGCAGGCCAAAAAACATGGCGGCTTCAGACCCCAACGAGGTTAAGGCCCGGTCACACCTTGACGTTTTAGCCAGCGATGGCAACGTATTAAAATGTATGTAAAACGCTGGCTTACGTTGAACTTTTGATGTTTTTTTTTAAAGATTCGGACGTATTCATAGCGACTTGGTCTTATGTATAACGCATTGGTAACGGACACAGAACGTTTCATTGTGTTATAGATAACTTATACCAACGAATGCTGAACCTGTTGTCGGCCAACACAACCGATGCCCAACGATAGTCTAACTTAGGCATAGCGCGTTGCATGCATCGCCGACGATGTCGTGACGTAGCCTATTAAAAGGCTGACGCACAACGATTCGTATCATAACTGCCGTAGAAATGGAAGGGTCAAAATCGCGGTCACACCTTGGCGATCTTACCAGCATATGCCGACCTAAGAAAAATGTGTCTAAAACGTTGGGGCACGTCAAATACGGTATGAGTAAGTTTGGTATACGTGAGTAGAATGCTAAAGTATGCTATCATACGTCGTAGTAAGTAGAGTACGTCAAGAAATTTTAAACATGTTCAAAATTTTACGACGTACTCGGCGTATGACGCACGTTCCGCATGCGATGGGGATAAGTTTTACACACGATATGTGGACGCTTACACACGTCCACAAAGGCTACTTATAAGCTACTCATAAGTCGAAACACGTCGCGGTAATGTCTTTTTTATGCGAAACTTATTTCTAACTTATGTTTGACGTGCTTTGAACCAATTCTTTACGTAGTCCCAACACACATCGACGTATGTAGACGTGTTCCAATGACGTCTTCCGGTCGACAAAAAAAAAAATCAACGTGTTTCCAGCTTACAACTGCCATATAAAGACGTGTTCCCAACGGTTTTGGGAATTGGTATATAAAAATGCTGCTCATAAAAGGGGAACCCAACAGTGTTTTCGAGTCCTTTTGGAGTCGATGTCCATGTCAGCAGTAACAGCATCAGTATCAGTATTAGTATTAGTATTAGTATTAGTAGTAGTTTGTTCATGTTGGCAGTAGTAGGTGAGTGTGAGGGGGAGGGTGTGGGTTATGATGGATCGTCCTTGCGTTTAACGATTTAACAATTTAAATGATAAACTCAACGATTTAAATGGCTGCATCTCCACTATTGAAAGTAGACGCTTGCGCTCAACAATTGGATTTTTTTTTACACTCAACGACTTTTAAACGGTACCACTCAACTATTTTCATTGTTTACAATGAACGATTTAAATTGCTGTCACTCGCCTTTGTTTTTTGACGCTGGGGTTTGGAAATTTGAAGCGTTTCTTCTGAACGTGTTAAAACGCTCAAACTCGACTATTTTAAATAGACGCTGCCGATGGACAATTGGAATCATAGCCAAGCTAGACATCGAAGTGTGAACATCCTCGTCATGCCCAAGAAAAGTTTGAAGAATGCTGCAAATAAGTGTCCTGGCCGTGGCCGTGGACGCTGACGCAAGGACGATCCATTATACCGTCGTCTTTCAGCCTATGAGTAACTTAAAAGTAACGTCTGTCGATGTGTGGCAACGATCGCGTAACGTGCCAACAACACGTTAATCATAGGTTAGAAATAAGTTTCGGGTACGCTAAACATTACCTCGGCGTGTCTCAACTTATGATTAACTTACAAGTAGCATGTGTTGACGTCTGTCAACGATCGCAGACCGTGCCTACAACTTGTGGCCAGCGTAGCGGAACGTGTGAGTCATACGCCGGCATACGTCGTGAAATTTCAAGCATGAAAAAATTTAAGGACAACCAAAAAGTACAACGTTTAAAGCCAGCGTACAACGACGTATGGCAGTGTTTTTCAGCATGCTCTCAATGTTATCAAAACTTACCCATAACGTATTCAACGTGTGCCAGCGTTTTAGAAAAAAAATTCAAAAATCGGCATACATTGGCTAAAACGTCAAGGTGTGACCGGGCCTTTACCTCGGAGACGCCTTAAGACCCAGGGAACGAGGTGGCTGAGGATCACCTGATGGAGGATATACGTAAATAATGCTGTTAATTATCTTCAAAAGGGGTGTTTTCATTAACCCAAACACCCAATTTTCATTCTTGCACTTCCTTGGAGTTTTCTTTGTATGCATGCAAAGTTTCAGGCTGCTAGGTTTTATAGTTTTGGACTTATGAAGGACACACACACACACACACACACACACACACACACACACACACACACACACACACACACACACACACACACACACACACACACACACACACACACACACACACACACACACACACACACACCACCAGATGGGTTAAAGGGAATCCCCAACGGAGCACCGAGGCCAAACACCGGTCTTGGTGAGGTTGAAATCAACTTTAATAACAGACATGATACAACGTGCCCGGCTCGGCCAAACCTTCCACGATACAGCACCCCTGCACGGTAACCCTGTGCACCATGCTCGCACGACGAATTAAACCAGGTACTCTACTGGCGTAACCACTTTTTTTTATTTTTATTTTTTTTTACGAGGTCATTTATCTACTATCATGCTTGGTGTTATAAATGAAGAAAGTAGGTGACAGTACATGGCTTCAAATACTGAGGCAGAGTACACAAAGTTAAACAAGGATAATTGTCACTTAAACTGGAGGAGGTCACATAAATCATGTACCAGTCAGTCAGATATACTGAGACCATCACCGGGTAGACTGCCCTCCAGTCTCGGGGATTATTCTGCCCCATGACAGTTTGTGTAAGCATTGTGACCACAATATGACTCTAAGCATCCAAAATAAAATCCTTGAAGTGTTTGGGCTGGTAACGTACACGGTTGGAGCGTCTTGGTGTCCAGACGGTTGGGGACACCATTGGATGTTCCTCACAGGTGTCGCCGATGGCTTTGGAGTAACCAGGACTACAGGTGTCAAGCCTCGGGGATGCATCAGAACCTAGATCTGGTACCTGGCTACTAGGGATTGGGAAGGATTCAGCACTGTCGGCAGGTGAAGACAGCTCATAGGGGATGAATGGGGGGTCTGGTGGTTTTGTTGCTGGTTGGAGGCATACGTTCTCGGTTTGTTGTGCAACACCATATCCCCGATTGCGAGGGAGTGGGAACGTATCCTTCCAGTAGTCTGGGACTTTGTAGCATTCAGACTTTTTCACCCGATAAGCTGCACTCCTCAATTGGGACCCCACAAATTTACGTATGTTGCACCAGGGTCCATCGATGGCAGAGACGAGGTAGCGGTTTCTTGCGCATGACTTGTTACGATCAGAGTACAAATAGATCAAATCACCAACTTCCACTGACACATTGGGCTTGACGGACCCCATGGGTGCCTTCGACTTCTCACTATGGGGGTGGTTAATGGAACGAAGATGGTGTTGGGCTTGTATCATTTGTAAGGCCGAGAAAGGGATTTGTTGATTGGTGAACTGATCCTGCTGGCACCACATCTCTTGGGCCGAGAGTCCCCGTGCACGAACTCGTGAGTTCATACTGGCGGTGGCCAGTGCGAGGGTTAGTGGAGTTACTGGTCCTCCCATCGGCTCCTGTCGTAGAAGTTCGTCTTCACATTCACGAACTGCCTTCTCGGCGATGGGATTCTTGTTGGGATTTTTAATGCGACCAATGTCGATGCACATCCGGTGATGTTTAAGAAGCTCATCGTGGACCAGACGTGTGAAGCCCGGAGCCGGATCGGTGCGGATGACAGCAAGTGGTCCATCCAATGGCCGGAGCTCAATGCTTAAGCGGATCAAGTTGTCACGGAGAGTGATGTGTTGTTCATTCTCCACAATGCATGATGTAATGTAGGAAGTGGAACATTCTCGCAATATAAGAACAAGCTGGTGATTGCATTTGATGATATCTGCTGCGAAGGATACCCCAACAGCACCAGGGGGTTCTCCAGTGGACTGCTTGGTAATGGTATGAGGAATGTTGTGCAATGCAGTACACTGGTGACACCTCGAGGTTACCTGATCGATTGCTCTGTCCAAGTCAAGAGCATAAAAATAGTGGTGAATCACAGAACTGAGTTGATGACGACTCGGGTGATCCAGTTGAATGTGTAATGCTGTTAGTAAGCCATTGACTACCTGACGTGGGTCAATAATGCACTCACATTCCGAGGACAAGGGCTTGTCCTGACGGACTACAACAAGGCCATCTTTGGAAAGTGACGCAGCCTGGAGGTAACGTTTGACATCTTTAATGTTGGTTGTTTTCTTCGATGGGCGGGTGCCCTGAATCAGGTGGGCATGAGTCCACCTTAAGTCTGCGCACTCTGCCTGAACTGCTATCCAGGCAGTTCTGTTGGTGAAGGGCAGTTTGGTTCGGCCAGAAATAATGTCTTGGGCTGACACCTGCAGGACTACGGCCTCCTCCTCAAATCTTATGAATGCACAAATTTGACAGGAGGTGTCGGTACAGTCTGGTGCATTGCGGCTGGCAAAATCAGATGGGGCATTGGCGGATCCTGCGAGGTGTCGTACTGTCGCTTGATAACGGCTGACAGTGGACAGGAATGTGGATAGATGAGGGATGGCTGAAAACTCGCCACGACAGAGCTTCTCATACGCTTGTACGCACGGCTTGCTATCAGTGAGGATGGATGCATGATGTTTAGATAGGATAATGAAGGGACTGAAGTGTTTTACTGACACAGCAATGGAAAGGGCCTCCACTTCACATGGCAACCAGGTAGGTTGGCGTCCGCATAACTTTGCGCTAAAAAAACCTGCAAGGTGAGGTCTTCCATTGCGCGTGATGTACAGAGTTGATCCAATGCTGTGTTTTTTTTGACAGAACCATCCGTCACGATCCATAGCTGATCACTTGGACGAGGAAGAGTAATTGTACCAGCTGACGAAAGAGCAGCTTGGGCTCTGTGGAAGGCAGAATGTAACTCATCAGTCCACACAACTCTGTCCAGTGATTGGCATCCAGCCACAACATCATCCAAGGGGGATAAGAGAGTGGAGCAGTTGGGGATAACACGAGCGAGAACCTTATATTCCCCGATAAAGGATCTCATTCCCCTGACCTTCTCAGTAGCCGAACAAGTAGAGAGTGTCGCCACATGGTGTGGGCTGGCCTGGATAGTACCACTAGACCAGATCCATCCTAAGATGGTGGTGCTCTTTGGACATACAACTGTCTTCGTAGCAGAGAGGCGAAGTCGACATTTATGCAGAGCCTGCAACACCATTCTCCAGTTCTGGAGAAATTCGTCCAATGTGTCACCACTGCAATAGAGGTCGTCAGCGAGTTTGGAGATGGTCCCCTTCTCTAAGAGATCACCAAGGACGCGACACATGAGTTCTTCGAGTGCTGTCTCTGATCCAGGCATACCCATAGCGGATCTGGTATACACACGTATTCCCCGGAAGGGTGTGGCTACACCGCAGTACTTCACGGACTAGCGAGATAATGGGATTTGATACAAGGCACTCGTAAGGTCGGTAGTAATTAGATACTTCCACTGAGCAATTTTGCGGAGGATGGAATCTATGTTTGGCATGAGAGAGGGTTGGGGCTTGCTGTATCGGCCCACATCAGCAAAGGCTGTGACTAAGCGGAACCGCCACTGGGCTTCTTGATGAAGAATGAAGGATTCAGGTATTCTACAGTAATCCCCATGTCCTCAGGGCAGGCAAAGACTCCAAGCTTTTCTAGTTCATCAAATTTGTGTTGTAGTTCACGCAGTTTATCTTGCGCATACTGTGGAAGACGGCCTTTGCGTTGTGGAGGCTGAACGGGGCCCATGTTAACAACAGCCTCAAAGGGGCCTGCAGCACCATTGTAGCCTTGGAACACTGGGTCAAACACTTCATCATACTCTTCAAGAAGGGCACAAAACTTTGATCGTGTGTAAGGAGCGAACATGTTGTCAGGGTCGAGGGTGACAGTCGAAGAGAGTCCTGAGAGTGAAGTGAGTGTGCGTTTTAATTTGGGGGGGCTGGTCTCAGTATAGTCATCTGGGTGTTCTTCGGGTATGTACACAGGGCGGATTTGGCAAAATTTCTCATGTCATTTGAGAACTCGTGGTTCGTTAGTTAAATTGGGGATCCGAACCTTCCCGCTGATGCTACGGATGACACTCGGTGGGGGCCAGTACTCAATGGGTCGCAGCGACCTCGCACTGGGGGCATCCGTGCGAGGTTCAAGTGCGAACGCTGAGTCGATACTCGACATGTCACATGGAAGGACCATTTCGATGAACTCACCGGGCCACAGAGTAGTTGTGTGGGGTGGGGCACGTACGACGTGAGCTCGGCGTACTGCATGGCGATTAAGGCTCCCTTCCTGAGAACCATAAACGTATGTGGTGCCGTCACCCAGGATAACTTGATACTTCGCAGGGTGGATTGAGATGTCATTAGACTCCATGAAAGGTGTTCCTGCTAGTACTTCTACGTCAAGATTTTCGACAACCAGGCCCTCAAACTGAAATTCCCTTCCGTCGCGAGTCAGTGTCAGTCTGGTCTCACCAACCACTTGAAGAGGGGAAGACCCATCAGCCTGACGAGCGGACTGTGCACTCTTCTGAATCTTGGCTCCAAACCTCCTTACAGTTGTCTCACGAATCAGGTTATCCATGGCCCCACTGTCGATGGTAACCTCGGGTTGTGTGGTGGCCGTGGAAGGTGTCTAGATATGGAGACTGGCGAGTCTGGACACGTGAGATAGTGGACGGTTCTGTATAGTCTATGTTATTAACTACCTTGTCCATATGGGCATATGTTATGTCTCCAGACTCGTCGTCTGACTCTTCAGTTATGTCAGCCACATGGCGTACTCTGGCGATGTACTGACGATATTGTTCGGGGAGGAAAGGTCACTCACTGAGGAAATGACTGTAATCAGTGCGGCGTACTTGTTTGCAGAGGGGACAGGACTTCGTAAGGTTGTTGGAACAAGTCCCTGAAAAGACGTGACGAGGTTTTGACGATGATGGGAACGATGCCGGGCGGGGGACCTGTGGTCGAGACGTTGAAGTGCGCAAGGACGTTGTATCTTCAGCAGCATGGAGCTCATCTAATAGTGAGTCAAGCACCTGGGATATCTCCGGTTTGATGGAGGCTAAAGTGCGGGACCTGAGTTCAGTTCCATAGCGTTTTTTTGACGAGTCCGGGGACTCCCCAGCGAAGGACAAGGCCACTGGTCACTGTGGACAAGGCGAAGCCATGTGAGCACAATAAAGTTCTCCAATGAGGGAGATAATTCCTCATCTTCCGTGATCGCCTGGTTATGGTGGAAGATGCTGCCATCTTGTCGAAGCAAGTTATCCTCCACAAACGCCATCAGGCATTGGTATAAGTCTTCATGATGCTCTTCGGGGTTATGGCATATCGCTGCGAAGTCAATGAAGTGTGCGCCTGTCGACTGGAATCCAAAATGTTGTCGAATCGATTGCCATATGTTGACTACAGAGGTGGAGTTTCAGACTATGGTGTTGCGGGATATCACAGGGCAGTAGTTTGCAATCTGACCCAGCATAAGTTCCAGTATGGTGACTTTCTGTTGGGCAGTGTGACGCTGCACAATGGGGACATCCTCACCATCATCCACAAGTCCACGAAGAGGGAACACTCTGCTCTTCTCCCAGGTGACGCCCTCAGTGAGGAAGGGCGCAAAGTTGGGATCGAGTGATAAAATATAAAGAAAATTGTCTCCAATTTTCAAACGAGTTCACCGTTTCACTCTTGCTAAGTGACCACTGCTTCAGTGCATGGTGTGTGGTGGCCATTTTGACGACGGGCACGTTGTACAGACGATGTTTATGACAGCTACAGAGTGAGCTGGTTGGCCGCTCACCTTCTTGTGAGGTGCGATTGGGGTTCGAAGATGGCTCTTGTAATGGTGACGTTCTGCCGATCGCTGTCTCTGGGGTGAAGAGTGCGTGGAATCGTATCCCGACACTGCCACCACGCCACATGGGTTAAACGGAATCCCCAACGGAGCACCGAGGCCAAACGCCAGTCTTGGTGAGGTTGAAATCAACTTTAATAACACACACGATACAACGTGCCAGGCTCGGCCAAACCTGCCACGATACAGCACCCCTGCACGGTAACCCCGTGCACCACGCTCACACGATGGATTAAACCACGTACTCTACTGGCACATTGCCTTTTATTAGTATAGAAAAACAGCTGCGTGTGACAGGAAAAAAAATTGGCTCGGTCATTTAGAAAGTATGTTCATACGGCAAATGGCTCAGAATTTGGGCGTTATCAAATATATTTTGCTTCAAAACTCATAAAGATAAATATTTAACCTTTGTAAAGCAAATAAAATAACCAAATGCTTTATAAACAGGTGTGATGACAAAGGAAAACTTAATAGAACCTCCATAAGATACGGGATGAAACTTTGCCACCACGGTGCCCGAAACAGTCATGGCATGTCCACACACCTGCAGAGAGTCCGTGCAGATCCGAATCTACCCATGTGTACCACATCCGTGTGTGCTGTATACGTACGGCTACCTTGGAGCAACTGTTGACTGGATATCCCAATCAGGACACAAACTGTACTGTGCAGTTCTGTAAGTAGCTAAACCACTCAAGCACTCCAACATAATGCCTGGCTTGGCAAGCGATTACCAATTGCCGTCGATACAATGATGCACTCGGAAATGCCCGTGCAATATCCGAATTGAACAAATCAACACTTTTTTTCAGTCATAACTGCTGATATTTTCAAATCTGGAGATTGCATCTATTTATCGTTATGAAATCATTGTGGCCTGTTCCATGTCAAAGCAAGGTTGAGCAGGTCAAAAAACATGGCGGCTTCAGATCCCAGCAAGGTTACCAAGGAATCATCTTAATACCCCAGACAGCGAGGTGACTGAAGATTGCCTGATGAATGATATAATGAAATAAGTCCATTAATTATCTTTAAAAGGGTTATTGTTTTAATTAGCCCAAACACCCAATTTTCACTCTGAACTTCCTTAAAGTTTTCTTAGTATGCATGCAAAGTTTCAGGCTGCTAAGTTCGATAGTTTTGGAGTTATGGAGAACACACACACACACACACACACACACACACACACACACACACACACACACACACACACACACACACACACACACACACACACACACGCACACTGCCTTTTATTAGTGTAGATGAACTAATAAAGGATATGCGAGTAACAGCTCACCTTCCATCTCAATCCAACACCCTCGTTGACCGGGCTCCATACTTTTGTCCATTCCCAATGCAGGTTCATCAGTCAGTCTGCTTGCTGAGCTTCACGTTAACAGGCACCACACCAAACAGCAGGACTTCCATGTACTTTCAGTGACCATCGTCAGTGTCCATACTCAGCCCACCAAAAAAAAAACACTTTAAAGGATCGTTTAAAACCATTGCAAATGCATCACTAATGAAACAAGTTAGAAAAAAAACACAAAGAAAAATGATTAAAAAAACATCTTGGGATGCAATCCCCAAAAAACAACCAAACAAGGGAGGAATGACACCACAACGTCAACAAACCACCACAATCTTAGTCAAAACATGATATGGTCCTTGTGTAATCGGGAGTTAGACGAAAATCCCATTTGGTAAAAGCAGCCAAAGCCAATCCATGCATAGACTCATATGTTAACTCCAACATTTGACATTCAGGAATACACGACTGCCGAGAAGGCATCACTGACTCCATACGTATCACTGATCTTTGACCCTCTTCCCAATCACTGATGCTCTCCACATCTTCACGATGTAGAAGCTCATGACCTCTATCCTGTTTCATGTCCTCATTGTGCACAAATTCTGCAATAATACTTTCCTTTCCTGTAAACTGTATGGAGTTGTATATCCCTCCTCCTTTGTCATCATGGAAAACAGACTTGGAGCAATGCTCTGGTATACAAACACAATCCAATGGCTTAAAGGATACATTCATATCTTCACCACAAGACACAGCCTCAGGTATCGTTGACACCACAACCACATAGAGAGGAAGCTCAGCCATTCGATGTGTTCCGAGGGAAGTGTGCAAATCAACCTTCCTTATTGAGCACACTGCAGATATAGAGGCAGCACTTAAAACTTCAGTCAGTGCAGCCTGTGCCATAACATTCTGCATGACAGGTGCCAACCATACCTTTTCCATCAGGAGAGGAAACCACAGATTCAACCAAAACCCCAAAAGTGTTTGTTGCAAAGCAGCCTTTGCAGAAGTATCAGTCACCACTCTATTCTGAACATTCACTTCAAGTGGTTTTAGTGTGTCTTCTGCATTAGTTTGAGATGTCTGAGTCACAATTCTTCTTCTTCTTCTTCTTCTTCTTGCGTATGGCAGCTTGGCTGCTGGGTAGCTATAATTTCGTTGGGGCATGACTATGCAGCTGATGCTGTAGACTATGCAGCTGATGCTGTGCCCCTGTACCAGTACACTGGTACTCATTTGCCGACCTTGGAAGGATGACAGGCTGAGTCAACCCCACCTGGTGTTAATTCAGTGGACAATGGGGCTTGAACTGAGGATCCTAAGATCCCAAGCCAGCCACCCTAACCACTTAGCTAATATCAGGCTTCAGTTACAGTTGATATGAACAGAGCAGGAAATGTCAAAGAATCGCTTACCATTCCACTGTCGGATTTGTTAATTCCTGGGTGGAACTCTGGGTGTATCTACCAACCGAGCAGCGTCATTTTCTACCACTTGAGGAACTGGTACCTCATCCACCATTTGTTCAAACTGATTGCGATCTTATACTTTACCCAGCACACCTGACATTTCGATCGCTTTGTCAATTCATGTACAATTCAATTACTCAGGGTAAAATACAGGTCAACAACTTCCTCACCTGCAGGGCCTGACTTCCTCGACCTGTGCTTTCTTCTCCCTCCTTGGCACAACTGTCTGCCCTTCATTCACAGCAGAAGATGAACTCGGTTTACGAGACACAACAGAAACTTCTGGAGTCACAACAGCAACTTGTTGGGGTTGGTTAGGGTAACATGAAGCATATACTGCAGTCAGGGCAATGTGAAGACATTTAGGCCAATGTGAAGCAGATACACATGGCTGCGAGGTAGCATCATTGGCTAAGGGTGTAGCTGTGCCAGTGATGCAATGCCCTCTGCTAGTTAGGGAAGGAATTTGGCATTTGGCCATGGTGCCGGCAATAGCTCACAAATTCGTCACAAAAGACACCACGTCTCCCAATGAATGCTGGCAGATGAGACTCCCGATTAACGTCCATCTGAGAGATGGCACACACATTAATGAATCACCCTGCCTGTTAAACACCAGAAAGGACAGTTTATAGCTGGTTCAGGATTCAAACCCATGCTCGACAGCTTAGAAAAGAGTGTGCGTACCTCTCGGCCATCCTCTAAGACAATGGCACAAGATGCTTTCATAGTTTCATTTGACCCTTTCCCAGACAAACATAACAACAACAAAGACATCGTGCATTGCATGATACTTGAGAAATGCAATTAAACAATAGTTGCCATGAAAGAGCAATTTGGCAATTTCGAAAATTTGACCTATTAAGTGTTTCCCATGATTGAATGTTATGCATAACAAATTTGGCCGAAACATTTTCTAATTGCGGCCTAATCGGTGTTTTGCATGTTTAGGATGGCCTTGACCACGACCTTTAATTAATTTTAACCTAATGTTATTTACATATACGACACATACATACAAATAAAAAATTATTGAAGTGTGATAATAAAACAATCACAAACAGTCCCATTTGGTTATAATGGAGTTAAATTGTTGTCATGGAAACCGTTGACATTTCAAAACAGCAATATAGATCGTTATAATGATTTAGGTGAGCCGATTCTGTTAATCAACATGCAAATCCTGTTCAAATTTCAAGTTAATAGGATGAAAATTCATGATTTTATGTAGCCTTGAGCTTTGACCTTCAGACCTCAAATAATAGGATTCAGTGACCCAACATGCAAACCGTGTTCAAATTTCAAGTCAATCAGGTGGAAGTCAATAATTTTATGTGATGTTGACTTTTAACCCTTTGACATCAAAAACAATATGCTTTTAGGTTTGATTGGTGAATCAATTCAGTGACCCGATATGGAAATTCTATTCAAACTAGCAGAGCACCCACCCTTCGGATGGGTTGTGCTTGTGCATTACTTGCTGAAAAAAAATATCTTCTGCATGTTGCAAGAAGACTCTATAAATGTTTGTGTGTTCGGCATCTAAATAGACTTAGCCAATGTGGTTGGTCGGTATCAGTCCGAGTAAGCAAAGCTAATTAGTGATTTTCAGCAATGCTATGGTCCATCGAGATGGAAAATGTGTGATAGCAGTGGGTAGCTCTTTGCCTTCTCTCTTTTATCACTCAATATACAACCCCAACCTTAAGATTGTCGGTTGCCAGATTTTCACCCAAAATGTATAGGGTCATAGTCAATTTATGGTGTATAAAGAATGTACACAAGTATTTTCACCAAAACTTTGTGTCATATTTGCAAGATTATTAAATTCCTCCAATAGTGGTATAAAAATTATGCACCAGTGATAAATATTATGGCCACAATGAACTTTGAAATGTCAGAGAAATAAATTCCCAAAGCTGCTCAAAATGAAGTTTTTTTTTTCAATCATATAATTTTACATTTAATTATTCAAAGACATCATGCACCCAAATGGCATCATTCATCAATAATTATTTGTCCAAGGAACCCTTTCATATAAATGCACTTGTGCAGGTGGACGGCTCGATTATACAGCTTGACTTCCAGATCTCTATTCCTCTCCCTCGTCTGGGTCAGGATTAATACACATCTGGGTCGGGCCTGGGGAGTCATGGATTCACTGGATCATGGGGTGTGGCAATTTCGGTAACTGTGCAGGAGGACGAAAGTCCGAGTCTTCAGGTCCTTCATGCTTCCAGTCTTGCTCTATGGATGTGAGACTTGGACACTAACAAGGGATCTGAGATGGTGACTTAATTCCTTTGGTACCAGGTCACTTCAGAGAATCCTTGGCTATCACTGGTCAGACTTTGTGTCCAACGAGCGGTTGCTGAGAGAGACTCAAATGAGATTTGTTACCTGCATAGTCCATGAGCATCAGCTGCGGCTGTATGGACATGTGGCTCGTTTTCCTGACGCTGATCCTGCTCACCAGATTATCTCAGTGAGGGAGTTTCGTGAGTGGAGGAGGCCAATGGGCCGACCACGTGCCTCGTGTTTGCAGCAGGTTGATCAGCATTTCAAGGAGATGGGGATGGGCCAGACATCTGCCTGGGGGATGGCCAGATGGAGGCCCCTGGAGTACCAGCAGAAAGTGGACGCAGCGATGCACTGCTCTGGCACATGCTCCCACACCTGACCTGACCTGACCTGAGAAATCTGTTTATTGAGCCTTCTGCAATAATGTCGGCTTCTATGCATAAGTCCTGAAGGCCAGCACCTTGGAATTGTGCACCTTGGATCGACATTACATTGCAAATTGTATGGAAATCTGTTGTAGAGTAGTCTATGAAAGATGATTTTGTCAGATATGTCTGTGTGTTTCCAAACAATCTCAGCAGATTTTGCATATAGAGCCTGGTGCATGACCACGACAATGTCCAGCAGTAATTTCAAGGTCTGTCTCACAAGTTCTTACTCTTTTAAGGTTTCTGAAACAGGAGACAACTCTGTATACTTGGAGCATTTATTGTGGGCATGTAGCCGATTAAATCCTGTATCAATGATGGAGCCTTTATCCAACTTGGTATTTTCTGAGTCGCTGTGCCCACCTGCCCAGCGACTATCCAGCGAAGATTTTTGTTCCGAGAAGCTTCCGTTGCTTCATCGCGTGTTCAAAAAGACGTTGTGGCTGTTTGCAGCGGATGTGTCCCAACACGCTCACCAGCAATGTATACCGGCAGTTCTTCATGTCCTACAGTTACTGTACGTTGCTTCTGTTTCTCAATGTTTGGGAGAGGCACCTTCGGTAGATGTGTTGCATATATTTTGGCCTGTACAGCAATGCCATTCACTCGCTGGGTAGTTCCTTTCCCAGTCAGTATCTCTTCTAGTTTATCGATGTTGTCCCATGCCAAATTTGTGAACACATATGGCTGGATACTGGCTGGAAGGGCATTTTGCTCATTCAGTCTAACAGCCAGTTTTTGGAGGTATAATGTGATGTTGCTTTCTTCCAGTTGAGTGAAAGATATTCCATGACCAAGTCGGTTCAAGGTCAAAATAAGTTCAATGTTGCCTGTGAGTGTCTTAACAGTGTATGGGAGCATATCTTTGAATTGTTAAATGTAAAACGATATTATTGAAAAAACAAAATCATTTTGAGTGGCTTTGAGTACTTATTTCTATCACACTTGCAAGCATATTGTTAGCCCCCCGTTGGACTTAGTCTGAAACGGGGGCTGATGAATTTGGTCTTGATTTTCATGTCTGTGCATGTGTGCGTGCATCTGCAACCATACCTTGGACCGGTATAGACCAATTTTACTCCTACTTGGCTCAAAGGCAACACAAGATGGTATACATGTGCATGTATTTTTTTTTTTGATATCATATCCAAGATGGCCGACTGGTGGAGATTTTCGTTGTAAAAATCCCCAATGTTGAACATATCCTCAATCATTTCTCAGACATGCATTTAACAATGTTATTCAAACTTGGCACACAGATAAAGAATGAGGGCTTACATAAGCACATCATTTTATTTCGATATTAGATCAAAGATGGTCGACTGGTGGCCATTTTGTTACTTATATGTGTACCCAAGCATTTGTCAGACACGTATGGACTGATTTTATTCAAGCTTGGCACAAGCACAGTACTTGATAGCGTACACGCACCCCTCACTTAATTTTGCAATCTGATCAAAGATGGCCGACTGGTAGACTGGTGGCCGTTTTAGTTGTGCATAATTATGGGCTAGCCTTTTACCTCTGTGCAGCAAAATTACTAAAACAATGGAGGCGATGACATGTTATGTCTTTTTTACTTGTTATTCCATTATATGAGGAATTTAATATCCTCGCCAACAAGATACAAAGTTTTGGTGAAAATACTTGTATACATTCTTTATACACCATAAACTGACAACGACCCTATACATTTTGGGTGAAAAATCTGGCAACCGGCGACGTCAGGAGTAAAGTTGCACATTGAGTGATAAAACAGAGAAGGCAAAGGGCTACCCTCTGCTATCACATTTTCCATCTCCAAGGACCCGAGCTAGAATTGCTAAAAAAAATAAAAAAAATAATTAGCTTTGCTCTCTCTGAATGATACTGATGAAAATTTTGGGGTCTGTCTGAAGGGCTAAAAGGAGTCCAATGGGTGTAGAAGTCTCCAGGTCTAAACGGTCTAAGTTGTGGAAGGGGTATAAAAGGGTGTAAAGGGCTTAAGTGGTCCAAAGGGTCTGAAGGGTCTGAAGGGTTCGAAGAGGTTTGAAGGGTCTAAAAGGTGTTAAGCGGTCTAAATGGTGTTGAGTTGAAAGGACTTAAGGGGGTCTCAAAAGGTCCAAATGTTCTAAAATGGTCTTAAAGGTTCTAAAGGGGTCAAAAGAGCTAAAGGCCCAATAGTAAGTAATTAATAGATGTAGCCATGGGCAATTTCCAAGTAAAGTATTTGTGAGAGTGCTGATAGATAGAATTAGAGATGGAGTTGACAACAAGTTGAGGGATGGGCAAGCAGCTTTTCGAAGACGTAGAAACACAATGAAGCAAATCTTTATTATGCGCAATAGAAATGAGCAGGTAGCAGAGTGGCAGGCAATCCCATACACTACTTTTGTGGACTTTTAAAACGCCTTTGACTCTGTGAACCGAGAAAGCCTTTGGAAGATCATGGCTAGTTATGGAATCCCTTGCAAAATAACACTGAACAACAAATTTCAAATTTTTTTTTTTTACTGGAGATGTGTAAAGTGATTAAGACTAATTTGGGTACGCTGATTTCAAAAATCATAACCGTTTTGCTGTATCACGTCAGGATTTTCAGGAACAGAAATATTCCCATTGCCTAGAAGTCAGGATTTCAATGAAATTTACATGTCTTTAACATGTCTATTTCGTACAATTGTTGTTAACTTGTGTTATATTTCTTTCTTTCAGATAAAGATGAGTAGGCGTTCCTGTACCAATCATCCTGACAACTTCTGTTATGTCTGTGGTCGGTATACCAAAAAAGATCAACAGCGAAGTATATCTACAGCAGTGAAAATGAAGGCCGCCTACTTTCACTACTTCGGGTGTAAGGTGGGGTACCAAGAACAGAGCTGGGCACCACACATCTGCTGCACAAGCTGTCACACAACCTTGACTCAGTGGTTGGTGGGCAAGCGCGCGAGCATGCCATTTGCGGTGCCCATGATATGGCGTGAGCCGCAGAATCATCATGATGATTGTTATTTCTGCTGCACAAGCATCGCCGGCTTCAACAAGAGGAATAAAGGTCACATCAAGTATGCTGACTGCGTCTCTGCTCGTAAACCTGTGCCTCATGATGACGAGAACCCCGTTCCAACACCTCCAGCTGATCAGAACATAGCTGTAAGCAGTGGTGAAGAGGATGGTGATGATGAACCTTTTGAACCCGACACTCAAGAATCACACCTTCTGAACCAGGGAGACTTAAATGATCTTGTAAGAGATCTCTCGCTGTCAAAGGCGAAGGCAGAGCTGCTCGGATCAAGGCTGCAGCAGTGGAATCTACTTGAACCTAACACCAAGATATCCTTGTTCAGAGCACGTCACAGAGACATGGCTGAGTTCTTTGAGATGGAAGACACGATGACATTCTGCAGTGACATCAACGGTCTGTTGAAAGAACTTGGGTGTGATCACGATCCTGCAGACTGGCGCCTCTTCATCGACTTGGGGAAGAACAGCTTGAAGGCTGTTTTGCTCCACAATGGCAACGAGAAACCATCAGTCCCACTGGCTCACGCGTTCGGCATGACAGAGACCTATGAGACTATGCGGCAGCTGCTTGATTCCATCAAGTACAATGACTTCATATGGCACATCTGCGGAGACTTGAAAGTGGTGGCGCTGTTGTTAGGGCTGCAGTCAGGCTACACGAAATACATGTGCTTCCTTTGTCTCTGGGATAGCAGAGACGACAAGAATCACTGGACGAAGAAAGATTGGGAAGAGCGAAAAGAGCATGTACCTGGTCGACACAACGTGAAGCATGTCGCCCTTGTCGACCCAGCCAAGGTTTTCCTTCCACCACTCCACATAAAGCTCGGCTTGATGAAAAGTTTTGTACGGGCAATGGATCTGAATGGGCGTGGGTTTTTATACCTCAAGGAAAAGTTTGACAACACCTTGTCGGAGGCCAAGATCAAGGCTGGTGTCTTTGTTGGACCGCAAATCCGACAGATTATGAAGGACGAAACTTTTCCGACAACTCTAAACCCCAAAGAGCTGGCAGCGTGGAGGAGCTTCAAAGCTGTGATGGACAACTTCTTGGGGAACGAGCGCGCGGACAACTATGAAGAAATAGTGCAGCAGCTGCTGGAGTCCTTCAGGAAACTTGGCTCCAGGATGTCCCTGAAAATCCATTTCCTACACCAGCACCTGAACTTCTTCCCTGACAACTTGGGAGCAGTCTCGGACGAGCACGGCGAGCGATTCCACCAAGAGATTTCACTCATGGAGACGCGTTACCAAGGGCGGCACAACCCGAACATGATGGGCGATTTCTGCTGGTTCCTGCATCGTGAGACTGACACAGAGCAGCACAAACGCAAAGCCAAATGCCTAAAGCATTTTTAATTACATTCTAGTGGAGTTTTTCTGTAATTTCTATAATTTTGAAGCATTCATGATGAAATAAATGAATTTTTGTAAATTTCATTGAAATCCTGACTTCTAGGCAATGGGAATATTTCTGTTACTGAAAATCCTGACGTGATACAGCAAAACGGTTATGATTTTTGAAATCAGCGTACCCAAATTAGTCTAAATCACTTTACACATCTCCAGTAAAAAATTTTTGTTGTTCAGTGTAATCAGAATGGTACAGCTTTTATATGAGGACAGTGAATGTGCAGTGCTTGAGGAATGAGAGGAATCAGAGTGGTTCATGGTAAAAACAGGAGTGAAGCAAGGAGATGTAATGTCCGGTTTTATATTCTTGCTAGTTGTAGACTGGATAATGAGGAAGTCAACAGATGGAAACAACACATGCATGAGGTGGAGGGTTACAACCAAACTTGAGGACTTGGATTTTGCTGATGACATTGCGCTTTTGTCATCGAGCTACCAACATCTGCAAACGAAAGTTACAAAAATGAATCAATTCGCATCAAAAACCGGCCCCAAAATAAACAAGAAGAAAACAGAAGTTTTCAGGATAAATAGTAAAATCAACAGAATTCAAATTGGAGACCAGTATCTGAAGGAAGATGTACACTTATTTAGGGGATATCATCAACAAACAAGGAGGAGGGGAAGAAGATATTAGGAACAGAATTTGTGAAGCTACGGTATCCTTCGTGAAATTCAAGCAGTTATGGAGCTCAAGCATGTATACATTGAAAAGCAAATTAAGATGGTCTAACTCACTTGTCAAATCAGTGCAATTATATGGATGTGAGGCTTGGAAGATAAACGAAGGGGACAATCGGAAACTTGACATATTTATGTTCAAATATCTGTGTAGGATATTGAAAATCAGATGGCCGTACATCCTATGAAATGAAGAATTACTCAAAAGAACCAAAGTAATGAAGATCAGTGAAGTGAAGACCAGGAGATGGAAATGGATTGGAGATGTGCCGAGAATGAAAGACGATAACAACTGGTAGACAGCATTGTCATGGAAGTCCGAAGGAAGAAGGAAAGTGGGACATCCAAGAACAACCTGGAGGAGAACAGTGGAAAAAGAAAGAAATGAGATAAGATGGAGATCATGGGATGAAGCCAGGCCGAAAGCCAGAAACAGAGCAGACAGGAGAGTATGCACTGCAGCCTTATGGGCCACTTGGCCTGAAAAGGCAAGGTGAGATTATGATGATGATGAGCTATGGACCAATAATACGTAATTAATACACAATTGCTCACTGTCCAAATCATGTTCAAGCAGTACGTAATTATTATATATAGTAGAGTTCCCACAATAGGGTCCCGTGACCGTTTTTCCGGGACCAAGGTTTGAAGGTTGATTTAAGTCAATTTGAAGGTGCCGATTAAAATGAGCTGGGGTGAACCTCGTGAAAATGTGGGCGAACTTGTCCAGACGCGAAAATTCAAAATGGCCGCCACACGGCTTCCAGTATATTAAAAAAAATTGCATATCTTTGGTTCTGCATGTCCGATTTTTATGATTTTTGGGTCGAAACATATGTTTTAAGGTCAAATATTTCATTTATCAGCATAATATCTTGTTAAGTGTAAGAATTAGAATTTTAAAAATGCTTTTTTAATCATTTTTGCAGAAAAATCCTAGACGGCCGCAAGCTGACTGCAACGAAGAAGACCAGGAAGACACCCTGAATAGTTAAGATGCATCGGTTTTAAGTAAACTGAAATGTTACTATGTTTTAACACACTTTTCATTTATTACAGAGATCCTTGAATGAGTCATAGCCATGTCGTCCAAGGGAAAAGGTAAAAAAAAGAAGATGCGAGGAGAGTGAAGAAAGCCACAAGTGCATCCTCTGTGGTGAGCATTGCGATGCAAACAAATCCAATACTACCCCTGAATCATGGGACAATCTGAAGACTTTAGCACAGCAATGGCATCATCGAGATAGGTTTGGAACAGTATACGACACCGTGAATTGGGATGCTGGACCACAAAACATGCTCTTTCATAAAATTTGCAAGATTACATTTTCTAGTAAACGTCATGTACAGCTGGCAATAAAGAGACGAGACAAAAGTTTGGCAGCTGAGGAGATACTCCATGAAGAAAGTAGCTGTTCTGCTAGCTGTTCTGTGGAACGACCCCAGAGACTATCTCGAGCAGCAAGTGGGGTGATACATGACAAAAACTGTTGCGTATGGTGCATGAAGCCGGAAGATGAAAAACACCCCATCAGGGACAGATGACATATTATGCAAACGATGGATGCCTGGTATGCATTCAAGGCACATACAGTGTACCTCCAAGACATCAGGATGCGTGATCGCATCTTAACGATTATAGATGCAATACCAGATCCCTTTGCAGCAGAAATCCGCTATCACCGGTCCTGCAGGAAGAAGTATGTGTCGCCATCAAAAAGCAGTGAAGATGGTCAGCTCCATGTACAAGATATTGGTCTTTCTGAAGTACGAGAGATGTTCTTCAAACATGTACGCTTGGTTGTGTTCGAAGAGCATGAGTTGCGAACTCTATAGAGCCTGCTGTCTGATTATAAGGCCTTACTGAGAAACTTTGGTTTTGACCCCAGTGGCAAGAAGTCAAGCAACATCAAGGAAATGCTTCAGAAATAATTTTGTGAAAACATTGGCTTTCATGACCGCCATCGAAAAAATGAAAGTACACTAGTATATGATACATCAGCTGGTGGCAGCTACACTGAAGCAGCCATTTATTCATTGGGTGTCAGTGATGATCAGCTGCTCAACAATGTTGCTAGATGCATGAAAGATGCTCTTGCTAGTATTCCTGAAATGGCATGGCCACCAAGTGTCGAGGAATTGGAGACACCACAGGCCCCAAATGACATGCTTTTGAAGTTTCTGACATGGTTGAAAACCCCACAGAAGCAGAACTTTGCAGAAAGCAGCAGAGATCCTGTGGTTCATGCATTTGCATCGCTGCTTTTGTCATACATCACAGGGAATAGCTCTGCATTTCAAACACAGCTGTCAGTGACACTGTATGGACTGACCCAAAGTCGAGAGATTCTGGACATCCTCAAAAAGTTCTCCCTCGGAATCGGCTATAAATCTGTTCTTCAACTTTATGATTCATGGGCAAAGCATGACCTTGAAAAAAATGATGTATGTCCAGTAGAGCTTGCAGAGAATATTCCTGGAATTGGCATTCTTGACAATGACGACTTCTGTGAAGACACAATGACAGGTGCTGATAAGTCACACCGCACCAATGTTATGTCTGTGCAACCTCAGAACCTGGAAGTAACTCTACCAGATGCAGAAAGAGACATGCGACCACTGCCCACAAGTTCAGAATACCTGAAACGTTTGTGCCTGGAGCAACATGTTGTTCAGCCCAATAAAACAGTGAAACGTGGACAACCAGCTCCTCGTCCAGAGATTGATATTAGTTGTCAGAACACAGATGTACAGAGAGAGAGAGAGGGGTGTCATCCATGCTTTGGTGCGTCGTGCAGATGACCAAGCAAACATGCCTGCTGATGAACAAATAACTGGTGCATTTGGTGGGTTTCAGGTTACTGTGCAGCAACAAGTGAAAAAGAGCAAACCATACTATTTCTTAACATTTCCTAAGCCTCCACACAAATCTGTAGTCCACGAAGTGATGTGCAGGATGGTTGCTGGAGCTGAGAAAAAAACAATGCCCTTTCTTTTGCTAGTTGGTGATCAACCAGTTTATGCACTTATGGTGCAACTGAGTAATGAAAATCCTGAAGCCTTCAAAGACATTGTGCCATTTCTTGGGCCTTTCCACACACAGTGCTCATTCATGTCTGCCATTTATTAACGGTTTGATAGTTCTGGCTTGTCTGACATACTGGTTGCTGCACAGGCCATTGCTGAAGGTTAAGTAGAGAAGGCACTACGTGGGAAAAACTACAAACGTAACATCAGATGTCTTCGGTTGATGTATGAAGCTCTGAGTCGACGGATGATCAGAGAAGGCATGCAGGATGGGGTGTCCCTATCTGAAAATACAAAGGAGAAGATTGCCATACTTCAGGAATCCTCCACAACTCCAGAGCAAAAGCAGGAAGTCTACTCAGAGTTGGAATCTCACCCAGATATTGTGACCTTCATGGAACAAGTGTTCCAGAGTGCCGAGTCATCTAACAGTTCCATGGTTAAGTATTGGTTGAGTTTCATGTCCATGGTAGAAGTTCTGATGCTGAATATCCATGCAGTGAAAACAAGGAACTGGGATGAATTCAAGACTTCATTGCGAATGATGATGTCATGGCTCCATGTCTACGACAATGACCGGTATGCTCACTGGCTTGCGGAATTCTGGCTTGAAGTAAGTAGTCTTCCTGAGGAAAAGGCCAGATACCTACGAGATGGAGTGTTTGCACAATCAATGACTGACAGGCCATATTCGTGTTTGCCTCTCGACCTCTGGATTGAAATGACAATGAACAAAGGTTCCAAGATGAAGGCTGGATGGCTGAAAATTCTGCGGAATGAGAAGATGCTGTTAACTACAATGAGGAATGTGAACTCAGTCAACAGAGTAAGGGCAGCTCTTCACACACTGGCACAGATGAAGACCTCTGCTCTGAAGCATATTGAGAATACCCCCAGTCGTCTGAAGATTGACGAACAGGTTGTCCAAGACCTAGACAGTTGCATCACTGAGTTTGACTGTGACCCATTTGACTTGGATAAACCACAACTGAGAGCTCTGGTATCCGGTGTTGTCGCCTCAGGTGACCTGGTACGTGATTTTGAAAGTGCTCACGAAGATGGTGAAACAAGAGTGACTCAATTCTTCAGAGAACGAATGTTTTCACAGAACACACCATTTGATGCTACTAAACACAGATGTTCAAGATACACTTTCAGCAAACCTCCTGTAACTAGGGATTCAGTCTCAGGCAAAGTGACAAAGACAGATGCTATGGAAAACAGAGCAATGGCATCGTTAATTTGGCTGGCAGAATCTGGTGAAGAGAAGTTTACTCTCGCACAGGTGATGGAATTTCGCATGACAGATGAGTGTTTACCCAAATTTAACATCAACGGTACGATGAAGAAAGTGCAAAAATCAAAGTTAGTTGAGAAATTAAATATGCAGCCTGTCGAACCTTTTCCAGATCAGTACATTGCCCGAGTCGATATGGGTTTCCTGTGGAGATTAGCGACCCCAACTGCAGAAGATCATGAGAAAGCTGATGGGTCTGCCCTCACGTGGGGAGATTATGCTGAAAAGATTTTTTTCCGTTATTCGCAGAAGGCTTCCAAATGCAAGCCAGATTGTTTTGTAAATGATGCCTATGGTGTGGAAAACTCCATCAAAGACAGTGAGCATGAGCGTCATAAATCCATGACAGCATATAGAGATGGGTCCAGAAATGTGTAAATGAAAACATCAGATAGGTTTCCTGCCACAAAGAACTTCCAGGTGCTGTTCAGCAATCATGGAAACAAACAAAGGCTGCAAAAGTTTCTAAAGGATGAGTTCACCAAGCTTGTAAAGAATCATAGGGAAATTGACTTTGTGTACTCCATCAGGCAAAATTGTTGGAACATCTCCTCCGGAGAAAGGAAGGAAGAATTTGAATGTAGTCACATTGAGGCGGACACAATGCTGTTCATCTATTCGCAAATCCGAAAAGCAGGAAAAATGGAGACAGTCGTGATTGATGCCGAGGACACAGATGTAGTGATTCTTTCTGCATATGTTGCACATCAACTGGAGGGCACCCTTGCTATCAAACGGAAAGACAAAATCATCAGCTGCAGAGACCTTTGCTCTAATGATGTAGCTGAAATATTAATCCCATTACACATCCATAGTGGATTTGATACAACATCTGGCTTCTATGGACATGGGAAAATCACAGTTTATGAAAAAGGAACAGGAACTCAGGAGGCACGCAATCTTTTGGAAGATGTTGGCAAAACACTTCCAGTGACACAAGAGGTGCTTCAGCAAATGGCCACATTCACTATTAGACACATCTATAATGACACAATCAGTAAAACGTTCGGTGAAGCCAGAGCATGAAAGTGGGGTCAGATGAAAAACAAGTCCACGTCCCGCATCCCACCAGATCCTGATTCTCACAACCTGCATGTGACGCGAGTTAACTACCAAGTTTACATTCAACTAAACTATGACAAGCCGGATGCACCCCCAAATCCCACCAACCATGGATGGACAATGAAAGACAGTAGATGTGTGTCAGTGAGGTATACCAATGATGCACTCCCAAGAAGTTTACATGACTCGGTTGAACAAGAACAGACATTGTTGCACGATGATGAGGCTGAAAGTAATGATGAAGTTTGTGACTCTGGAGCCAGCGAGTCAGATAGTGACTGAAGGATTACATGTATGTGTTTCAATGGAGATTTCATTTAATTTAATTTACAACTGTAAAAACATTGCCACAGTCAAAATATAAGAGATGTTAATATTATTTTATTATGACTGTCTTAGATAAAAGACAGTTTTGACAGTACATCAAACTTTGGTCAATGGAAATTACAAGAATACTTACCGGGAAAGTGTCAATTGCCGGGAATTCAGATAATAATTCATGTTTTCTTTCATTTTTCCATTGAAACACTGTTGCTCTACAGACAAAATGAAGGAATGTTGATATTCTTTCATCATATTACTGTTCTAGATTAAGTACAGGAGGGATATACAAAAGAATGGTATAACCTACCTGAACAGTGTAAAAGTTGAGAAATAGATATTATGTGCACATCATGTTCTGAAAATAAAGACAATGATTGCGTTCTTCTCTTCTTGTCTCAATTTGTTGTGCACTCCCACATATAAACAAACATTTACTTGCATGAAAAGATTCACTGCCAAAAATATTATGACAAGAAAATTGATTTTTTACTATTTTCCAGATGTTACTAGACGACAATCTTGGATTTGGCCCCTGAAAAGTTATATTTCATATTTTGTGATTTAACCCTTAAATATAACAATCTGGAATGGTAATATATGACATCCTTGACCTTCAAAACATATATTTTGACCCAAAAATCATAAAAATCGGATATGTAGAACCAAAGATATGCAATTTTTGATATACTGGAAGTAGCATGGTGAGCATTTTCAATTTTCGCATCTGGCCGAGTTTGTCCACATTTTCACGAAGTTCACCCCAGCTCATTTTAATCAGCACCCTCAAATTGACTAAAATCAACCTTCAAACCTTAGTCCCAGAAAAACGGTCACGGGACCCGATTGTGGGAACTCTACTAATATACTCACATGGGTCGACAAAGGCTTCACCTTAATGAGGATTCACTGTCCACCCACGTTTTTCGGTGATGCATATACAGCTCTGGAAAAAAATGAGACCACTCCAAAAAATTTTAAATCAGCATCTCCACATGTATGGCAGCCATTCCATTCCAGTGTCTGTTGAATGCCAACTCAGGCACACCTCATTCTACTTAGTGAGGTAATGATGAGGTGATCACGTGAACCGAATCTTATTTAACAAGGAAAAGTATAAAAACCACTGCTGTGGTCATGACTATCCTCTTGCAATAGGACAAGCTGGATGGCAAAAACAGTGCTAGTAGTACCTCAAAAGTAATTGGAATCAAAAAAATAACTATTGACCATGCCAAAAGAGTTTTAAAAGAAAAGTTTTGAGTGAGGAAAAGAAGGGTTCCATTCTGGTTTTACTGGCAGAGGGATACAGTGAGCGTCACGTTGCTTCTATCCTTAAAATTTCAAAGACGGCGGTACATAAGAACAATGTTAAGCAGCAGACATTGGGGACAACAAAGCTACAGACTGGCAGAGGGTGAAAACGACTTTCCACTGACCGGGATGACCGCCAACTCATTTGAATGTCACTCAACAACCGTAGGATGACGTCAAGTGACCTACAAAAAGAATGGCAAACGGCAGCTTGGGGTGAAGTGCACGGCGAGGATGGTTCGAAACAGGCTCCTAGGGGGAGGGCTGATGTTGTACAAAGTTGAAAAAAGCCCTTCATCAATGAGAAGCAAAGAAGAGCCAGGCTGAGGTTTGCAAAAGACCATAAGGATTGGACCGTAGAGGACTGGAGTAAGGTCATCTTCTCTGATGAGTCCAATTTTCAGCTTTGCCCAACACCTGGTTGTCTAATGGTTAGACGGAGACCTGGAGAGACCAACAAGCCACAGTGTCTCGCACCAACTGTGAAATTTGGTGGAGGATCGGTGATGATCTGGGGGTGCTTCAGCAAGACTGGAATCGGGCAGATTTGTCTTTGTTAAAGACTCATGAATCAAGCCACGTACAAGGTTGTCCTGGAAGAACACTTGCTTCCTTCTGCTCTGGCAATGTTGCCCAACTCTGAGGATTGGTTTTTCCAGCAGGACAATGCTCCATGCCACACAGCCAGGTCAATCAAGGTGTGGATGGAGGACCATCAGATCAAGACCCTGTCATGGCCAGCCCAATCTCCAGACCTGAACCCCATTGAAAACCTTTGGAATGTGATCAAGAGGAAGATGGATGGTCACAAGCCATCAAACAAAGCCGAGCTGCTTGAATTTTTGCGCCAGGAGTGGCATAAAGTCACCCAACAGCAATGTGAAAGACTGTTGGAGAGCATGCCAAGACGTATGAAAGCTGTGATTGAAAATCAGGGTTATTCCACAAAATATTGATTTCTGAACTCTTCCTAAGTTAAAACATTAGTTTTGTGTTGTTTAAAAATGAAAATGAACTTGTTTTGTTTGTATTATTTGAGGTCTTAAAACACTGAATCTTTGTTGTTATTTTGACCAGTTGTCATTTTCTGCAAATAAATGCTTTAAATGACAATATTTTTATTCGGAATTTCGGAGAAATGTTGTTAGTAGTTTATAGAATTAAACAAAAATGTTCATTTTATTCAAACACATACCTATAAATAGTAAAACAAGAAAAACGGATAATTTTGCAGTGGTCTCTTAATTTTTTCCATAGCTGTAAATATATATATATATATATATATATATATATATATATGTATATATATATATATATATATATATATATATATATATATATATATATATATATATACACACATGAGGTATACTGGCGGGGTATGCTTGCACATTGTAAGCAATGACCAACCATGCTTCCCCATTGTCTCGGGTTGCTCATCTGCATTTGTTTTTTTCATGTTTATTTATTCATATATATATATATATATATATATATATATATATATATATATATATATATATATATATATATATATATATATATATATATATATATATATATATATATATATATATATATATATATATATATATATATATATATCCTGGTGTTTGTGCAGTGGTTATGGCAGTGGCTTGGGATCCAAAAGGTCCTGAGTTCAAGCCCCGTTGAGCCACTGAATTAATACACCAGGGGTTGACTCAGCCTGTCATCCTTCCGAGGTCGGCGTAATGAGCACCATTGTACTGGGCCGGTGTATACCCCGGTTAAAATAGGTGTACCATATCCCTGTGTCGTAAGAGGCGACCAGGGTTGCGTCAGGAAGGGCATCCGGCGTAAAACATGTGCCAAATCACTATGCGGATCATACGGATGATCCGCTGTGGCGACCCCTCAAGGGAGCAGCCGAAAGAAGAAGAAGAAGATATATATATATATATTTTTAATTTATGGATGCTTTCCGATGGTTGTATGATTTTTCCTGGTGTATTGGCTTTGATGTCCATCGGCATTCAAAATTAGTATGCTTCCCCCATTGCCTTGGGGCACTCACTGACCTGCATTGTTTTTTCATTTTTTTAAGGTATTTATATTTTCATTTACAGATGTTTTCCAAAGGTTCTGTGATTTTTGTCGGTGTTTCGGCTTGGATATTCATCGGCACACAAAATTTCAGCTTTTTACGTCACCTGGAAGGTACCAAACTTTAATATCAGTGAGCCAGTGAGTCAGTGGTTCAAATGAGCTTTATATATTTGATAGAGATATCAAGTCAATCAGATGAAAAATTGACGATTTATATGACCTCAACCTTTTAACCGATTGACCCCAATAAGAATAGGTTTCTAGCTTGTGAGTACGTCAACCAGGTGGCATGTGGTTACGTTTCATGAAGATTGCAGTAAAATTGCGACTTTTAGGCGATTGACATGCAGACAAACAGGCAGACAAGCAGACAGAATAACAAAGTAGACCAACCAATATCCTGTACTTGTGAATCTTCGATTTCGCAAGTAACAAGGCTCATCTGTCATGTGGAAAACCATGTAGTTCCTTTCTTCAAAGGGAATAACACTTGATCCTTCAACATACAACATTGCTTGAGAGTTCAATGGAGACATGTCTCTCAAAGAGCAAGACATGGTGAAGGCAGCTTGGCTCACAGCATCCCAAACTTTGGGACCCAAAGGTACAAACTGAATGACCTCAGAACCACCAAACGTTCCAAAAATGGCACAAGCACATTGTCAGCTTGCAGCCACATTAAGAAGCATATTGGATTAAACCCAAATGCCAAGACTGGAGCGGCTTCACTTGGACAAAGCAACTCAACACAACCCGAACCTTTTCAAATGCCTTATTAGTTACAGCCTCGGATTTAAGAATGAAAACAGCCCTTCCATACCTCTTTGAGGCTGCAACTCAGGATGATGGTCCAACAACACTTGCCATTGCACACACGTATGGTTCCATCTTGGTGGTGTGTCCAATGTCATACCGTACGTGTTTCTTTGTCATAGATTGGAATGCGTGTGCAGTTGTTTGTATTTGCCCTCACTATAGCATTGACAGTAGCAATTTTAGTCCTTTCTTACTTATCATTACGAGTTTATAGACATTGTTTGCTCTCAATTAAAGACGACGAAGAAATTGAGTAAAGAAAACGTAATTTTAAGCGCTTTGAGCAAACAATTGTTGCTCAAACCCACTCACCGATGGTGCACTAAATAGTCCGTAAGTGCATCTCGTGATGACCTAGACCTGAAAAAACAGCAACAAATAAGTTTAAAAGGTGAAATTAAAATGGAAACCTTGAACCAACTTGGTCCAGAAAAGTAAACAAAACAAAACACGAAAAGCAACCATGGGAAGATAGAGAACAGTGCAGAAACTGTCGTAGTAGTAGTCGTAGTAGTAGTAGTAGTAGTAGTAGTTTTTGTTGTAGTTATCTTCTGCAGATCTTCAATGGACATGAGACCAAATGAGATTTCTTAAAGCTATATGCTCAGCTGTGGGCTTTTCAGTTTTCACGAAGGGAGGGAACTTTTTGTTCATCATGGATAGGTGGTCACACGTGTAAAGTTTCGCATTGATCTGTTAAGCTGTCTGGAGAAGAATATTTTTTAGGTTATTTTTTTTCTTCAATCCAATATGGCCACCAGACCACGTGACCGATGACATCATGAATTTAATAATTCACTCGCATCAGGTCCCCGATCAGATATAAGAAGTTTCAGATTTTTTGGATAACAATTTCGATTCAACCAATTATGGCTGGAATACCACCACCATTGACATCATCGTTGTCACCCTATATATCCCATGGGGAGTTGATGACTTGTGCCAAGTCTATAGTTTTTTCATTGAGCGGTTTCAGAGATGTCAAAATTGTTTTTTAATCTCAATCCAATATGGAATCCATCACTTGTGATCTGACATCAAAATTATCTGTAAAATATTCTCCATGGGGTGGTCCCTCTTATGTTTGAAGTTTTCCTTCGATCGGACAAGTGGTTGCAGAGAAAATAAATTTAAAGCGAAAATATATAGATGTGGACACACACACAGACAAACATAAATACACACACACAAACACACACACACACACACACACACGCAAGTGCACACACATATATGCACGCACACATGAAGATGGATACTTTGAAATCTGGGAGGGCTCCAGAGCACCATCCGAAACCCACATACCGTGATAACCACCACCAACAACACACACACACACACACACACACACACACACACACACACACACACACACACACACACACACACACACACACACACACACACACACACACACACCGATGGTCTTGCAACCCCTTTGGGGTGAGACTGAATATCCAAAAGTAACACAGAACATTCCATGAACGGGGGCGCCGAGAGGTGGGGGTAACTAACCCAAGGCCTGGGCCTAATAGGGGCCCATAATTATTCCTTCAATATGTTGGTTCATATAATGATTGTTTTTGACTATAAAACACCGGAGGCAGCATTATTCTGTGTCTCCCTCCAAGCCACTCAGGGTGTTTCCCTGGCTAAGGCATGAACACCCTCCCTCATAAAATAAATTCCTGTGGGAACAATTTCCATAATGACAATTGCGGTAATGACGTAATGATGTAAATGAACACAGAAATGTTGACCATACCCCATTCAAATGAAATGGGTTAAACAAATCCACATCAAGAAAAATAAATGTCAGTGTGTGTGTGTGTGTGTGTGTGTGTGTGTGTGTGTGTCTTCTCCATAACTCCAAAACTATGAAACCTAGCAGTCTGAAACTTTGCATGCACACTAAGAAAACTCCGAGGAAGTGCAAGGTGAACATTGGGTGTCTGGGTTAATTAAAACACCCTTTTGAAGATAATTAACGGCCTATTTAATTATATCCTTTCTCAGGCGCATTCTTGGCCACCTCAATCCCATTATCGGTTACCTCGCTATCCCTCACTGGGGTCTTAATCCACCATTTTGTTTGGCCTGCTCAACAATGCTTGAGTTGGAACAGGCCACAACAGTTTATTAATGATAAAGTGCTGAAAGTGTTGTTTTTCACTTGCCTCACTCACATCATTGAATTCCTGATCTACATACATATGAATCACTGTATACATCGTTTTGTAAGTGTTATAGTTTTCAAATTAGGAGCTTGGAGTGATTTCAAAAATTGTATGATGCAATTTTCCACAATCTAATCTCACAGACTAATTAAAGTATATCATCAAAATATAATTTGATTTGGAGGATCGGAACACATGGACTAAATAACTCAAAATCTGGAGTGAAATCTGAAAATGTTGAGAAAGAAAGTGATGTTTAGTTATTTGTGCGTATGAGCCATTACCAATCAGCTTGCTATCACTAGACAAGCCAACCATTCCTTATCAACAATTTCATTGTAGTGCTTTGCTTGAGTGCTTATGCCACTTGCCAATCACCATACACTACTACAGTCGACAGAGGAACAGTTTGTGTCCCGATGGGCATTTGCTACAATTCAAGGTGGAGGTACGTAGACAGCACACACGGACATTGTACATATAGGTAAATTTGGATCTGCAAAGGGACTCTCTGCCCATGTGTGTGCATGCCTACATTCTTGGTTACGGGTGCCATGGTGGCAACGTTGCATCCTGTTTATGATAATAATTGGTGGTGGAGGTTAATACTTTTAACCTCTGCTGCGTACAAGCGATCACGTTTTCCTTTGTCCTCGTGACAGTTTCTCAAGT
>NC_140974.1:23202422-23232422 GCF_056783735.1 Eptatretus burgeri | reverse complement strand
CAATTCATGCAGCTGCAATTGATGCTGTTGTTCTGCTCTTAAACCTTGACTTGCATTGATGAATGAGTCGCTATTCATCAATCCATACACAAGCCGAAGACCTGAATAAACAATTAGCATTTTTATTGAAAGGAATTCCAATCAAAACCAAGCTCAAGAAATCATCACCACCTAACTACCAACTGAATAAAAAATAGAAATGCATATACCCTCAAAATAAATCAGAATGATAATAAATACCTGCTTCGTCTGTTCAACAAAGCCATTCAATAATCAAAAGTGAGGCACTTACAAATGTATACCCATAGGTTTTTCCAATTACAAAAATCGACGACTGGTGGAAATAAAGTTGAAAAACTTTTAAATCAAAGTCTTCACTTATGGGGGTTGTGGGGTATACATAGCATGCCAATACATGAAAATAGGTGAAATGCCACTGCACTCACCTGGTAGAACGAGGGAACCACCTGTAGGCATAGATGACACACGAGATATGTAAATTATCCGATGGTTGAAACAAACTTGTGAAAGAACCATGTAGAGATGATTCCGACCAGGTTACATCAAAATCGGGTGAATACTTTTTGAGAAGTCAAAAGTAGTGATCCCATAATTGTAATGACCTCTGACCATCAAATTGACCTATTAATATGCAATTTTTGATGGGATTTGTAAGGCTTCAGCAGGTCTTGGTCCTCAGAAATTCGACCAAGTTTGGTGAAAATAGCACTGGGCTTTTAGTTTTAGCATCACAGGTGATGAAGGTTGTGGTGAAGTTTCATCGAAATCGGGTGTGTAGTTTCAGACAAGAAAGGAAATACATATTTTGGGGTATCAAACCTGGACCCACGTTGACCCCCCCCCCCGTAAACCCTCTCAGACCCCGATTTATTCATGCCGTGAACAAACTTCAGTACATCACGGATGATGAAGGTTGTGGTCAAGTTTATTCGAAATCGTGTGTGTAGTTTCGGAGAAAAAGATCCGAGTGTTTACATATTGACCGACGGACACCGTGCGATGCTAATAATTCACCTGAACTATGTTCCAGGTAAGCTAAAAATGATTGAGATTTGAAATAATGTGTAACTCTAACTCCTCGCTCTTCTGCCTTGGATGCACCATGGCAACAACTCCCTCCGCCAACAACCATGTATATACGTCTGCACCCTCAAAGACCTTTATTTGAACCGTCTCGAGTTCCATGCAGTCAGTCCCCAAAAGCGTAACATGACTCATGATATGAAAAGATCCTTCTTCTAGTTGTTGATTGCTTATCGATCAGCATCAGGAAAACCTGAGAGGCATTTGGAGACGTCCACCTCTGTACAGTCTTGTTCTTCCAGCCCTATGAAAGGCAGGTCAAGGTCAGGCTGAGGCTTCATCTACACGGTAACACGCTTGGGGGGCTGGGTGAGGCAGAAAGGGAAGGAGCTGTGCAATTGCGAAGGCTGTTCAAATGACTCAACGTCAGGCCTTTTGTCTGTACTGTCTCACTTTTTGTCTTTCTCTAAATTTCCTACTATTCAATTCTTCCTTATGAGCCATAATTATACATTTCGAGGCAGTCCAGGGCATTCACCTCTTACCCAAGGCAGTCCTTCACCCAATGCAGCTCTTTGGCCAAGGTAGCTTTTACAAAATTTCTCATGAGACGTGTTGAAAATGTCATCAGATTTCTATAAGATATCCCTATTGGAATAAAGATCAGAGATTTGTGAAGTACATTCCAGAATATATTTTTGGAGAGTAGTTTATTGTCGGGTATGGAATCAAACCCTGAGTTTTTCTGCCAATCCCTGCAGTCCAGGTTTATCCTTTCTTAGATGCATTCAAATAAGAGCTAATCCCAAGAAACAGCAACTCTTCTCAAATTCCAGCGTCATTACCCTCAATAAGCCAAATGGATTTGTGTGCTAGATATCTCATGTGAGGTTTAGTAGCAGGTAAATATTTGTAACTCGATAAGGGATCTTGTGTGAGATCTATTTCTGCAGAAATATTTGTAACTCGATAAGGATTAGGACCAAAGGTGGTCTGTAAGAAGATCTCAAAACCGTGCATGTGTTGGATTATGAAAGACAGATATTCACAATACAAATTGGGAGACACGATCATACATATGATCCCATGTTGATGCTGCTAAGGCATCAACAACTAGGGTGGTCTGGTATTGACTTGAGATCTTAAGGTCTTGAGTTCAAACCCCTGTTCGAAGTTGATTTAACACTTGGTGGGTTGACTCAGCCTGTCATCTTTCTGAGGTTGGCAAAATGAACACCAGCTTACTGGTAAAGGGGGACTGCGTAAGTGGCACAGCTGTGCCCCCAGAAAATGATGCAGCCAAGCAGTTGCAGGCTGCATACGAATAAATACACTTAACTTGAGTAGATATCACACACACACACACACACACACACACACACACACACACACACACACACACACACACACACACACACACACACACTCTAAGCACAGAGCTTTTCTTTTTCAACACCACAATCCACCCCAGCTGTGTTTATGATTTCTGACCGATCTAAACATCTTGGTACGAATAAAGTATTTGCACTAATCAAAAGATTTGTGAAAGAAAAGCATAAATATGACGTCACCTTGGGGAAACACATTGCAAGTAACGTTATCTTCAGTGAGCTTTTGAAATTGTGCACTTGTGTTTGTTTTTTTTATTTTGGGGGAGGAAAGTAAAGTGTAAAATTGCTTCCCAACTCTGCACATCCACTCTCTCCCCTTCCACCTAAACGACCTCCCCAACCATTTATCACAATGTCAATGTTTGGGCATCTCAGGTGCAAGATTCAACTCGATATCTGCGATCAAAAAGCGATTGCCAAGGATAAGCCTCCCCTCGTTTCTCACCCTTGCCAATCGCCCATGACTTACCCTTAACCCATGATCCAATGATGGCCACATTTTTTTCGGCCAAGCATATGAGCTTGAACTTCAATATTTAGCAAGACTGTGAATTTAAAAAAATGTGTAAATAAATAAATAAATAAAAATTATTCAGTTCATGATCAAAAAGGTGTATTTTAGTAATTAGGTCACAATCCGAAAAAAAGTAGGTCAAGGATACTAATCAAATATCAGGTTCACAACTTCAGAGCAGGTACACTATTCCGATGTAAGAATATCTTGTAAGGCCAAGCAGTCTTTGAGATTCCACGTGGCAAAATTGATTGATACCAAAAAATGCGTCTTTTTCAGACCACCATTTGACCTTGACTGTTCGGTAACCCGGAGGTATGATGTAAATTATGCATAAATATGGCTTGCTTTAGGAACAGTAGGGCAAATTTGTTCTGATCAGACAAATATTAGTCGAGGTGTGGTGAAAAATGTTAAAATGTCTATAATTGGGTCATGCCCTGAATTAGGTCAAGGTTAAATGTTTTTACATCAACCCCACATACTTTGTATTCACATTATCGATGGAGAATTTCATTTCTAAAGTCCCAGCTGGATCCAACATACGTCTTGGAAATTGGGAGAGCACTGGGTAGAGCACGTACCTCCTCCAGACTGACAAGTTTACATCTTGTATACCAATGATAGGCCAGACCTTGAACAATATCTAATTGGCTTGCTCTTGTCACATATCCAACTCATCCAAAAATAAAAAAATGTTTAAAAAAAAACTATATATCGTTTTTGGCACCATCTCTCAATGATTAAGAAGCACGTAAATGTTGTTTTTTTTAAATCAGTTGTCCAGATCCGGATTCGGATCTTCACCAAAATCGAAACAATTCGTCCTTGTCACACAACCAAGCTGTCCACAAAATTTCGTCCAAATCCGTGCACAACCTTTTTGAGATAACCTACTCAAAGACAGACAAACAAACACTGGTGAAAACATAACCTTCGGTGGTGGAGGTTCAAAAAAAACAAAGAAGAACCCAAATGGTGATGACCTCATCATAACGGTGTCATGCCTGCAAACCTAGAAGGGCATGGAGCAGTTCATGAATGCAAAGTCAAAAGCTGTCACCAAACAGATGAAAAGCAAAGCTACCGACCTGGTTTCGCCCTTATTGAGACTCATCAGAACAACACATCAACATATCAGGGCAACATATTACAACAATTATTTGAAGCCCTAATAATTCCCAATTACTTGTAGGATTGGGCATGGAAATGTGTTTGGCTAAAAGCTTTCACACACCTGCTGGCCAGACCTGACAATCGACTTGCAGTGACAGGAACTTGCAATTTGATCAGGGTTCCAGTAATAAGTTGCCTCCTCTTCATGAAAGACATCATGGGATCTTCTCCATCCACCAATTAATGACAGCAGATGGGGCACCCAGCTTAATGTCCGTTCAATGGACGCCACACGCATTGTTGCCCTGCGTCCCAAACAGCAAGGTATCTATTTATAGGTAGGTCAAGATTTGATCCCAGGATGAACATCTAACAGGTGAGTCTGCATCTCTCCAGAGTGTAGCCCGTCGTGCATCGCTGAATGACCTTCAGTAATCACCTTGAACATTCAAGAAGGAGTAATTGATACAAAGGAAAGTTATCCGTACCACCAAATTTTCAAAATGTTTCCTCCTTCATTTTGAAAAGCCGATTTAGGCGAATGTCTTTTTCAAAGGAGACGTTCATCATTTCCTTGGAGATTCGATTGCAATAACAACGAGAACCTGTCCAAAGCTGATCAATGAATCACCTTACTTAATGTTCTCGTGATCCCACTGGCTGACCTTTACCGCTCAGTGTACACAGAATATAACATTTAATCCATGGGATGTTCATCGAGGATTGTCCTTTTGTCTCCCTGTCTGTCTATATTTAGTTTTCTCTTCCCTTTGCCCACCTCTGTCCTTTGGTATTGTTATTTTTTTTTTAATTGGCTGTTTCTTTTTCAGTATTTATCACTTGTTTGTCCACATTCCTCAATGTATTCTTTAAGGTGATTACTCAAGGTCAAGCACATGTGTGTAAATTGTCCCAGACGAAGGTGCGTTCAGCAGGATACATTTTTACTTCACCAAGATACAGAAAATTTACTCAAAGGCAACATTGACAACGACAATCATTTAGTGGGTATTTTCATTTTACAACATTGAAGACGACTAATATGCGTCCACAACCATCCTTGACCATATTGCAGAATGTCGGCTTCGGCCCTCACTTATTTTTCTTCCGCCCTCACTTTTCACCTTATTATTAGCCCGTACCCCGCGCAGCGCAAGATGGGGTTTTGTAATCACGTGTGTGTGTGTGTGTGTGTGTGTGTGTGTGTGTGTGTGTGTGTGTGTGTGTGTGTGTGTGTGTGTGTGTGTGTGTGTGTGTGTGTGTGTGTGTACCATACCATTTTTACCAACTGAGCTTTTGTCATCAAATCTTCAACAAACCTTTGTGATGAGATTGTGGAGAATACAAATTAATAAAACGTACAATTTTTTTAAACTGTCATTTCGTCAAGTTTAGTTTGAGTACAAAGCAGACGCGGATGGGCTTTGCCTTTTCAGATACTTTCTAGTTCACTGTTATATTCGTTTTCTCCGTAACCGCTTGAGCGATTGATACAAAACTTTTATGATAGGAGCGACTACCCATGGAAACTTCTTGTTTTTCCCCAACACAGGTGGAGGCCATTCAGAACACCACACCAACCCATCTTCACAAGATCCAAGGAGGAAAATGCAAAAAAAAAGGTTTTAATTTATGAAATACATTTTTTTTGGTTTGTTTTTGTTTGTGTTTTTATTTTTTGTGTTGTTTTTTTTGTTGTGAATTGCGTATTCTATATTTTTTTAGGGACGTCAGTACTGTGCGTGCTGACGGACTTGATTAAACCTTGCTAATAATTTTTATTCGATATATGATTAGATTTTTTTGGGGTCCCTCATCGTGAGTAACACTCGACCCAAAGAAAGTCAATTGAAATCTGATGCAACAAACCCAGGAAGTGTATAAGCAACGGAGGCCTACAGGCCTGATGTCTTCAGCACACCAGAAAACCAAGATGGCAGCAACATTTTGTCTTTGTTCCATGCTGGGTGGAGTCAAACGACAAATGTGGGTGGGGTCTGGCAGCTGTCTGACCAATGGGTGCACATGTCAAAAATCGACAAGCATAGGCCACTGTTTGGCAAGCATAGGTCACTGTGTGTTGGGGCTCTGGCCAAATTTTCAAATTCCTGTTCTGATCTATGGGGCACATCAGTGCCTTCTGGTATGGTGCAACCAGCAACCAGGGTTGTGCACCAATGAAGGACTGCAAGTAGTTTTGAATGTTTTCAGCAAATAATTTATTTTAAAATAAAAACTGTGAGTAATATGAAGAGCCGTTTTTTGTTACACACACATGAGGTGTATTGGAGGTGTGTGGGGCTTCTAAAATGAGTAAATTATAATTGAGGAAAGGAAGAGTGAAGGAAGGATGATAGGAAGGTGAAGGTGGGTTAATTTAGTGTGAGAGAAGTTGTGACAGATTAGAAAGAAGTTTCGGAAGAGATTGGCATAAGGGAAGGGAAAGGATTTGAAGGGGGATGTTTGAAGAATGCAGGAGTGGGGAGGTGTTGGGGAGAGATGGGGAGAGATGGGGGGGGGGTCAATCAAAATTCTGCTTTATTGGTATCCAAAAACAAATATGTGGCCTGAATATAGCTAATGGCTTCAGACAAATTGCAGAACATCAAAAAACAAAATGAAAATACAATGGTTTCGGAAAACCGCAAGGATCCTGGAACAGTGAAATACAAGCCTTCTAATGGAATACGTGAAACTGTTCCTGAGAAAGGAAAACAAAGGATCTCAAACAACAAGCAGTCTACGGCTTGGCAACAACTCCAATAAGGGCTTTAGTGAGATGCACCTGCTGTGAAGAAGAATGTCTGAAACAGGCTACAAAGTGAAAATAGGGATAAACCAATTAACCCGTGACCTGTGACAAAAAAGCAAAAAACAAAGATTGGAACTTTGGGACAGGCCTGGTCTACCTTTGAACACACACCATGCTTTACAGATAATATCTATAATGTTTTTGAGCTATAGGGACTCAACGTTACAAAAAGCCACGGTGACCAGCCCTGATCCTCTAGATTTATGTTAAACTAACGGAATCTTCATTCGACTAACACTTGCTTAATGGTCCCACCTTGTCTTTTGAAAAGACCAGGCCATTGTGTGTCGCTACCCTCACCAAATTGCTTTTTCATAGTTGTGCCCGTGAGCTCCTCGTCCCAAAGGGTAAAAAAAAAAGAAAAAAAAAAGAGATGAATTGGATAACAGATCCCTTTGGTGTGACGTTAACTACTCCACTTCATAATGCCAATGTACATCAAAAAGTGCAGGCCAATAAAAATACTCAAACACCAGTCTGTCATGCCTATTGTTGGCTTAATGGCTGGAGTGGTGGACTTGGGTGGACTTGGGATCTGAGGGTCCTGATTTCGAATCCTGCTTGGCTGTTGAATTAATACCAGGTTGGGTTGACTCAGCCAGCCATCCTTCTGAGGTCAGCAAAATGAGTAACAGCTTGCTGGTATCCTGTGTTGGAATGGTTACCTCTCCAGCATGTGCCCAATAACCAAGGAGACTGCTTAGGCAGCACCAATGCTCTGTACAGAGAATGGTCCCAATGGCTGGATGGGTGGACCAGTCCTTCACGTTGCTAACATTCCTCAAGTTGGCATTATCTCGTATGAAGTTGAAGGTAGGGGAAGAGGAGGGAGTGGTGGTGTGAGTGAGATGTTTGAATCTGGATACTTCATTTTGCTAACATTGTATTTTGGAATCTGTGAGGTTTTGATCATCCGAGACATATTCGACGTACATAGTCAGTTCAATACTTTGCGAGACACAGGTAGAAGTGGAATGTTTGTAACAGAGTGGGATGTCCGTAAAATGATCACAGTTTAAAATTTGAAGGGCACTCCGTAGAGCGCATACCTCCACCACGTAATGCCTGATCCATGAGAACATATCGTTCCCAATACATTTTTTAAATATTATGCTATACAGTACTATATCGTTTTTGGCCCTATCTCTCAATGGTGACGAATCACTTTGAAAAGCAAATAATTTTCGCCTTCACCAAAATCGAATCAATTCGTCCTTGTGACACGCTCAACCTGTCCACCAAGTTTCATCCGAATCCGTCCACAATTTTTCAGATATCGTGCTATATCGTGTGACCTTCGGCGGTCACTTCCTAAAGTTGAACTCAATGTTTGTTTGTTTTTTTTACAGGGCCCAATGCTCGTAGTGGAGCTGCCACACATATATGGACATGCAGACAAATACATAAGATACAACACAGAATGCTTGGACGAGACAAACACAGCCACCGAGTTTGGGGGAAGTGCCTCCACTTCCTGGAGCACTCTGGGTATCAGCATCGCCACAACAATGGTGGCATCTTTCTCAACGGACTCAGTGGGTCATTTGCTCAGGGGGAATTTCCTCTTCCCCGTGGATGACAACCTTTGGGGAGTCTGTGCTCTTATCCTTTAAATTATGAACATCAACAAATAAAAGGAAGGATAGTTTTATCTTTCATTTTAACAATCTTTGGTATGACTCGGATGGGGTTTGAGCCGCCGACCTTTCTTGAATCGGAGCGGACGCTCTAACCATTACATCACCGACTCTGGTGGGTTGAAGAAAGCAGTGAGTCTGGAATTTTGGAGCAGCCACTGAGATTTGGCGTCAGACACCATCCATTGTGGAGCCTGAGCTGGAGAGGCATTTTTCTTCTATGTTGCGAGCCCAGTTGTAACAACGTTGTCGATTTGATGTGCACGGTTCGCGACATCTGCTCATCAACGGTGTGTTAATATCATGGGGACAGTCTCCACCCATGAAATGTATCAGCCACAGGTATGAGGAAGCTTTTATCACCAGTCAGCCGCAGGCACAGGCACAGATGTGCACAAGTATGTCAAACAAGTGCTATCCTTTCGCTTTGGCGTCTCATTTCTGTGGCATGAGCAGAGCAAGCAGTAATTAGCAATTTATTCAACAGAATAATGAAAAATATCTTCAATGTCCTTTTAACTTATGTCTGTCCCAACGTGTAGAGGGATGAGAGAATAGCTGAGGCGCCATGTTCTCCTCTAGAAGGTCGAATTTGGGTTTGAAACCTGTCACCATCCTCAAGAGGGACATTAAGGCATTAAGCTGATTAGCTGTTCCATCTGTTAGCAGTTGCTTTTGGACTTTGAAGTTCCCACGGTGGCTTTTCTTAAGAAAAGGCCATTTTGTGCTGGTACCCTGGCCAAACTCTAAAATTCCTTTGACCTTCTTTTCTGAAATGTCTGCTGTATAGGTGACTTTGAAAGAGCATAAACACTGTCCAACACTTACCTAATCCGTTGTAAGGAAGAAACATGCGTAATGTAGAACGAAGATTTGCAGTGCATGCTATCCAAGAAAATGACATGGTACCATATGTGTGTCATGGAAAAATCGTGCATGTCCACCAAACAATGTTATCAGAAAATAAACCCAGCCGAATGTTCCTCTGGTGGATGGCACACACACATTGATGCCTCACCCTGCCTGCATAACCCAAGAATGGGAGTTTAGAGCTGGATCAAAATTCGAACCCAAGCAAGACAACTCAAAGTTGAGTGTAAATACCTCTAAGCAATTCTGACAACCCAGAAGAACCCCTGCTTGTGTGAGATGATGTAAAACAGTGGTTCATTCATTGTTACCTCTGCCACCAAGGGTGGACGAAGGTTATTTTTTCACCCGTTTGTCTGTCTGTCTGTCTGTCTGTGAGCAGCATATCTCAAAAAAAGTTATGGACGGATGCTGACGAAATTTGGTGAATGAATTTGGTGTGTGACAAGGACAAGCCGATTCGATTTTGGTATATATATATATATATATATATATATATATATATATATATATATATATATATATATATATATACATATATACATACATACATACATACATACATACATATGGTAATGTAGCACGATATTTCAAATATGGACGGGTGATGATAATATTTGGTAGATGAGTTCTGGAGGTGACAATAACAAGCCGATTCGATTTTGGTTGAGGTCTGGATCTGGATGCGACCCATCAGTGGGAAACAAAAGGAAAACTGTTCAGCTTAGCGGAGGCACGCACTCTATCGAATACAGAATACCATTCTACTTTTTCTTCCTGTTGATATTGCAATTTATCTCGTAACTTTGAGCGAGTCTGTTTGCTACCTTTCCTTTTACTCATTTTATAATCAATCCACTTGTAATATTCAAATGCCAGATGTATATGATTATCACTATTAAGTCGTGAGCTGCTGAAAGCAATCCAGCTCCATCTCATGAACATCAAATGAGGGGAAATGAAACATTGATTTACTGTCGGGATCCAGAAACGAAGCAGAATGTGATGCAGCAGAAGCAACAAGAAATTCACCAATAATTGGGTGAAGAAGGATCCCAGAGGAATGAGGGAGGAGTGGGAAGGAAGAGTACAGCATGAATATGCATTGAGGGTGAGTTGTGTGTGTATGTGTGTTTGTGTGTGTGTGTACATGTATATATATATATATATATATATATATATATATATATATATATATATATATATATATATATATATATATATATATATATATATATACATATACCAGCAAGGTATGCTTACACATTGTAAGCAAAAACGAACCGTGATTTCCCATTGTCTCGGATCACTCACCTGCATTTTTTTTTTCGATTTATTTGTTTTCATTTATTTATCTTTTCATTTTAGGATGCTTTCTGACGGTTCTGTGATTTTTTCCCCTCCCCCGTTGTAATGGCTTCAATTTCCATGGACACACAAAATGTCAGCCTTCTCCATCACCAGAAAGGTACTGAACTTTAAAATCAGTGAATCGGTGAGTCAGTATCCCTGGTGTTGGCTTAATGGTAAGGGTGGTGGGTTTGGGATCCTAGGATCCTGAGTTCAAATCCCCCTTAATTTGAATTAATACCAGGTGGGGTTGAAACTACCTGTCATCCTTCTGAGGTCAGCAAAATGAGTGCCAGCTTGCTGGTATCCTGCGTTGGAGTGGTGACCCGTCGAGGATTGTGCCCAATAGCCCGGAGACTGTGTCAGCAGCACCAATGCTCTGTACAGAGTATGGTCCCAATCGATGGATGGTGAGTCAGTGAGTCAGTAGTTCAAAACAGTTATATATATATATATATATATATATATATATATATATATATATATATATATATATATATATATATATATATATATATATATATATATATATATATTTGTGTGTGTGTGTATGTATGTATGTATGTATATTTTATATATACGTATATTTGAACAATCCGTGTACTTGTTTTTATCAGATGTCACCTTTCCAACAAGTCAGTTTATCAAATTTCTGCCCTGCTGGAGCTTTCCGGTCAACAGTAAGTGCTGTTATTATGAAGTGGAAACGTCTTGGAGCAACAACAGCTCAGCTGTGAAGTGGCAGGCCACACATGCTCAGAGAATGGGATGCCGAGAACTGAAGTGTGTCGCACAGAAAAAAATCGTCTGTCGTCGGTTGAAACACTCACTACCGAGATCCAAACTGCCTCTATAAACAACGTCAGCACAAGCACTGTTCGTCCCAGGCTTTATGAAATGGGTTTCCATGGCCGAGCAGCCCTACAAAAGCCTAAGATCACCATGCGCAATGCCAAGCGTCAGATGGAGTGGTGTAAAGCTCACTGCCATTGGACTCTGGAGCAGTGGAAATGCACTTTCTGGAGTGATGAATCACGCTTCACCAACTGGCAGTCTGACAGATGAATCTGGGTTTGGCAGATGCCAGGAGAACGCCAGTTTCCTGAATGCATAGTGTCATCTGTAACATTTGGTGGAGAAGGAAGAATGGTCTGGGGCAGTTTTTCATGGTTCTGGCTTGGCTCCTTAGTTCCAGTGAAGAGAATTTTTAACGCTAAAGCATACAATGACATTCTAGTCTGGACGATTGTGTTTCCAACTTTCCGGCAACAGTTTGGGGAAGGCCCTTTCCTGTTTTAGCATGGCAATGCCCCCATGCACAAAGCGAGGTCCATAGAGAAAAGGTTTGTTGAGATCAGTGTGGAAGAACTTGACTGGCCTGCTCAGAGCCCCGAACTCAACCACATCAAACACCTTTGGGATGAATTGAAATGCTGACTGCAAGGCAGACCTAATCGCCCAATATCAGTGCCTGACCTCAGGAATGCTCTTGTGGCTGAATGGAAGCAAATCCCCACAGCAATGTTCCAACATCTTATGGAAACCATTCCCAGAATGTTGCAGCAGTGGGGAGAGAGGGGGGACGATGACGACCAACTCCATATTGATGCCCATGATTTTGGAATGAGATGTTGGACGAGCAGGTGTCCACATACTTTTGGCCATATAGTGTATGTACTTGCATTTGTAAACATGTATATATATATATATATATATATATATATATATATATATATATATATATATATATATATATATATATATATATATATATATATATATATATATATATATATAATGAGAAAGAGCTTTTTACATAAACACAGCATATACCAGATCAGTGTATATATATATATATATATATATATATATATATATATATATATATATATATATATATATATATATATATATATATATATATATATACATATATATGCTGTATATATCGTATAAAAGTTTCTTCAACCCTTCGCATTGGATTCAAGAAAGAAGATGTGCAACCCACATCAAATTTGAGTCGACCCATTTGTCAGCCACGCATTTGACTTGATGCTGACACATTGAGCAATCTCCACAGGGGATTGCAATGAACCTTTCACAAGGGTATATATGGATGCTCCATGATAAATTTGCAGTCATACAAATTCAACTGAGAAACCCCTCGGGGTTCAAACCTAAAAATGTTTAATGATTCGGATTCAGCAGTGGGACTGTCAGTAGCATGAGCACGATTAAAAGGAAAAGCATTCTTCAATGAAATCAACAATTCTGTTTTCAAAATGCAGAAAGAATTGCTAGTTCAGAATCTCTCTTGTGTAAAGCACTCAGCTCATGTGAAACCTTCGATATTCTGTTTGACACCCCTGAGTATAAATATCACATTAACCATGGCAGATTGTCTTGAGAGGGTGATGACTATAAAACTTTGCAGTGATGGCACTTGCTGTCAGATGGTAGAACGTCCACCTCAATAACACCGGTTGTCAAGCTTGGGAGTGACTGGTTGTGGTGAGTAAGTGAGTTGCTGGTGAAGAGACGTACCTTAGATGGTAGCACTGCAGGCACAGAACGCTAGTGGAACAGTATACCATGATTATGTTGTCAATAAGCCTCATCCTTCTATCATGTATCAACTAGTTGAACTTTCTGTGAACTTTGGAGAACATGTCAAATGTCCTGAGATGACATGTCAACGCCTCATCCTTCATTTCCAACCCTCTTTCAAGCACGCTCACTCATTCACTGACAGTCTTCAGCTGAACAAAGCAGTCATTGATTCGAAATCAAGTATTACACATTTGCAAGAAAAAGTACAGCAAGTGTGAAACTATCATCTTGGATCATCCATATTCAATGGCTTACCTCAAAGCACAAGCAGCTGACGCACACACCTGGGCATTGGCTTCAATCATCCCACTCGCTTGAAACATCACCTCATGGAGTTACTGTGCTGCAGCACACCTGTAGCTTTGACCAATCATCCTTACTGGTTTCACTCCAGCTCGATACATGCTGGGCTCCTATTTCTCTCCCTGATTTTTCAGTTGCCGAGCCTGAGCACAACTTTGTGCCAATCTATTTTTCTGTGTTCACACATCACCCAACCTGGGGACTGGTCATGGGCACTGAATCATTCATTTTACTTTATCCTTTTTTTATCATTTTTATTTGTGGGCATTGGAACAATTGTAATTCACTTAATATCTCCATTTCAAGACATGAGGTCTGACATTTGCAAAGAAGTGGAAGTACATTCATGAACAAACTTAACGATCCCATGACACCTAAAAGTACTGAAATTATATATATATATATATATATATATATATATATATATATATATATATATATATATATATATATATATATATATATATATATATATATATGTCCTATTGGAGTTTTTCATCGTGTCGTGTCGTCCTACTGTCATGTATTCCTACTGTCGTCATGTAGCGCCAGTAGAAAACAATGAAGAAAAGAGAATAAGAAAAGAAAGCTACAGCACGTCAGATTTATCAGACTAGTCGGACGACGACGGATTTATCGGACTCGTCTAGACTCTAGAGTTGACAAGTAACTTGTATTAGCATGCACACAATGTATAAGTCAATGCGTAAGAGTCCCGAGGCTATGATGCCGTGTAATAGGACAGATAAATTTGTCTCTCATAGTTGTGCCAACATATTTTTAACTGTTCATTTATTACAGCATTTTGGCGAAATGTTAATGAATAGCAAGCCAATGGAGCAGTACCTTCACTTTAGAATAAACCCATGTATGTCGAGTGCAGCCATACCTGGCTTGCATGTATGTGGAATCGTACCTATTCCAGCAGGCTGGTTTCAACGAACAATTCAACGAGCAGGCATTTTCGAAAGTAAGACTAAAACTCTTAAAAAGATTCGCGAAACAATCACAGGAATTAAGACGATCAGTGAGATAGCAAACACATGTGCACAATGCATTTGTACGTACTTTATACGGCGCGCGACATCTAATCAATCCACTCTGTGCAAGTCACGTTCTGGAGATGACGTGAACGGTCACGTGACCTGCGATTCGCTGAAGTCAACTTTTTTGAGGGGCGGGGCATAGCAAGTTGTGAAAAGCACTCGAAATGTTTGAAATATTGGTCTAAATATCCCATTTTTTATTTTAAAAAAGAAACATGGGTGATTTCTTCACTCGGAAGATCAAGTTAATATATAAATAACCAGAAGGTTGAGTGTAATGGGACCTTTAATAATCAAGAGTTTTGTTCATTTTGCTTCCAGGTCACCAATCAATGATGAACCATCAAATAGTTTGGCACAAAGCAATGGAATTGCACTATTATCTAGAATTATGGTTGTTTGTTTGTGTTCTATACCTTCATGAACCACAGGATAGAATGAGTTGAAAAATAGTGATTCCACTTGGGGTGTTGGTTTTAGGTAGAAAAAAACCATCGTCCTGGGGGTTCAGCATGTGGGCAGGACGCCAATTTTCTCGATATAATTGTGTATAATAGAGCACCACCTGATATAAGCAGGTATTCTAAGTCATAATAAAATACACCACATACATGATTAAAGTTGGGGAATTGACACAGATGTAAGGACAGGTAATTTGCGAGTAGGTATAATTGGAGTTGGTTATACTTTAATCAAAACATGAAAAACTAGAAAAGAGAATTTGAGAATAATGCGTTGCATTAGATTTGCCTCCACCCACAACAGATGTCAACCCATTGTTAAGATTTACATTTGATCTCAATTAAAGGTCACATGAAAAAATAAAGGTCACCTGAGAGAGTTAGAGAGAGAGTGAGAGTGAGCTCCACATATATGTATGTATGTATATATATATATATATATATATATATATATATATATATATATATATATATATATATATAAATATATACAGATATATATATATATATGTATATATATACATATATATATATATATATATATATATATATATATATATATATATATATATATATATATATATATATGTATGTATATATATATATATATATATATATATATATATATATATATATATATATATATATATATATATATATATACATATATATATATATATATGTATATGTATATACACACACACAAGGAAATAATATAAGGAAATCTAACACAGGTGGAAGCCATTCAGCCCATCATTCATGCGTGAACACCATACTGATTTATCTCCACAGGATCCAAGGAAGTAAATGCCAAAAAAATGTTTTAAATAAATGAAATAAATATATTTTTTAGTTTTTGTAGTTTTTGTATTTCTTTTTTTCTTCCTCTCAGGGGAGGGGCATGGGCTTGGTTAAAACACACACAACATCAACCACACAACCCCCCTTGCCAAGACCCCCCACGAACAGCACTCTGTGCACATGCACACAATCACCCATCGATGCTCAATCTACCTACAAGTTCGATCAACATCCCATACCCCTCAATCTCCATAACTTCTAGGTACAACAAGGAACAACAAGGAAATCCAACACAGGTGGAGACCATTCAGCCCACCATGCTGCCGTGAACACCACACCAACCCATCGACACAAGATCCAAGGAAGAAAATACAAAAAAAATGTTTTTAATTCATGAAATACATTTGTTTGGTTTTTTTTTTGCAGTTTTTTTGTATTTTTTTCCTTCATTTTTTCTGCCACCCTCCCCCGGGTGGGGCATGGGCTTGGTTAAAACACAGAACATCAACCACACAACCCCCCCTTGACAAGACAAACCTATCTAACCCACATCTAACCTTTGAACCTACAAGGTACCGATCTAATTTTAATTTAAACTTATCTACTTTTCCTGCAGCCACGAGCTTCCCAGGGGGACCATTCCATGCATCAACTACTCTCTGAGTAAAAGTCCCCTGCCTTACTACCGTCTTAACTCTCCTCTTCTTTACTCTCAAGCTATGGCTCCTGGTCCTTTCACTGTCTACTCTGTTGAATAATTCATCTGCACTTATTTTATGTCTCCCTTTCATTATCTTAAACATCTCCATCATATCTCCTCGTAACCGCCTCCTTTCTAGTGTATAAAGCCCTGTCTCCTTGAGCTGCTCCTCATAGCTGAGTCTAGCTAGGCCCGGAATCAATCTAGAAGCCCTGCGCTGAACCCTCTCTATGGCATCTATGTCCTTCCGGAACTGTGGTGACTGAAACTGCACACAATATTCTAAATGTGTCCCTCACTAAATTCCTGTACAATATTAACACCACCTCTTTTGATGTATAATTGATCCCCCTCCAAATACAACTGAAAACCAAATTTGCTTTACTTATAGCTGCCTGGCCCTGTGCTGCCTGCTTACCTCCTGTATGTATTACCACCCCCAGATCCTTCTCCTGTGTGACACGCACCAAAATTACCCCTTGCATCCTGTAACTTCTATTTTAATTGTTCTTTCCCATCCTCAACACCTTACTCTTGCTCAGGTTAAACTCCATCTGCCAATATTTTGCCCAATCTATAGAAGTATCAATACTTTTCTGAATCTGATCACCACCCCCTCTGCTATCCACTTTATTTCCAAGCTTTATGTCATCTGAAAATTTGGAAAGCCTACCCTTTACCCCATTATCCAAATCGTTGAAGTAAATAATGAATAGTAATGGTCCGAGTACTGATCCCCGAAGCACCCGGCAACTTACATCCTCCCAGCAAGACATCCTCCCACTCACAGCCACTCTTTGCTTCCTACTATAAAGCCAGTTTGCAATCCAATTAGCTACTTGACCAGCCACTCCACAAGCCCTCACTTTGGCTGACAACCTCCGATGTGGTACCTTATCAAATGCCTTCTTAAAGTCTAGATATATGATATCCACTGCCTTTCCATCATCCACCCAATCAGACACTGCTTCATGGAACTATAAAAGATTTGTGAAACAAGAACTACCTTTGGTAAACCCATGCTGACTACCTTTAATTAGTTTGTGTTTGTTTAAATGGTTCCTCATCTCCTCCTTAATTAATGTCTCCAACATCTTCCCCACAACTGAAGTTAAACGAACAGGTCTACAGTTTCCAAATTCTTCTCTGCATCCTTTCTTAAATAATGGTGTTACATTTGCTACTCTCCAATCCTCCGCTACCTGTCCTGACTCCAGTGAACAATTGAAAATATCCGTTACCATCTTGCTTACCTGCTCAGACACCTCCATCAATACTCTTGGTTGCATACGATCTGGACCGAGAGCCTTATCTTATCTTTGATTACCTAGCTATTCCTTTACTTCCTCCACTCCAACCTGGATCTTCTGTTTAAGCCCATCCTCACCTCCTTGATAGACACTCTCAGTAATTGGTAATTCTCCAGACTGTTTTTGTGTAAAAGTTGAAGAAAAATACCTGTTTAATAAGCCTGCCATCTTACTTTCATCACTAACCACTCTTCCTGTGCTATTCCTCAATGTGCCCACAATGATCTTAACCTGTTCTTTTCCCCTGATATACTCCAAGAAAGCCTTGGTATTATGTTTATTATCCATAGCCACATCCTTCTCATACTCTCTCTTGGATTACCGAGTTATTTTCTTAACTTGTCTCTGTTTACTCTGATAGTGACATCACACTGATACACCTTGTAGCCTTCTAATCCTGTCCTCCAGTTACTCTCCTCCTAAAACCATGTCTCACTCACTACAACTATATCATAGTCCTTGATATATATATATATATATATATATATATATATATATATATATATATATATATATATATATATATATATACATACATATATATATATATATATATATATATATATATATATATATATATATATATATATATATATATTGTTGCGGATTCGCGCCCGCCGGCGTGCGAGCGGCCACGTAACTCGAATCGCGGCACGTCGCCCACCGGACGGACAATCCCGTCGTGACCCTCTCGGACTAACGCCGGGAACTAGTCACGGGTGGACCTTTCGGCCTCACCACGATCGTGCCAACCGGCCCCCCGCGTGGGATAGGGTTGCTCGCCAAATTCGACCTACCTAAGTACCCACACGGAGGGTAGACCGGGCGATCGCACCTCGCCGCAGGTCGACTTCGGACACGGGCCACTTTAAGCGACCCGTTCCATACTATCGGGATAACCGAGCGGTGTTATCGTCGGCCTCGACGGTTCGATTAATTATCGGGCGTTTTAGCCCACGACCAACCCTTTACGTGAAGTAAGATGGAGATTCAATAAAGGAAAAGACGAAGCGAAACGGGAAAACAGTTCAACATGAAGCACATTTATTTCGCGATGAACGGATGATACACATATACAATTACACCAAAAGCAAATGTAAAAGAAGAAGAAACACAATAATACACAAAAAGCAAATGCAACAATGCAGATCTAACCGACTACCGAGCACACGGCAACACTTATACAGTTTTACTTCACAGACAGCGCCGACAACACATACACTCAAAGCAAAAGAAAAGGACCACCCTCAAGGATGAGGGGGGTAGGCGGGCCTGGGGCCGAGACCGCGTCGGGCCTACCCGTCTGATGATGAGCCGCAAGATGGCGGTGGCGCCCCGACTCCGCGGGCCTCGCGGACAGTGTCTGGTAGGGGTGGGAACGGGGCCCCCTTCTCGCACTATCTCAGCGCGGGGGGGGGGGAAACAGGAGGGGGTTGTTGATGCTCGGGGGGGGTGGATATCTCCCTGTCTTGGGTCCCGCGACGAGCGTCTCCACCACGACCTCGGTCGCGCCGCCGGCCTCTCCCTCCGCAGCTCCATAACTCCGACACGAGCACCCCCTCGACCGTCTTCGCCGCCGCCACCTCTCCACAGCTCCGTCCAACCGCCCTCTCCGTCTCCTCTCTTGACTCGTCCCAACTCTTCACTGGCTCCGAACTCTTCACTCTCTCCCCTCCGTCCTGCTCTGTTTGGCGAGCGCGGCCCCTTATATGCCCCATGGCCTCGCTCCTTCACCTTCGACCCTTTACCTCCGACCCTTCACCTCTAACTGGCTCCCCATTGGACCGAGGAAAAGTGGGCGTGAATGCTTTTTGATCCATGAATTTGCATATAGCGATATTACTCCAACGCACCTGGAAGCGGGGCCAAATCGCCCCACGCTCGCCGATAGGACGGAACAGAAGTGGGCGTGAGTCGTTTTTGATCCGTTTTCTTCGGAAAGGCCGGCGCTTTTTCACCCCTGCTCGGTGCGCGCCCTGCACGAGTCCAGTATCGGTGCCCACAAGCGGCGTGGGAATGACGGTGATGCGATGGTTGCGAGGGCGAGTTGTGACGGTAAAGGTCGTGGCTGTTGTTGTGAAGCGGCGTTGCGGTTGGTGGTTGTTGTGAGATGGCTGTTGAGACGTGGTTGGTGGTGGTAGTAATGGCGGCTGGTCCAAAATAAAGATAGTAAAAGAAAAACGGCTATCTAAAAGGGTCGCAGCCCGCATAAATGACATTTATTCCCTCTAAACAACGGGTTTGGGCCTAACTACACATATACTTACCGAGATATCTCACCTAAGGGACCTGAATGGTGGTTTGCGAATTTCGTCAACCACAACAATATATATATATATATATATATATATATATATATATATATATATATATATATATATATATATATATATATATATATATATACTAGTGGTATGCTTACAGATTGTAAGCAATAACGAACCATGCTTCGTATGTAGGCACATGATAAATGTCAGCCGTCGCAACATGACCTCCCATTGTCTTGGGGCACTCACCTGCAGTGAGCCCGACAAGGCCACAGTTATTTTTGGATATTTTAGTTAGGGATGCTTTATGTATGGTTCTGTGATTTTTACCTTTCTGTGACAATGGTTTCTTTGGGAGAATCGATGAAATCAAGAAACCCTGAAATTCTCACTTCTCTTTATTGTTCTATTGTGAGGCTCAAACTTGAATATGCTGTCCTTGTCTGGTGCCCTGCCCTCTCGACTCAACAAGATACTTTAGAAAGCGTACAAAGGCATTTTACACATTTTTGTTTGGTTCTCCCAAGAAAGGCTTCCACCAACTCGATCAATGAAATCCAATACTCTGATAAGTGTACCCAGTTAGGTGTGCATTTTTTAAATAACAGAATGTACTTCCTTATTGTTGGTTTTGTTGTTAAATATTTGTGTAACAAATTTGATTTATCTTTTCATAATGTCATTTATGTCAATCCTATACATCATGATGTGATGAAATTTCAGTGCCAGTGGGCAAGGCCCAACACTGCTCATTACTCTCTTTTTCATAGATTACCTAGATTATGGGACTCACTCACTCCGGAAATTAAAGATACAGTTGTTTTTGATCTAATCCCTTTTAGAAACTTATTAAGGAAATATTTATTAGCCCCAGGTGTAGGTGTTGCCCTAATACAAATTGCTTAATCATTTCTACAATCCTTATTATCCACATTGTTTTAATGGGGTGATTTCTTGCCTGTTTCTAGTTGTTTTATATATTTTGTCATGTATTTGTATCCTCGTGTGGAATATTTTCATGGTTTTTATTACCTCTGCCACTGAAGGTGAAGGGGGTTATGTTTTCACCCTCGTATGTTTATTTGTTTGTTTTCCCGTTTATTTGTGTGCAGGATATCTCAAAAAGTTGTGTACGGATTCGAAGGAAACTTGGTGGACATGTTGGGCGTGTGACAAGGAAGAATTGATTCAATTTTCGTGAAGATCTGAATCCGGATCCGGATCTGTTCATTTTTATGTGATTCTTCACCTTTGAGAGATAGGGCCAAAAACTATATATACCATGATCATTATAGTACCATTATAGAGATATTATAGTACCATTATAGAACCAGTATAGTAGTACCATTATAGAGATACGATATAGATCATTCAAAAATGTATTGTGCCCAATATGTTCTTGTGGATCAGGCATTATATGGCGGTGTTATGCACTCCACCGAGTGCCCTTCTCGTTGTTATTGTTATTACCTTGGATTGTTTCTTTATTTTGCCTGTTTTGCACTGAGGACAACAACTGGACAGTAATTTAGTATGCTTTTTTGTAATCCTGCAGGGATGCATTATTGTCTGCTGGTAATTATATTTGTGTATGTAATATTCTCTTTGTGTATAGATTTTTACTTTAATTTACATCTATTTTACCTGTATACCTGTGCTGTGCTTTTCATACCTGTGAAATTAATAAATAAAGGAAAATGAAATGACGATACACCTTTGACATTTTGAACCCAAAATCTAAATCAGTTCATCTTTGCATCAAAGTACATAACTTGTACAAGTTTGATCAAAATCCCCAAAGTGGTTCACAAGTTAAAGATATTACTTTTTACTCGTTTGCTGCAGGAGGGTGCTACATAATGTAAAAGTTGGTCAAAATGCAAGTCAGCATGAGCATGTTGGAGCTGTGCTGTGATGTGAAGATGTGAAGCTTGTATAAAATATAATGAAAAGAAAACTTTTTAAATATAATGATGTGATGTGAAGATGTGAAGCTTGTATAAAATATAATGATGTGATGTGAAGATGTGAAGCTTGCATAAAATATAATGAAAAGAAAACTTTAAAATATAACGATAAAGCGCTGAGGCATTCGCTGTCACATTTGCTACCCTTTGGAGATTGATTACATGTGGTTGAGGTTTTTTTTTGGGGGGGAGGGTGGTTTGCATACATTTTTGAGGCTCGTATGAGAGCTAACACACAATGCACAGCAAGGGGGGGCATGAAACAAAATCCGTGGGAGAGGGAAGGACAAAACAGTGAGAAACAGAGACATGAGGAGATCTGTGGAAGGGATAGGGATAGGGGCAGGGAGCATGGAGTATACAAGGTGGACACAAGAGGGATTTCAGGAAGAAAAGCAGGGAATTTGAAGTAGGTGGGATTGCAGTAGATTAACGGGGGAAGAAAAGATCGAGAATTTGGATGGGGGAAGATAAGAGGTGGTGGTGAACAGCTGTTTTGAAAGCCTGGAGGGAAGAATGGGATTGAAGAGAGTGTGGGAGTTTATTCCAAAGGCGGGAAAAAAGAGGAATGAAAGAGTGAAGGTGAGCAGTGATTCGTGATTTTGGTAGTTTTATCAGAAGGGGGGTGCTGGCGGACCTTGAGTGCCCTTTGGAAATATGGGGGGGGGGGAAGAGTACATATCGCAGACAGAGCAGGGGGTGAGACCAGAGAAGAGATGGTGGAAGACAGAAAGACCACCGACCTGCCTGTGGCGAGAGAGTGAGAGGCCCAAAGACTCAGCCTCATCGCGGGAGATACCAATGATCCTAAATGCCTTGGTTTCCACAGTGTGAAGGAAGCTAGGTGTGATGCAGAAGCATCAGCCCAGAGGGGAGAGCAGTGCTTCATCTGGCTGCAGAAGAAAGCTTTGTATGTGGCCAGGAGCTCAGGTGGGCCGAGGACGGACTTTGCACAAAGGAGGATTCCCAATGTGTGGCTGGCTTTGGAGGCCAGGTTGGAAATGTGGCTTTCCCAAGAAAGGACATGGCAGATAGTGAGACCCAGAAGCCTGAATGAAAGGACTTAAGGACTTCTTCCAGAGGAGTGTTGAGAATGTAGATGGTGGGGGGGGGGGTGGGGGGGAGTTACAAACTGTCCTTTTGGACAGACATAGTGAGAGTGTGAGATTTGTCAGGATTGAAAGACATGTTCCACGTGTTGGACCAGTTTTTGATTTTATCCAGATCTGCAGTGAGCAATGAAGCTAGTACTTGCCAGTCTGAGGGATGACAGATGGTACGGCATAGGGTGAAGTCATCAGCAAAGAGATAAAGAGGATTTTCCAGAGAGTCGGAGAGATGAAAACAGGGCCCAGAACGCTGCCTTGAGGAACTCCAGCCTGACAAGAAGAGGGGATGAAAGAACTCCATTTTGGGCCACATATTGGCTGCATCAGGAGAGGAAGTCAGCGAGCCATGAGTGCATATGGCCTTGGATACCATAGGAAGAGAGTTTGGTGAGCAGGGCAGGTTTCCAGATTGTGTCAAAAGAATGCGATATGTTTTGGGATATGGCTCTGATTTCATATCCGGCATTGAATACCTCCATCCATTGTTGAGAGAGCATCAGCAGCATATCCAGGGTAGCCTGATCTGGAACCAAATTGCTGATTGTAAATCAAGCCATTGGAGAAGAGAAAGGATTTAATTATTGATGCGATGATGGATTCCATAACCTTGCTGATGATTGGGAGAAGGCTGATTGGTCTGTCATTGCAGGGATATGTTTTTGTACCTTTTATGCAGGGTGTAATGTTTGCTGATTTCCAAGCAGATGGTAGATGACCTTGAGTAAATGAGAAGGTGAATAGAACAGAGAGAGGGTGAGCAAGAGCAGAGGAGCAGGTTTTTTGGACATGTGCGTTGATGCTGTCTGGACCGGTTGCAGAATCTGAGGTGAGGTTTGACAGCAAGCTCTCCACCTTGTCAGGAGAAATGGACACAGAGACCAGGGACAGTTGGGTGTGACTGAGTTAGGTGGATGCAGAAAGCGATGGGTTTAGGACACAAGATTTTGATGCAAACACCGAGTTTAGGCATTCAGCCTTTTCACGTGTGGTATCAGCAGTGCGGCCATTTGAGGTAAGGGAGGAGATGGAGGGGGAATGTACACGAGAAACAGATTTGATTCGATGCCACCAGGATTTGAGGATTGAGATTCACCAGGACTGAGAGTTCAGACTTGAGGTGAGAAAGATGTTGTTTTCTGGCTCTCATGAGGATAGACACACTTATTCTGAGCTTTTTGGAATGATTTGAGGTTGACTTCAGTCGCGTTTGTTTTCCATGAGGCAAAGGCAAGTTGTTTCAGGACAACTGCCTCACCAAAACTTCAGTGAACCATGTGTGGGAGGAAGGGAAGGACAACTGAAGAAGAGAAGGGATAAATCTGTGCATGAGGGAGAGCAAGTTTCTTTGAAAGAATTCCCAGGATGAGTTGATGTTGGAGAAAGTAGCGATAGGAGACCAGTCTATAAGTTTGATGGCTGCTTGGAGACCTTGCCAGTTGGCTTGAGTGAAATGCCAGACTCAACGGCGGTGAGGTGGTTCTCTGATAATAGCCAGAGAGATGTGCACTTTGACAAGGACGTGGTCAGAAGAACCGGTTGGAGCAGAGGATGAACAGCAGATATTTTCAGGGAAATTTGTCAAAATCAGATCCAGAAGAGATGGAGTATCATGGTTGAGTGTGGAAAACAGCAATTGAAGCTAACAGGGAGAGAATACAAATAAAAATGATTGTACACCGAGACGGGAAGGGTGGGTAGGTCTCAAGGAACCTGGTAAGACAAGGTCGACAAAAACTCACAAAACAGCATGATTTTTGAAACAAAACCAAACTCGGAATACACAGTAAACATGTAGGTGAAAAAATAAACAGTTAAAATAGGACATATAATGACCGGAAACTTAACTTTGAGAAAGTTGGCAGAGACCCATGAGAAGCTGCTGTCGCTCCAAACCCAGAACCGGAAGTGTGAAGGAATCGGAATTGTTCTCTTCATTCCCAAGGAATCAGACTAGTTGTGTGGGAATGCTGCCCTGCAGGGTTGGGGTAGAGCATGTTTCAACATTTCCTTGTCCTTAAACCAGGCAGCAGCCATTTTGATATTTTTGGTTCCACCACCAAAGGTGTATGGAGGTTATGTTTTCACCCCTCTCTATTTGTCTGTGAGCAGGGCATCTCCAAAAGTTGTGAATGGATTTGGTCAAAACTTAGTGGACAGGTCGGATGGGTGACAAAGCCGAGTTGATTTGATTTGGTGAAGATCCGGATTCAGATGCAGATACGAGAATTTTTGTTAATGATTCCTCACCATTGAGAGATAGTTCCAAAAACGATATTTCGCATGATATTTCAAAAAGTTGCAGACAGATTATGATAAAACTTGGTGATTGAGTTGAGTGGGTGACAATAGCAAGCCGATTAGATTTTGGTTAAGATCTGGCTGCAGATCTGGCCTATCAGTGGGATACAAAACAAATTGTTCAGCTTGGTGGGGTTATGCCCTCTACCGAATACCGTCCCAGTTGGAATGGGTGCTTACATGCTGCATCTATGTTTGCTCGGACATTAATGTGCGCATGCATGGGGTGACGACAAGGGCTTGGTTCTTATGGCGGAATAAACGAAGACGCCACTTGCCATGGTCTGGTGACTTCTTGGTACGCAGTCCTGTACATTTTTTCTGGACAACCCACAAACAGAAACATTATCCGAATCGCATTTGCATAATCACCAAAATAAAAATAAAAAAACCCCGAGAGCACACACTTAGGGCGTTTTTAAACCTCGCTGATATTTTTCTCCCATAATGAGGCAATGTGGTCAAACCCACTCTTGACCTGTACGAGGATTGTGCAATCTGGCCAGAGTCTCTGCGTATGGTTAACAAGAACACATCCGATTTGAGTGAACCCCAAAGCTTTTCCACAGCGATCCAAGGCTCATGGAGGAAATTGTGCATGTATCATGTATGTAGCAGGACAAAGGCATTACTTAACACCTGTGTACCTTCACTTGAATTGCAAGAATATTTTACAGTATTAGACGATGGACAAACACGAATGGTTTCTGGGATTCTAACCTGGGTTCCCTACAATCCCACATCATGGGCTAATGGTTCAATTGAGCATAGCAACAGACCAACCCATCCATAACTGACCAAACAAATCAGCAGTCGGGCCTACGGGGGTACTGCTGATTTGTTTGCTCCATCTTGATCAGCAGTACCTGATCACCTGGCACGAATCACTACATCCATTGTGTAAGTATCTCTCAAAACCTCAGCAGCACAGAAGCAGTTTTTAGCAAACGGAGCAATCTGTGCTTCGAGATTATTGCAACTGCAAACGACATTTCGATGTTGCATCCATAACCTCCCTCGTGTGTACTGCTCGGAGAGGTGGGTAGCTTCATGAGCACCCAGAGAGGAGGACTCTGGAGGTGCTATTCCCTCCTCCCCATGCGTCTCGGCTTGGATTTTAAAACCCTGTGTATTTAAATCTAATTTTCGATGAATAATTAATCGAGAGAGCATTCTGTTTGTGATTTTTGGCGTTGAGAGCTGCACTATCGCCATATTCCAAGCATAGCATACCAACAAGGATGCTTGCTAAATGATGGATCACTCCTTGATTTGCCTTCTATGTATTTAGTATGTACACAAATTTGGCAAATTTATTACCACGTCCTTCCCCCCTTCCTCAGTATGCACCAGACTATCCTTACACACACACACACACACACACACACACACACACACACACACACACACACACACACACACACACACACACACACACACACACACACACACACACACACACACACACACTGAATGGGTTGTGCATTACTCTTTACAGATCGCCAGCGTTGCCCATGCACCTTCGACTCTTCACAAAGGACACCGTTGTATCTTTCACATATACTAAATCTGACAGATGGGATTCCCAGTTTAACGTCCTTCATATATATATGGACGGTTCATACATGGATGCCTCTCACCCTCCCTGTGAAACACCAGGGTGTTTATAGCTGAGCTGGGATTCGAACCCAGGCTAGACAGCTCAGAGACCTGCTTGAAAGGTGGTGCACTGCCAGTTTGAAGTCCTGGGGGGAAGCCATCTTTGCTGCTCTATATCAGTGAATCCATTCCTGTTTTCACCCTCCACAGAAGCAGTCAAGTAAGTAACAATACATTATTGTCTTGGTTTGAACATATTCTGGTGGTGGGCGATCTCTGCATTTTTGATGTTCTTCATGGTTCTCAGGTCATGATGTAACGTTCACCATTGTTTTGCAATGTCAATTGTTATTCCCTCCACGCTCCACCACTAAAGGTGGACAGAGGTTATGTTTTCACCATTGTCTGTTTGTTTGTTTGTTTGTCTGTGAACAGGATATTTCAAAAAGTATGTGGAGAGATTTGGACAAAATTTGGTGGAATGGTTTGGTGTGGGACATGGATTGAATGATTAGATTTGCGTTGGTGAAATTGGAGCTTTCGCTCGTTCTGAACGACGCATTAACAGAAACCAGCTCACCGCCTCATTTCTGGTCTTGCACCGTTTGCCCTTTCCGTGTCTCCCCCCTCTCCCTGCCCCTCCAACGGTTTCTGCAGGGTGCATGGGGTCTGCTTGTAACCCACTTCTGGTGAAACTCCCAAAATCCAGAATCACTGTTCACCTCCACCCATTCATTCCTCTTTTATCTCGTCTGTGGAACCAACCTCCACATTATCTTCAATCTCATTCTATCCTCCAGGGATTCAAGACAGCTGATCACCACTATCTCGGATGATCCCCCATACACAATCATGATCTTTTCTATCTCCATCAATCCTTCCCAAACTCTCGTCTTTCCAACTTTCCAATTTTTACTTCCTGAGAGTTTATGCCTGTATCCATTTTGTTCACCATCTGTGTCCTCCCCTAACCCTCATTCTTCCCCACATCTCTTATTTCTCAAAGTCTCCCTCCAAGTCCCTCTACCCTGCTGTTGGCATGTATCCCCCTCTATGTTTACTCTTCTTTTAGTTCTGTTCTGTCCTGATTCATTCTATGTTTTAGCTCCTCCATGAGCTTTGACAATAGGCCGATCGGAAAAAAAAAAAAAAATCAGGAGGAAAATTGAAGAGGTGGGGATGAAACGGGAAAGGGAATTGTAATTGTATAAGATGGGAGGAAGAAAGGAAGAATATCGGAGATGAGGAAGAAAGGAGGGGGGTGTAAATTTTGTAAATTTAACTTTCATATTATGCAGAAAGTCCTCACATCAAATCCAACCTCAGTTCCTGAGACAGATAACTATTTCTGAATCCTGGGTTTGATGGACTCTTGGGAATGAGATTGCATCTGGAACTCGAAGTGGTGTCGGACTCCTGATGGGTTGGCCCTGTTATCCTGAGCTTGGGATGACTCAAGTTTGGCAGGAATAAAAAGTAGAATTTGAATAAATTAGACGCTTTCCAGCAAGCCACAAGCAGTGCCTCTGTAACTCAGCCAAATTGTGTCAAGAGAAACCACAGCAAAGAGTTGCTCCCACAGCTGTGCAGTGGGAGCATTTTTTTATTGGATTTGGATATAATTAAGCCCTGTGGCTCGTATCAGTGCAACACATCTGATGAGGAGGTGTCAGAAAACTGACACTGGAAGGATTAATATTGGTTCATCTGTAACACAGTGATAATTGCACTTGACTGGAAGCAGTAAATTCTTTCAACGATTGTACTCAAACTCGTTTTTATATTCATTTGGAAAGGAAACTGTTCGCCTTGGAGATATGAACACTGGTGGATCATGCTTGCATTCTGCAGACAGATAGATAGATCTATTAAATGAAGAATGAGTGAGGAGTATGAACTGTATTTCTGTGCAGACCAAGTTTTGTACCTCTCCCGGTTGAGGGAAGAGGCTCCACCAGCTGAGACCTGTTTATGGACAGTTTTGTGATTTTTACCCCACACGCACGAAGCAAAAAGCAGGATTAAACAATTGGTTCACTTATGTCTGTCTACAAACGTCAGTTTATAATCGAGGAACAACTTAATTTCAATTGAGCGTTTTATTTTTAACACGAATGGGAACATGAATCGGAAAACGAACCTGTAGTTTAGCATAACTTTGACTCTGAACTTTCCCGATAATGCATGTGAAGAGAGGAGCGAGATGATTGTTTTACTCTGGTTACTTGTCTGGCAGTGAAACAAAATTGAAAATCATTCCAAACAGGAATCACTGTTTTAAGGACGTCATAAAGGACACAAACAACAGGCTTGAATAAAAATGTGATGTGTTAAATAAGGTGGTGTAAAAGACAATGCATCAACAGTGGTGAACATCTGGAATTTGTTTTTCTACAACCTTTAAAATCTTAATTTTATTTCAATTGAATTATATATTTGACTACTGTGGAACACAAATCACATTTTTTGGTACATTCAAAAACCTTCCATTTAGCAGGACATGGAAAAAATGTTCATGCCCTGAGGACAAACTATTAGAATCAGCATTCATACCATCATGCCCTGAAGGTGGAATAATTGTTTATGATTCTGACAAATATGGTGGCACATCTGGAAGTTACCATCATCACCCCTGGTATTGTTACCATCACCCCATGTTATGCAGGTTCACAAACAAAACAAACATAGATTGTGCTTGGAAACACAAACCAAGAGTTTAAAATACTCTTCCCATGTCCTTTTTCTCAAGACTGCATGGGGTAAGGTGTTGTAGGAACTCTCTCAAAAAAAAAGAA
>NC_140974.1:23174922-23197422 GCF_056783735.1 Eptatretus burgeri | reverse complement strand
GACAGCAGTCTGCTTCCAGAAACTTTCCTCTTTCAAGACGTCGCTGACTCCCAAGTATCTCTCCCTGGTTACTCCCTCCTCTGGTATGACAGACCTGAGCCTCGTCCTGGTGGCAGAGTTGCTCTCCATCAAAAACTCTATTCCTCACTCTGCATGCACTGCCCCCTCTCTCCAGCACACCCCTAGGAATACCTCTCGCTATGGCTTCCCTCCACTGCCACCTCATGTTTGTTATCCTGCCAAAACGAAGTTTTTGCAAGATATGTTAGTCAGCTTGTATGTTTTTTTTTTGTTTTTCTGTAATCATGTATAAAAAATTCTGCAGAGCACAGTTATTGGAAATTTTTGTAACTTCGCATATCAGAGGCCTATAGAGGTCCCTTTCAGCGCATAAAATTTTGAAGGTCAAGGTCAAAGGTCAAGGTCACTGTCGCAAATCAGGGGAGTCGACGAAACCCTTATTTTTTGAGTAATTTTGATCGGATCATCTTCAAACTTCATAGGAATATAGTTCATGGTCTGGCGCTCAGCTGATTAATTTTTGGTGGCGATTGGCCTTGACCTTCATGGTTAGCGCCTCAGGTCAAACATATTTGACCCCAAGGTCAAATTTTCAAGTTTTAGGAACCATATCGTGTAGTAGCTCAAATTTAACACCTCGATGAGTGCTTTCTAGATATGTCAAGCTTGAGACATTATGACGTCATTTGGTGACGTTATGAGGCAAAAGCATATTTTTCATGGTTACTCTGTAGAACGATTCTCATCGGAATCTCTCGTAGGCAGATATTCCTCAAGGAGTCACTGCTGGTGGATAGCAGCTCTGTTCACCTCAGTGTGACCTTAAAGAAGTCACACGTGGTCACCTTTTGGCAAGATACGGGTCACATTGGTTTATTTGTGTGTTGTACTGTTTATCAAACAGAATTGACTCCATTTACATTTCACTCCCTGAAAACTTGGACCAACTTCTATCCTCTCATCCCAACTCTCTCTCCTCCTCATATGTGGTGACTTCAATTGCCATCATGCCAGATGACTGGGTGTGGGTACCTCCCTAACCTGCCAAGGCTCTTTAGTAAAAGACTTCTGTGACTCATTGGGACTGACACAATCTGTCAACTTCACAACCTGAATCTCAGGCAACGGTACTACTGTTGCGGGGCCGGGTATCGGTGACGGACACGACGGCGAGAGGGAGCAGTAGAGTCGGCTCCACCGAACACACCGGAATTGAGGTCGTGACTCTCGGATAAGTCCGAAAGGCACGGGTCCATTACAGGACCATGAATCGCCAATAATTCGACGATGTGGGGTAGGATCAATTGCCAAACTTCAATATACCTAATTACCCACGCGGCAAAGCTACCGGGGGAATTCACACCCTTGACGGATCTCGAGCGGAACGAGCCGTTACCGTGCCCAAAACGTGTGTAACCCGAGCGGAGGTCACCAAGGCCCGTCAGTCCAAATGAACAATTTACTGCCTCACTATTTCTCAACACACACAGTGCTAAAGGCCCTGTCACACCTTGACATTTTAGCCAGCATATGGCAAGGTCTCAAAACGTATGTAAAACGCTGGCGTACGCTGAACTGTTGATGTTTTTTTTTTTTTTAATTTTTGGGCATATAATAACGTGTTCGAAGTATGCATAACGTATTAGTAACGTACACAGAACGTTTTAATCACATATAGATAACTTATACCAACGAATGCTGAGTGTGTTGGCGGCGTTCACAACCTATGCCCAACGACAGTCTAACTTATGCATAGCGTGGCAGCGTATCGCCGACGATCATGTGGCGTCGGCTATTCATAGTCTGCAGCTCGACGATTCAACTCATAACCGCACTAGACATCGAAGTGTGAAGCCGCTGTCACACCTTGACGTTTTAGCCAGCGTATGCCGACGTATGAAAAATTTGCCGAACCAAGCTGGCACACGTCGAATACGTTATGGGTAAGTTTTGTATACGTTAATAGCACGCTGGCGGTTAGTGCGGTTATGATTTAAATCGTGGAGCGGCAGCCTATTAATTATATTATAACCGCACTGGAAATCGAAGTGTTAACATCACCGTCATACCAAAGAAAAAAAAATAAAAAAATCAGGGAGTCTGGAACACTGACGCTAAACATTACCTTCACGTGTTTCGACATATGAGTAACGTACAAGTAACGTGTGTCGACGTGTGTCAACGATCGTGTAACGTGTCGACAACACGTTACTCATAGGTTAGAAATGTTTCGGGTAGCTAAACATTACCTCGACGTGATTCGACTTATGAGTAACGTACAAGTAACGTGTGTCGATGTGTGTCAACGATCGCGTAACGTGCCTACAACTTATTATATGGCTAGCGTATGCGGAACGTGTGAGTCATACGCTGGCATACGTCGAAAAATTTCAAGCATGGAAAATTTGTCTAACACCTTGGCGTACATAGACGTATGCCAGCGCACTACGACGTATGCCAGCGTGCTCTTAACGTATACAAACTTTCCCATAACGTATTTGATGTGTGCCAGCATTTTAGCCAAATTTTGCATACGTCAGGCATACGCTGGCTAAATCGTCAAGGTGTGACATGGCCTTAAGCCAATGAAGGAAAGCACAGAAAATGAGCTGGTACATTTAACAGGGTAGTCCAGTTGCCAGGTTGAGTACCTTGTTGTTGTGAGAAGTGTATTGTTTTTTGATGGTTTCGTACTCGCATGGGTCTGTAGAAAAAAATTTAGCTTGGTTGCCGGAGTGGCAACCTTGGGGAACTCCGATAATTTGTATAAGTCCAAGATGGCCAACAAGGAAGGGGGTGGAAAATAACTTTTCAACCAATCAACCTACAATCACGTGTGATACATTTTTTCCGTATAATTTTGAGGTGAGGAATCGATTTCTGAGGTCAGTTGTGTGGTTTGGGGGTCAAATTCAGGGTCAAAGGTCAAGTTCAATGTCATTTTTGGACTATTGAGGGGTTTAAAACTTTTTGTCCCCTGCATCAACCTGCAGATCACTCCTACTCGATAGTTGATGAACGATCCCATCGATTCTAATCTCACCTCTTCTTCTCTTCAGAGAAACGTATGATGGCTGACTCAAGGTGTCTTCTCCCGGTGTGTCACAGAGGTGGAGAAGAAATGAAATTCACTGAGATCGGGATCAAGAAGCTCATCTCGTGCACCAAATCCCGTGGAGATGGGGACCTGCAGGCTAAGCTACAGAACATTATTGATGTTGGTGGAGATGCGCAAGCATAGCCTGCCACAAAGGTTGCGACTGTACTTGTACATCAAAAGAGAAAACTGAGAGAGCAAGAAAGTCACAAAAAAGAAAGGCTGAAGATGAGGGTGTAAGGACAACTACAAGGCCTCATACTAAGGTAGCTGACAAAGGTGTGTTTGAGTACAAATGTGATTGTATGTTCTGTAGCGAGGAATGTTTACCCATTGATGATAGACACCCAGAAAGATAGGACCGCGTTCGTGAGTGTATGACCGAAGAATGTTTTGACACAGAATGTAACCCACTCCCAACTATGAAAGATATGCTCCCTGATGTTTCTGAGCAGCGTAATGATGATGTCGCGAGAAGGGTCAAGTTGCACCTTGCTTTTGTTTCTGATCGACCTTCTGCTGAGTGCAAGTACCGCGTCCGCTGCTGTAACAGTTTCACGAAACTCTCCACATATGTTGATTTGCAAACTGGTAGTGCAGCTGAAAATGCTCTGAAGGAAGTCGTTGAGTACATGACCGAGACAGGTCCAGAATATGGAATAGTGTTGAACTGCATTCCCGGTACTCGGATCGAGGTGGCAAGCTCGCTCGACGTGACATGTTAAGCAAGTTGACTGACTGCATGAGTAAGGATGTTATCGTTGTCCGGGTAGATGCCTGTGCTGCCATTGTTGGTTTCCGCGAGTCCGTTGCTAAAAGTCTCAAGATAGTTAAGGTAGATGATACGGATGAGAGGAGCATTGCTTCCGTGGTGAGGCAGATCAAGCATGAGGCACGGTCGGTCAAGTACAGCAGTGCCATTTATGACCTATCAGAGTTTACACAGGCCAATACAATCAAGGCGACCAGCCCAAGTTTGCTGAAGTTGGTTTCGGACCTGGTCTCCGGTGGTCAAGTGACCAAGAAATCTCTGAGCCAGAGCCAGTGAATTCAGAGTCACGTTACAGGAACCAGAAATCAGACAACATTAGGACTGGCCGTCAAACTGTTGCACCGGCATGGCAGTTCCGAACTTCTCAAACCCCTTCATCAACATGGCTTCACGACCTCGTACGATGAGGCCCTGAGATTCCAAAAATTGGCCGCTCGTCTACTCGGTGACAATGCACAGGTTCTCCACCAGTTCATGGGGTTGTGTAGAACCATCGGCGCCATCTTCGTGTGGTTTGACAACTTCGATCTCCAGGTATTCACACCCAATGGTCGACGCACTACCCATGTCCTCACATGAATTCCAACAACCTCATCCCGCAGGTATGTTGGAGTATAGCCGCGCTAAGCCAGGGATGCAGACCATACTTGCAAAATCATTATTATTATATTATTGTTATTACATATTATATTATTGTTATTACATTAATCATTATTATTACATTATTATTATATTATGAAAATGTCATTATTATTATATTATTTCATTTTTGGCCAAAAATGACCTTGAACTTGACCTTTGACCCTGAATTGACCCCAAATCACAAATTTGACCTGAAAAATCGATTCCTCAGCTCAAAGTTATACAGAAAAGAGGTATCACACGTGATTGTAAGTTAATTGGTTGAAAAGTTATATTCCACCCCCCCCCCTGGGTCCGTGGCGGCCATCTTGGATTTATGCAAATTAGCGGAGTTCCCCAAGGTTGAAGCTTCGGCAACCAAGCCACATTTTCTCTTTAGACCCATGTGAGTACGAAACCATCAAAAACAATACACTTCTCATTACAACAAGGTTGAGTACAGAACATATACGGGTGGCAAACGGACTAGGGGGTTTATTTCTAAAGAATAATCGGAAGGGGAACACAGAGCAGAGATATCACGAATAAAATGCAATGTAAAATGAAAAGAAAACACTTAAACAGCTCTACTTAACAGACGACACACACACACACACACACACACACACACACACACACACACACACGAAATGGACCCGTGGGTCTTTTCTTGGTCGAGCCGGGTACCTCCCCGCCTCGTGCGGTTCTACCGACTTGATCCCGCGACCCGAAGTCCACGGCCCACGAACGGGACCAAGCCACACTCGCCACTGTCTCAGACCACTACAGCCACGACCATGACCACGATCCTTGTCTAACGCAATCACCACGATCTTTTAGAACGCAATCCTCATCTCTCCACACTCGTCCAGACCACCACTCTCCTCCTTTTGAGGAAGGAGCTTCTTCTCCCCGCCACTCGCCTCCTGATTGGACCATGGGTTGTCAGGCGACTCGTGGCGGCCTCCCGATTGGCCGAGCCGAGCACTCCATCTGGCTAAGGCGGAGCCAGCCTGAGGTGATAGTTTCCCTGATTGGGCAAGGGGTCGTCTGGTGGGAGGGGCAACGACCACCCTCCCACTGTGCGTGTCTGAGAACCCCAACGGAACAGCCAGGGGAGCACCCTATTCTCCACCTCACCCCTGTACGTTCCACGATGCACGTGAGCGATGGCGGCGATGGTGTTGTTATTGTTGGAGTTGTTGATGTAAAAACCCAGCTAAAAAAATAACCGCACACATTTAATTCCCATTAGACAGAAGGGGATGGATTCTAACTGCACACATACTTGTCGACATAACTAACTGTGGGACCTAAATGTTGAGTGCGCATGGTTTCCTGATTCATAACACTACATCTCTTCTGGATCTGATTATGACCAATTCCTCTGAAAATATGTGCTGTTCATCCTCCACTCCAATCGGTTCATTGGACCACGTTCTTGTCAAAGTAGACATCTGTCTGGCTGTTATTAGAGAACCACCTCAGTGCCGTCAAGTCTGGCATTTCACTCAGGCTGACTGGCCAGGTCTTCAAACAGCTATGAAACTTCTAGACTGGTCTCCCATCTCTAATTTCTGCAACATCAACTTCTCCTGAGAAGTCTTTCACAGAAATTTACTCTCTCTCGTGCAAAGATGTATCCCATCTTGTCTTCAGGTGTCCTACTCTTCCTCCCACCTATGGTACACTGAAGCTTGTGGCAAAGCAACTGTCCTGAAACAACATTTCTTCTCCTCATGGAAGGCAAATCCAACCGAGGGTAATCTCCGTTCCTTCCATAATGCTCGGAACAATTTTGTGTCTACCCTCTTGAGAGCCAGGAAACAACATCTTTGTAATCTCAAGTCTGAACTCTCAAACCAGTATCCCTCCTCCATATCCTGATAGCATGGAGTTAAGTCTGTTTCAGTTGTATGTAATCCCTCCATTCCCCTCCCTTACCTCAAATGCCCGCACAGCTGAGACTGCATGTTAAAAGAGTGAATGCCTAAACTCTGTTTTTCCTTCTAAATCTTGTGTCCCAAACCCATCGCTTTCTGTACTGACCTTACCCAGTCACACCCAGCTTCTGCTGGACTCTGTTTAATTTTCTCCTGACAAGCAGAAAGCGCTTGCTGTCAAACGTAGACTCTGATTCTGAAACCGGTCCAGGCAGCATCAGCCCATGTGTCCTAAAAACCTGCTCTGCTTCTCTTGCTCACACCGTCTCTATTCTGTTCACCCTCCCATTTGCTCAAGGTCATCTGCCTTCTGCTTGGAAATGAGCAAACATTACCGCTCCATATAAAAACGGTGCAAAACAGATCCGTGCAACTACAGACCAATCGGCCTTCTCCCAATCATCAGCAAGGTTATGGAATCCATCATCGCTTCAGACATTAAATCCTTCCTCTTCTCCAATGGCTTGATTTCCGATCATCAATTTTGATTCAGACAAGGTCACCCTTGACTTGCCTTCCTGCTTTCCGAACAATGGATGGAGGTCCTCAATGCCAGACATGAGATTAGAACCATCTCCCAAGACATATCGCGTGCTTCAGATACAGTCTGGCACCCTGCCTGCCCACCCTGCCCTTCTCACCAAACTCTCTTCCTATGGTATTCAAGGCAATCTCCACTCAGGGCTCGCAGACTTCCTCTCCTGTCATAGCCAATGTGTGGCAATAATGGATTTCTCTCACCGCTCGTCCTGTCCAGGCTGAGTTCCTCAAGGTGGCGTTCTGAGCCCTGTTCTTTTTCTCGTTTTCATCAATGATCTCTCCGACTCTCTGGAAAAACCTCTTTATCTATTTTTTGATGACGACACCTTCTGCCATACCATCTGTCATCCCTCTGATCAGCAAGCAGTAACCTCTTCCCTCTCTCCTGGTCTGGATAAAATCACAAGCTGGTCAAACTGTTGGAACTTGTCTTTCAATCCTGACAAATCTCACACTCTTTAGATGTCTCTCCGAAAGGACCATTTGGAACCCCTCCCGCCCCCATCTACTTTCTCAACAATCCTCTGGAAATAGTCCATTCATTCAAACTTTTGAGCCTCACTATCTGCCATGATCTTTCCTGTGAAAGCCACATCTCCAACCTGGCCTGCAAAGCTAGTCACCGATTGGGCATCCTCTGTCATGCAAAGTCCTTCCTCGGCAAACCTGAGCTCCTGACCACTCACAAAACTTTCATCCACAGCCTGATGGAGTACTGCTCTCCCCTCTGGGCTGGTGCTCCCGCCTCTCATCTTTCTCGACTTCATGCTGTGGAAGCCAAGGCATTCAGGGTGAGTCTTTGGGACACTCACTCTCTCATCGCAGTCATGTTAGTGGTCTTTCTGTCTTCTACTGTCTCCTCTCTGGTCTCGCACCCCTTGCTCTGTCTGTGATATGCCCCCATGCCACCTTCCCCCCTCCCCCACATTTCCACAGAGTGCTCTTAATGTCTGCCAGCAACCCCCTTCTGGTTAAACTACCAAAATCACTAATCACTTCTCACCTTCACTCTTTTATTCCTCTTTTTTTTTCTACCTTTGGAACAAACTCCCACACACTCTTCAATCCCATTCTTCCCTCCAGGTTTTCAAGACAGCTGTTCACCACCATCTCTTGTCTTCCCCCATCCCAAACCATGATCTTTTCTACCCCCATTAATCCACCCCAAACCCACTTCCTTCAAATTCCCTGCTTTCCTTCTAGAAAGTCCTTGTCGTGTCCATCTTGTTTACCCTGTACACCTTGCCCATCCCTCTCCCTTCCACAGATCTCTTCATGCGTCTATTCCCCACTGTTGTCTCCTGTCTCCTGCTCCCCTTGTTTTACGTTCTGTGTATTTGCTGTTATACGAGCCTCGACACTGTGTGTCTTAAAAAAATAAGAAAGGAAAAAAAAGAGGATATTAATTGTTGTCTATGTCCCTCTTTCTCTCTGTCTCTCACAAAATGCATGTACTTATTCCCATGTGTCTGAATGCGAGGAATCTGATGCTAATATTTGCTCATCCTGACAGGGTGAGGTTCTTCAGTGCAATTTTTTTTGCTGCTTCATTAATTAGATTCCTAATTAGAGAGACACCGTTTTGCACAAGCAAGCAGGTCGAGGTTAAATTGCTTTTTTTGTGTTGTTCCTGATACAACAGCTGCACGATTACAACTTGTTTTTGTGAAACTTTGACGTCATAGTTTCAACTGATGTCATAGCCTGGTTTTGGCTTCGTGGTTAGGGTGGTGGTGGCTTGGGATCTTAGGGTCCTGAGTTCGAGTCCCGTTGGTTGCTGAATTAACACCAGGGGGGGGTTGACTCAGCCTGTCATCCTTCCGAGGTGGGCGAAATGAGCACCAGTGTACTGGTAATAGGGGCACTGCATCAGCGGCACTGAGGTGCACCTTTCGCCCCCCCCCTCATTTTCCCACAAATTATTATATCCGCAGTAGAGGAAAGGGCATCTCATATAAAATTACTCAACAATTTTTCAAGCAGATGGGTCTAGTGATATTCCCAGTGGCGAGAACTGAGAAAAGCAACAACAACAGAGATCATCGAGGAATAATGAATTGGAGGTGATGGAGAAAAATAATTAGTTTTATATATTTTTCGGAAAAAATGCTTTCAATCAAGCTTAATGATTTTCTAACTACCCAGGTTAAACCTCCATTGCACAGGTTAATGGGAAAGAATAAAGGAAGGTTCCGAAGATCACGATGGCACGTTGGGATGTTGCTTTCCATCACTGAGCCTGCTCTTTTAGGTAATCGAACTTGCACAGTGAAATTGTATTTCCATGAACAGTCATCCAGCGAATAGGTGACATAACCTTGGCCAATGTGCCTAGTTTATTGAGGGTATGTTGCATTTACACAGCTGTTAACCAAAGTGTAACTCACTATAACCACCCTTCGTACGTGGTTCTTCGTATACTGACACCAACTTGGGGAACTTGGTTATTTTTGTGCAGTTAGGCGGGTTAATATCCCCCAAAAAATAACCTCCTTGGTCTCAGGTCCAGGATATGTTCAGCCTTCTGAATGTATGCACAAGAGGTCTTAAGACAAGGGGGTGGATGTCTCCGACTTAAGACAGTCTCCGGCTGGGTATCCTCCGTCGTACAAAGTCCTTCCTTGGTGCACCTGAATTCCTGTCCATCTACAAGGCCTTCATCTGCAACTTGATGGAGTACTGCTCTCCCCTCTGGACCGACTCCCCTGCCTCACATCTTGCTCAGAATGACGCTGTGGAAACCAAGACCTTAAAGATCATTGGAATCTCCCATGCTGAAGCTGAGACTATGGGCTTCTCACCTCATCATCACAGACACGTCGGTGCTCTCTCTGACTTCTCCTGCGTACTTTCTGGTCTTGCAACATCTGCTCTTTCCATGTTTTGTCCACCCAGGTTTCTGCAGGGGTGACACGGTCCACCATCAACCCCCTTCTGGTGAAACTACCTAAATCCAGGATCACTGCTCACCTCAACTCATTTATTCTTCTTTTCTCCTGCCTGTGGAAACAACTTCCACATCCTCCTCAATCTCATTCTTCCCTGCAGGTCTTCATTTCAGCTGTTCACCATCATCTCAGATCGTCCCCAATCCAAAACCATGATCTTTTCTACCCTTGTTAACCTCACCCAAATCCCTCCTCCTTCCAATTTTCCAGTTTTCCTTCCTTGAAGTTTCTTCCTGTATCCATCTTGTCCACCCCATGCATGCATGTTTTGCGTCCTGTTTTTGTTTGTTACGTCCTGATCCGTTCACTGCACTAGCTCTTCCACGAGCCTCGACGATGTATACTAATAAAAAGTCTTTTGAAAGTGCTACTCGCGGCTTCCTGACTTGGCACTCAGCATTTAAAACGATAGAGCATGGGCAAACAAAGCTGGGAAGGCAATGGCAAGCCACCTAGTATAACCCTTGCGAAGAAACAGCTTGAGCAGCACCAACACTCTGTGAATAGTGTGATAGTTCAAATAAAAATGGAACAATAGATATTCGTTATGCATACAGTACACCTCGATACACATCCTATTGTCTTGTATCAATTGTTGCCCTTCGTATCTGAACATCATTCACATGAAACGGGTGAATCACCTGGCAGGTTTATTCACAGTGCAGAAGCTGTTCTCCAACCAGCAACCTGGTGTCAAGGAACCTCCAAGAACACCAAACCATAAGCGACCTGCAGTCCAGGCAGGAATTTGTAATTTAACCATGGTGCTCCAAATACCTCATCCACTCTTTGTGACGGACACCATGGGATCGTTAACAACCACCAACTAATATTGGCAGTCTGATCCTCCAGGTTATGGTCCATCCGAGGGAACGACACACACATTGATGCAAGGTGACAGTTTATATATGTAGATGGGACGAGATTCCAACCCAGGTGAGACAGCCTAGAGGTGAGTGCACATACCTCCAGACTATCTCAGATGCCAGCCTTACATCTACACATAGCAGGGAAGAGGTGGCAGGGGTATTGGACATCCCACACTATCTTTTCAGATCGGGGAATCTTGCTCCACTTGCTTATCTGTCAAAGGCTGTAGGAGTGTTTCTTCATGCAAAGTATACCTTGGAGAAATATGGGTTACACCCTGAAGAACAACCTTGTCTCAGACTCGCAAAAGAGGGAGTAGTGAGTGTCCTGGGAACTTAAAAGCAATTTCAAATTCCTCTGGATGACGATATTCCAGTAGCAGGCACAGAAGGCTGGAATTAAACTTGGTGCTGTCACGTCCTTTTGAGACTCCAGAAGAACTCTTTTGAAACCTTTTATTGTGTGAACTCTGATGGGAAATTAAAGAATCAGATTATTTGGAACATTTGCTTCAATAACATTTATCTTCAAAGGTTGGACTGCAATGGGAATTTCTTATCTTGCTGTTTCCAAATCCATTTCTGCTCCGGGTCGTTTCCAACCATATATATTGATGGTATATTTTTCGACCTCGTGGACAGACATCCTTGCGGAGGTATCGGACAACTTTAAGCTGTCTAATGTGGGTTCGGGTCCAGACAGGACTAAAAACTGTTTTGTTGGTGCTGCTCGGATGGACGTTAAGCCGGGTGTCCGGTCTCCCAGCATGACGTTAAAGACATCACAGTGTCTTTCACGAAGAGGAAGTGAGTTTTCACAGAGAAACTACATGAACGAACCACAAATTCCTGCGCTAACTATCACCGGGAAGCAAAGGCAAACCACGCAGTTCAATCCATAACCGAGGGGCTGCTTCGGCAGCACTTTCCTTTGGGGGAAGGAAAGGAGAGACATCATGATCTTCAATTGAATTCCAATGGGAGCAAATTTGTGGATATTATTGTGATGTCACTGTACTGTTTATAAAACGTGAGAATTTGAGATTTGAATGCAAGGTTTTGAAACGTAACATGACGTAGACCAATCAGGTGTTTTCGACCAAATCCTAATGGACGGGAACGCTGTCCAATTGATAGAGCTCATGTTATTGAGAAGGGGTGACAGATATGAGACATCAGCCAGAGATAAACGAGGCTGCCATATTCCCCATGGCACACACCACCCACACACCTAAACAGCACATTTATCACCACCCACTACAACGCTACAAAATAGTCCTAATACCAGAATCGGTGGCCTAATGGTTACCTCCACCCAGGGTTTTTCAACATTTATTATTACCTGCACCACATTTAATCAGTGGTGTTCACCTTGGACCAACCAAGATCAAGAGGTGAAAAAAGTTTGATAACAAGCTCAAATGAGCTAAGATCCTCGTCCTCTTAATGATGACGTCATAAAAACGAATATGACGTAATTGTGATGTATCAGGTTTGCGATAATTTATCTGTGCTAATGCCCGGCTTGATTCCCGCAAACAAAATTCAAACAGCTTGCCTCGTTTCGGAGATAATGGTATAGGCGATTTCTATGAGCGGCGATATTATGACATCAACTTCATTTCTAGGAAGAATTTCCAAAATCGGAAATAGCTACTGCCTGCGCGTGGGCTTTCTATATATACATGGCAAGTTTCACGAAGATCCGTTGAAAACTCTGGGCTGTGAAACAAAAAATGTCAAAAAAGAGGAATGACGTCATAAAATTTGATATGACGTCATAGTGATGTATTATATGTGCGGTAATTCATCTCTGCTAATGCCCTGTTCGATTCCCGCAAACAGGATTCAAAAAGCTTGCCTAGTTTCGGAGATAATTTTTTAGGTGATTTCCATTAGCGGAGATATTTTGATGTCATAACTTTTTTCTGGGAGGAATTTTCAAAATCGGAGATCGTTACTGTCTGCGCAGGGAATTTTTACATATACAGGGGGCTGCAAAAGTAGGTATACAGAAATGAAAAACAAAATGTGCGCACAAAACGTATTTTATTGATTATACAAGCATATCAATCATAACATCTATCTATAATTCCAGCAATGTGTGTGTGTGTGTGTGTGTGTGTGTGTGTGTGTGTGTGTGTGTGTGTGTGTGTGTGTGTGTGTGTGTCTGTGTGTGTCTGTGTGTGTCTGTGTGTGTCTGTGTGTGTCTGTGTGTGTCTGTGAGTGTCTGTGAGTGTCTGTGTGTGTCTGTGTGTGTCTGTGTGTCTGTGTGTCTGTGTGTCTGTGTGTATGCGACTGCCGTTTCTCGACGACCACCGGTCCGATCTGATTGAAACTTGCCAGGAATATTGCTGGAGACCCGCGGATGTGCCTTTTCAAGGTTTGATATCAATCGGACGAGCTGTTCCCAAGTTACGGCCATTTATCTGTCAACCAATGACAAGACACGGTGCTATGACATCACGAATGACGTCACAATTAAGGTTAATTTAATTATTTTTGGGGTTTTTTTTGCACGATTGATGTCACAATTCTTCTTCTTCTTCGTTTGGTATGACGTCACAATCGACGCTGGGAACCTGAGTATGTGCCTTTTCAAGGTTTGATATCAATCGGACAAGCGGTTCCCAAGTTACGGCGATTTATCTGTCAACCAATGACAAGACACGGTGCTATGACATCACGAATGACGTCACAATTAATGTTTATTGATTTATTTATTTTTTAAGGGGGGGAAGAGAGGGAGGAAAGAGAGGGTGGCGAGAGAGGGGCGAGAGAGGAGGCGAGAGAGGTGAGGGAGAGAGGAGCATCACAATTCAAAAGAGGGGGTGAGAGGAGGGGGCGAGAGAGGGGGACGGGAGAGGGGGGTGAGAGTGGGGCAAGAGAGGAGGGGAGAGAGAGGGGGGGCTTGAGAGATTCTATCTCTTCTTCGTTTGATATGACGTCACAATTGACGCTGGGGGCCTGAGTATGTTTCCCAGGTGTTTCCCAAGTTACGGCCATTTATGATACGGTTGGTCCGATCTAATTGAAACAATGCCCCAATCCAGTCGTCGTTTACGAGAGCGAAGGAACGAAGCTGCACATACTGGCACGCACTAGTACCAATAATAAACATATCAATAATAAACATATTAATCCCTCAAATGTTCAAACTGTTTGCTAACTGTAATCAAAGTAATCAAATCAAATCAAAAAAGTAATCAAAGTAATTCAAAGTAATCCTTACTGTATACCTACTTTTGTAGCCCCCTGTGTATGCCAAGTTTCAGGAAGTTTCGATGAAAACTGTAGGCTGTGAAACAAAAAAGTCCACAAGAAGAAGATGAAGAACAACAACGTGAGTAAGACTTGGAGATCCTCCACGAGGATCTAAAAACACCATCTCAGAGCAGGATGATATCATAAGATGTTGATAAGGAGGCAAATTTTATTCTCAAATACAGTTTCGCTGTAACCGCAACAACAACAACAACAACAACAATTTTTAGAGTGGTGGATCACTGAAAAAGCTGTTAGTTTCTTAGTAAGAATTATTTGCCATCCTCCCATATAAAATAAGGCAATTCCCTGTGTCTCTATGTGCATGTGTATGTATGGGCTGACAGGATGCTCTGCAGGTGCACACACTCACCTCCAAGCTGTTGATCGTCTCGCATGGGTCCGCATCCCGACTCAGCTATAAAATGTCATCACGGTGTTTCACAGGCTGGGTGATTCATCAATGCCTTAAAGATCCCATGGTATTCTTTGCGAAGAGTCGGCGAGCTATGACTGGCACCCTCAACGACAACAAATTACAAATTCCTGTCCAAACCAGCAGAGGGCATTGCGTCAGCGGGACAGCCACATATTCAGCCAATGATGCTACCCCGCAGCATTGTGCTACATATGAACAAAGAAGAAGAAATGTTTGTATACCTGATAATTATGGAATCGAAAACGATTGGGTCAATCTCTAGCAAGTTTGCTTTTGAGCTGGGGGTACACAGGGTCGGGTCACGGGATCAAAATAATCACCCCCCCCTCAACCCCGCTCGCATGGCGTGGGGAGACGACCTGCAATTCTCACTTGCACACGTGGCACAGTGCTAGTGGTTTACTGATTTCTGCGAGTGAGAGGGGAGGATTACTACAATTTTAGAGATGGCCGGGGATAGCACAAGTTTTCAATATATTTTTTGAATGCCATGTCGACGCTCGTGTAAAACCTAATACACCGAACATATAACAAGGCAGGAAACCAGAGGGGTTGGAGTGGGAAGCACAAAATGGTGGGGAACAGAGACAATAGGATATCTGTTTAAGGGAGAGGGATGGAGCTGGATACACGGGGTATACACCATGGACACTACAGGGACTTCCAGGAAGGAAAACAGGGAATTTGAGGCAGAACGGGGGCAGAAAAGATCAAGACTTTGGCTAGGGGGAAGATAAGAGGTGGTTTGAAGATCTGGAGGGAAGAGTGGGATTGAGCAGAGCAGAGAGTGTGGGAGTTTGTTCCAAAGGTGGGGAAAAAGAGGAATTTAAGAATGAAGGTGAGCAGTGATTCTTGATTTTGGTAGTTTTACCAGAAGGGGTTTTTTGGCGGACCTTGAATGCCTTGCAGAATTATAGGGGGACATAGCACAGACAGAGCAGGGGGACAAGGCCGGAGAGGAGACGGTAGAAGACAAAAAAGACCAATGACCTGCCTGCGGTGAGAGAGTGAGAGACCCAAAGACTCAGCCTCATCACGGGAGATACCAATGATCCTAAATGCCTTGGTTTCCACAGTGTGAAGTCAAGCTGTGGTGTGATGCAGGAGCACAAGCCCAAACAGGGCAGCAGTATTCCATCTGACTGTGGATGAAAGCTTTGTAAATGGTTAGAACCTCAGGTGTGCCAAAGAAGGACTTTGTATGACTTGGATGCCCAATCGGCGACTGGCTTTGGAGGTCAGCTTGGAAATGTGGCCTTCTCAGGAAAGATCATGGTCGATTGTGAGGCCCAAAAGTTTGAATGAACCTACCTCTTCAAGAGGATTGTTGAGAAAGTAGATGTGGGGGGAAGGGGGTGGCAGTCCCAGATGGTCCTTTTGTGGAGACAGGGTGAGAGTGTGAAATTTGTCAGGATTGAAAGACCTATTTCAAGTGTTTGACCAGCTTGAGATTTTATCCAAATCAGCAGAGAGTGAAGAGGCTGCTTGCTGATCAGAGGGATGACAGATGGTACAGCAGAGAGTGGAGTTATTAGCAAAGAGATAATGAGGATTTTTACAGAGTCGGAGAGATCATTGATGAAAACCAGTAAAAGAACAGGGCCCAGAACACTACCTTCAGGAACTCCAGCCTGGACAGGAAGAGGGGATGAAAGAACTCCATTAAGGGCCACACATTGGCTGCAACAAGAGAGGAAGTCTGCGAGTCATGCGTGGAGATGTCCTTGGATTCCATCGGAAGAGAGTTTGGTGAGCAGGGCAGGTTGCTAGACCATATCGAAAGCTTGCGAATTGTCTGAGGAGATGGCTCTGATTTCCTGTCTGGCACTGAGATTCTCCATCCATTGTTGCTAGAGCAGAAGCAGCACACCCAGGGTAGAGTGACCTTGTATGAATCCAAATTGATGATCGGAAATCAAGCCATTGGAGAAGGGGAAGAATTTAATGTCGGAAGCGAAGATGGATTCCATAACCTTGCTGATGATTGGGAGAAGGCTGATTGGTTTGTAGTTGCAGGGATCTGTTTTTGCACCTTTTTTGCAGAGCAGTAATGTTTGCTGATTTCCAAGCAGATGGCAGATGACTTTGAGCAAACGAGAGGGTGAATAGAACAGAGAGAGGGTGAGCAAGAACAGAGGAGCAGGTTTTTAAAACACGAGGGCTGATGCTGTCTGGTCCGGTTGCAGAATCTGAGTCGAGGTTTGACAGCAAGCTCTCCACCTTGTCAGGAGAAAAGGACACAGAATCCAGGAACAGCTGGGTGTGACTAGGAAAGGTGGGTACAGAAAATGATGGGTTTGGGACACAATTTAAAAGGAAAAACAGAGTTTTTACATTCAGCCTTTTCACAAGCAGCGTCAGCTGTGCGACCATTTGAGGTAAGGGAGGGAATGTGTGGGTAATATACACCAGAAACAGACTTAACCAGATGCCACCAAGATTTGGAGGAGGGAGACAAGTTTGAGAGTTCAGACTTGAGATTAGAAAGATGTTGTTTCCAAATTTGCTTCATTGGTTCCCTCCCACTCCACCCTCCAGATAGCGCCTGGAGGGAAGGTGTATTTCTCGTTTCAGAAATGTGTCTTTTGCCATATTTCCATAATTTCCATCTTAAAGTGAGCAATGAGCTTGTATATTATCAACCAGATTGTAAAAATGAGGACTAGATTCCAATGGAGCACATCGAAAGTCATCATCTTCAAGTTCTGTTCTTTCTCAAAATTTGGATGTTGTCCTGAAGAGGGATGAGAATCATGTCTCACACAAACATGTCAGCGGAAACATCATCTTGGCACAAACAGCCGATCTTGCAACCACAGGGTACGGATTCCACATTCAACACCAGAAGTCTGACAGACTTTTCTCTTCAAAGATATCCAAGGCTGTAAAATGATTCTGGAGATCAATGAGAGACTCCTGGATAGGACCTACAGGTAACTCCATCAGGTCATCAAATCGAAAAGTAGTTTCAAACTACCTTTGTGTTCGATTTGGGAAGATCAGGGAAGTAGGATGTGAACTCTTCGTTCAATTCAGCGAGATGGCTTTGAATAAGGATTTTCAAGAACTTTGATGCCATCAGCGAACGTGGAGGTGGTGACGGATTGCCAGTCAGAATTTGAAACATTTCCAAATACGCACGTTCAACCTTCGTGTAAGAGAAGAATGGCTAAGGCGACCACATCGAGCAAGAAAAAGTATCATTCGGTAGTAAATGTGGATTTTTAAAATTATTATTTCTGCACGACCCGTTCATTTTTGTCAACTAATTGCCAGGACAATATATTGTACAGCAATTACAGTTCTGTAATACATTTTCATCATCAGCAAGGACTGTGTTGTAATACGCAAACAATATAAGTTGTTTTGTCAGTAAATTTGATGCATAAATCGAAGAATCACAAATCTATGAAAGAGAATATATTTAAAAAATGTCCTAAATTGTTTTGTCTGTCATTTACCACCAGAAAAATCCCACATGAACCACTGGTTGGAAACCTTTGAGGTAGAACATCTGCTCTGAGTCTGGGAGGTTGGTGGTTTGAACTCTGGCCGACTAATATAACTGAGGCAACAAGAGCTCAAGTGAGCACAATATATGCCCGAACAAGAAGGTATATACAGAATTGTGCTACTACATGGAAAACAGCATCCTGGTTGCCATGGCAACCACTTTAGATGACGAACGTATGTCGTGACACACCGTCTCCACAGTCTGTACCTATGTACCAAATATGAAATGTGAAAGTTGAAAACTTTGGGAGTTAGAGTGCGGACAGGCACGGACGGATGGACGGACGGACGGACGACCGGTATCACATAATACGCCTATGTATATATATATATATATATATATATATATATATATATATATATATATATATATATATATATATATATATATATATCGGGCGTATAAAAATTGCACCTGTTGCTTCCTTGTTTGAAGCTCAGCATTTAAAAAAGAGAGCACGGACAAACAACCATAGGTGAGCAACCATTTGTGCAGGCCTAATGGGACGAACAACCTCCTCCTGCGTTGAAATGTTGAGGGACTGGTATTAATTATTATTAGTATCTTCCATCCTCAACAAAGGGGGTATGATGCCTCACCCTGCCAGAGAAACACCATGATGACAGTTTAGAGCTGCGCCAAGACGTCCAAGGAAGTTGCTTGCAATATGGCCACAGCACTCGTTCCAAAAGGCACAGACAGGATTTGTCAAAGTCCTCTGCGAAAAGATGGCCTACTCTTGGCGGCTACAATGCTCTCCTCAAGAAGCATGACAAATAAGAGTCGGATCCTCAACCATCTGGAATGGAACTCAGGATTTAACCAACTTCAAAAGGAAGATGAATATGTCAGGAATCGATAACAATTTTTTCAGAGTAGCACAAGGTTATTGTTTGAGTATTGATGGTAAAATACTTGTTTGTTGCTCAGCATGGGGTCATCGACGGGCACCTCTGTGGCTTGGCGGCTCGAAATGGATCATGATGTGCATTAAAACCAAACCTTTACATCTATTGAGGAAGCAAAAGGCATATCCAACGAATTAATTTGTTACATTCACAAAAGATCAGATCTGACAATTCAGCCACAGAATGGTCTTTAATTGGGACATAGTCTTAGGTTAAGGCCACCCTGTACTCGAAATGTTGAAAAGAGATGACAGTATCGTATGAAAGATCATTGTTCGACATTGTATGAAGCAATCGTGTATTTCAGAGGCTCGTGAAACTCAAAAAACCCAGCCATACCCTTCACTTCCACTCTGTTGTTCCTATTTTGCCCTGTTTGAGGAACTGCCTTCCTGAGGCTGTTCAATCACATTCTTCTGTTTTAAGGCTTCATGCAGGAGGTACACTCCCATCTTATGTCGTATCCTGTCCCGACTTGTCATATCCCATCCTATAGGATCTTGCCGGAGCCATACTCTTGAAGTGTCGGCCACAAGCAAATACAAATGACACCAAATATGTTGTAGAAAAAGTTTTCAATGCCGTAAGAGATAAAACAAAAAAAAGGGAAAAGAAACAGATGCTCAAGGTCAGAGAAAGAGCTGTAGTTTTCTGAATGAATGAAAAGAACAGAAAACAAAACTAGAAGGGCACTCGAGAGAGCGCATTCCTCCGTCACGTAATGTCTGAACCATGAGAACATATCGGGCCCAATACATTTTTGAAATATCATGCTCAATATTGTTTTTGGCCCTATCTTTGAATGGTGGAGAATCACTTTAAAAATTAAATAATTCTCGTATCCAGATCCCTGATTCAGATCTTCACCGAAAATCGACGCAATTTGTAGTGGTCACACATCCAACATGTCCACCAAGTTTCATTCGAATGCGTCCACAACTTTTTGAGATATCGTTTTTCTCAAGATCTCTTAATGCCAAATATCAAAAAAATTCACTGAAAAAATCCCCGTAGTCGGATCTGGATTCGAATCTTCACCAAAATCGAATCAGTTTGTCCTGGTCAAGCACACAACCTGCCCACCAAATTTCATCCGGATCCGTCTCTAACTTTTTGAGATATCCTGTACACAGACGGACAGACAGACAAACGGACAGAAGGTTGGAGCAAGACGAGAGTTGGGTAAGAAGTCCGATCCTAGACAGTACTGTGCATGTGTATATTGTGACGGTTTTTGGAGACCCTGGGGAGGCACATGCCAACACATAATGGAGCCCGGGTGTAGTTATCTCTGTTGTATATTGTGGAATGAAATTTATGTCTCCCCTCATATCAGTGGAAAGGTAAAATACGTTGTGTTTGTGTCAAAGAATCAAACCCCTTTGTGACTCTTCTATATGAATTATGTGTGTGTGTGTGTGTGTGTGTGTGTGTGTGTGTGTGCATGTGTGTCTCTCTCTCCCCCCCCTCCCCCCCCACAGCAGTTACAAAACCAATGGTATGAGCCAGCGATCTACGAAACAGAAGCATAAGGGGCCATAGACCCACACAGTGGGGGAGGAAACTCCATCAGCACCAACCACCAATGTCCCCTTCCAATCAGTGATGAGAGAGATAGAGACATGTAGAGAGACATGTAGACAGACAGAGACAGACAGAGACAGAGACAGACAAACAGAGAGACATGCAGAGACAGACAGACAGACAGACAGACAGACAGACAGACAGACAGACAGACAGACAGACAGACAGACAGACAGACAGACAGACAGACAGAGAGAGAGAGAGAGAGAGAGAGAGAGAGAGAGAGAGAGAGAGAGAGAGAGAGAGAGAGAGAGAGAGAGAGAGAGAGAGAGAGAGAGAGAGAGAGAGAGAGAGAGAGAGAGAGAGAGAGAGAGAGAGAGAGAGAGAGAGAGAGAGAGAGAGAGAGAGAGAGAGAGAGAGAGAGAGAGAGAGAGAGAGAGAGAGAGAGAGAGAGAGAGAGAGAGAGAGAGAGAGAGAGAGAGAGAGAGAGAGAGAGAGAGAGAGAGAGAGAGAGAGAGAGAGAGAGAGAGAGAGAGAGAGAGAGAGAGAGAGAGAGAGAGAGAGAGAGAGAGAGAGAGAGAGAGAGAGAGAGAGAGAGAGAGAGAGAGAGAGAGAGAGAGAGAGAGAGAGAGAGAGAGAGAGAGAGATATTCTGTGGAGTAATTCCCTGGCTGAATCGATATTGGTGGTGGTGGATGTGGGAGACCAGTCCTGAAGTTTGATGACTTTTTGCAGTCCATGCCAGTTTACTTGAAGGAATTGACGGACTCCCAGCCACAGAGGCTGTTCCCTGAGAATGGCCAAAGAGATGTTGACCTTCATGAGCACATGAATAGAAGAGACACTTGGGGCAGAGAACGAGTAACATACATTGACGGGGAAGTCTGTCATCACCAAATCCAGGAGGGAATATTTCCCATTGGGAGAAATGCAGGTGAAAAAATTCATAGATTAATTCAGACTCATGGATTCACAGACATCCTTTGCAGAAGTTCCATGGCTGTTGAGAGAGGTACCAACTCCCAGCCAATTAGCATGATGACAATTGAAGTCATTGCATTTGAGGAAGAAAGAGTTGGGATGAGTGATTAAAAGTTGGACCATGCCATCTGAGAGAGATGTAGATGGAGTCATTAATGTTGGGAGGATTTTGCAACACCCAAACAAACATGAGGTGAGAACGGAGAGGAAGTCACAACCGGAGGTACTCCTGGGATTTGGGAGTTGTAAGAGCAGTACATGGAGAGTGAAAAATTGAGTTTTTGATGTAAAGCATGACTTTGCCACCAGTACAGGGTTCAACTCAATCAAACCGGAAGAGACAATAAGGAGCCAGGGATGTCTGGTGAGAGGAAGGATTCTGTTAAGCAGATAACACAAAATGAACCTCACTTTTTTGGCTGATGTTTGACTTTTGAACTTCTTTTTGATTGGTGATCTCGGATGTTTCCACTCCATACTCTGGCATTTGTTCTCTGACTCGTAATGGTCGATCCATGTCTCATCTCCAGTGACAATGTGTCTAGAAAAAGCATTCCCTTCATGGCGAAAGTGGTTCAAAAGGCTTTGGCAGATTGTCACGGTTGTGCTTGTGCTCTTCTGTGAATCGTTTTAGAACCCATCTTGCAGAAACTTTATGAAAGCCAAGTCAGTTGTTGATGATTTCACGTACAGGACCATGACTCATGTTCAGATGTTGTGCCACTTCAACAGTTGACCGTCGGTTATCCAGAATCATGGTGTGGACTCGTTCAATGTTTTCTTCTGTTGGGGACGTGGATGGGAGTCCAGATCGTTCATCATTGGTGACACTTGTGCGACCATTTCTGAACATGGAGGTCCAGTCATACACACTCTGCTGTGATAAAGCACTGCTCCCATGTTGTACTGAAAGTCTGCGATGGTTTTCTGCCCCTGGTACACCTAAATCTCACAAAAATCGTATCACTGCACGCTGATCTACTTTGGTGCAAACGGACAGCAGAGCGGTCATGTTAACTCCCTTACAATGACACAACAACTGACTGCTCAAGGTTCAAAC
>NC_140974.1:23129922-23169922 GCF_056783735.1 Eptatretus burgeri | reverse complement strand
GGCGGGAAACACTGTCCCGACCCAAGAAATACTCTAGGAAGGACCAAGGAAAATGGGGAATAAGCTTGTGAAACCAAAGTCGGATAAAAATGCACCGCCTACGAATACCGTGGCGGGAATGATGTATGAAAAATATGGAGTTAAGTCATGTACTCAATTGGCAATGTGGTATAAGTGGACAAAACAGGACGCACATTCATTCCCAAGATGGGGTTCCTTAAGAGCAGAAATTATAGATAACTTGTCATGCCGATTAGAACAATGGACAAGTGATAGGTTAGAACCAGAGCCAGACCTTGAAGCTTGCAAATTATGGGAGGAGGAGGTCCTCCAAGTAAGTGAAGTGGCTAGAAATTTGGTAAAGCGGAAACTGTTGGAATTAGAAACACAGGTTAAAGAATCTCCTCCAAAGATTGAGATTACTCCCGCCCCTGTAACTGCCACCGAAATGGTGGTACAAGGGCGGGAAGCTCAGGGAAGTAATGCAAGTAATCCATCTGCATATGTTAATAACACACCAAGTTTGTATCCGAACCTGGAAGGTACGGGGTTGATGGCCACAGCCTCTGCCTTCCCGGTTCAAGAGGTAACTCCCGAGGTGTTAGGATTACAGCCCCCAGCCAGCTCAGCCAGTGTACCGACCGTTTAAAGAAAGCGAATTAAGATCAATGAAGGAAAGAGTGTTAGATCAGGGAAGAAATGCAGGAGCAATAAAGGAATGAATATCGCAGTGGGTTGAGGCACACCGCTGTACGCTTAACGACATTGGGGTGTTATGTCAAGCCGTGTTGTCTCCATATGTGTGGAAGAAAGCTCGGGAAGGTGCTGAGTGGACAGCGAACGAACCAGCAGGATGCACCGACGCAGATCGGCAAAGTAAGCGACAGCGCCTGTATGATGAGATTGAAACAGCGTTGCGACCGCCAGCACTAGATTGGGATAAGATTTATGAAACAAAGCAACGTCAAGGGGAACGGGCATCCGAATTCATGGATAGATTAATACAAACACTCTTACAATATGGGGGTTTTCAAGTTGACGGAGACATACCACAGCAAACATTGACAAACTTCATAATGGAAGGGCTCAGACCTCAAATTAGGAAGCAATTAAAGTATGTACTTTTAGGTTGGCAGGGAAAAGAGGCAAGTCAGATTTGTATAGCGGCTGATCAATGTATGGACCGAGCGGAAGAAAGGGAGAACGCAAAGGCAAAATTAAAGACGAAGTGTTGCAGATGGTGTTGTTGGACAAAGCAGTAGAAAAAAGAAATGATAAGAATTGAGAAAGTGGGAGCTGGAGGAAGATGACACAGACTCGGAAGAGGAAGCAGCCAGACAATCGGGACGACTAAGGAGAGTTCTGCAAAGAACCCCACCAGCAGCACAGGACGAACGGCCCAGGAGAGGGAGTGGAAGAAACAAAAATTGGACACAAGCGCCACCACAGACCCGCTCAAGAACTGCAGCAGGCCAAGGGCAGGTACAACCAACAGCGCCGCAAGTATGTTTCCAGTGCGGACAACCAGGACATTGGAAAAGAGATTGCCCCCAAAGACGACGATCGGGGTTCCAGCAGGAAGGAGGATCAAACCAACCGCAGGATGGTAGGTCATATTGACAGACCGCGGGTGGCCTCGTGGTGCAAGGAGTGATGCTGACATTAACACCAACAGAAGAGCCGATCTACATTCTGGATGTCGCAGGTAAGAAACTTTCCTTTTTAGTTGACACGGGAGCCACTCACTCTACTATTGCAGCCAAAGAGCTGCCAGGGGTTGAAAAATCCAATGCTAATGTACAAGTAGTAGGGTTAGGGGGCAAGATACAGACATTAAGTGCAACGACACAATTACCAGTAAGATGTGGACCTTTGCAGGAGAAACACGCTTTCCTTCTCACAACCACTACACTGGTGAATCTGTTAGGCAGGGACTTGTTGTGTAAGTTGGGATGTACGATAGCATGCACAAACAAAGGGGTTTTTGTCGATATTCCCCGGGATAAAGCACATTCAGCAATAATGATTTTGATGACACCGCACCCAGTTGTCTATTGGTGGAGGCTGCCAAGACAGCCGATTAGTGATGTTTTGATATGTTTAAATGCAATCTTAGCCGAAAGTAAGGAAATGCAAATGTGGCTAGACAATGCACAAGTAATGACACACACCTACTATGATCCCCCACATTGTACAATCTATTATGATGCGAATGGAAATGATGTTGAATTTGCAGAGAAAATTCCTCCGCATCTGGAAACATACAATGATTTACTGATTTGCCGTTTGATGATTGGTAAGGAAGGTGTTGCAATGGAGGTTAAGCTCATGGAAACCCAAAGGCAATTGATAAAATACCCGCCGGGAGTGACCTCGCATGTGACAATAACTACGGCAAGGGGGTGTCACCCGAAGGATTTGGGTTTTATGGTTCATCGCCTGCAGGGGGCAGTATTGACCTGCACGACAACAGTGTTGCATTGGCAAGCGCATAAGCTTGATGAAGCGAATGATGAAGGGTGGATTTGTGATTTTCAGGAACAGATGTTACGAGGATTGGTGGAGGAGGTTAATCTACCACCTAAACGCGAGATGATGATGGAAATGGCAAATGAAACAGGGAACAAAGAAAGATTGATAGAAAAAGTCCCGCAAGAACTGTAGACCCGACATGACAATGATGTGGGCCGTATCATTGGGGCAACGCCCCTAATGGTTAAACTCAAATCTGGAATGCCTTGGCCGAATGTGCGTCAATACCCTCTCCGAAAAGAGGCTGAGGCCAGGATAGCACCAGTAATTGAATCCTTGAAGGAACAAGGTATAATCGTAGAAGTTTCAAGTCCATGTAACACGCCTATACTGCCAGTGAAAAAGCCACAGAAGAATAAGTGGAGATTTGTCCAGGACTTACGGGAAGTAAATGAGGTGATTCAAAGTATCCACTCCATGGTACCAAGTGCAGAGGGGTTGATAACGTCTATACCTGCAAGCTCCACCCATTTTACTGTCATTGATTTATGTTCTGCGTTTTTCTCCATACCCATTGATAAGGAATCGCAGTTTTTGTTTGCCTTCACATACAAGGGCCGTCAATATACATGGATGTGTTGCCACAGGGGTTTGCTGATAGTCCCACTTTATTTTCACGTGCTTTGCATAAAGATTTGGAAGATATTGTCCTCGAGGGTAAATCAGTGCTGCTACAGTATGTGGATGACTTGCTAATTTGCTCCCCAAACAAAGCAGCGTGTGAAACAGATACGCTGCAGCTGCTACAGGCATTGGCAAGGAAAGGCCACAAGGTAAATTAGGACAAGCTGCAATTAGTGCAGGAAAGGGTTAAGTATCTGGGACACCACATTTCACATGGAAAGAGGGAATTGGACAAGGGAAGGATAACTTCAATTGCGGAAGTTCCCCGCCCTCGCACAAAGAAAGAGATTATGCGATTCCTAGGTATGGCAACCTACTGTAGACAGTGGGTCGTCGATTATGCAATCCTGACTAAGGAACTGTATGTTGTCGTGGGCAAAAACCAGCCCAATGTAATCGAGTGGACTGAGAAGATGGGGGAATGTTTTACCCAACTAAAAAAGCACTCTCGACGGCGCCAGCCTTGGGCCTACCAGACTATGAGAAGCCATTTTTTCTTTATTCTCACAAAACTAAAGGATTTGCGCAGGCTCTGCTGACACAATCCCACGGCGACCGCCAGTGACCAATTGCATATTTCAGCCGAAGGCTGGACCCAGTCGAACGCGGCCTACCCCTTTGTTTGCAAGCAGTGGCCGCAGCCAGCTACGCAGTTAAGTGCATGGCAGAGATCGTAATGGGCCACCCTCTTACTCTAATGGTACCTCACTGCGTTGCGGCTTTATTAACCAAAAAGCAAACACAACATTTAACCAACACGCGCCTGATGCAGTATGAGACGACTCTCCTACACCAACCAAACCTGCAGGTTGAGAGATGCAATGTTCTTAATCCTGCTTCTTTGCTGCCAACGGAAGAAGACGGCGATCCTCATGATTGCACAGAGGCAATACAAGAAGTATCCACCATGCGCCCGGATCTAAAGGATCAACCCTTAGAACACCCGGACCTCACCTTGTTTGTCGATGGTTCGGCCTATCGAGGCCAAGACGGCTCGGGGCATGCAGGATACGCCGTGTGCACCGACAGTGAAGTTATTGAAGCGATACGCCTGCCTGCAGATTTTTCTGCCCAGCAGGCGGAGTTGTGTGCCCTTTTAAGGGCATGTGAATTATCTGCCGATATCTCGGTAAATATATACACTGACTCTAATTATGCTTTTGGTGTAGTACATGACAAAGGTGCGATATGGAAAATGCGAGGGTTTCTCACCTCTGCTGGAACACCCATAAAAAATGGTGAGTTAGTTTCTGAGCTGTTAAAAAGTATTTCAGCGCCAGCGGAAGTTGCGGTCATCAAATGCCGCGCACACCAGAAACTGACTACGGATATAGACAAAGGAAATGACAAGGCGGATAAAGCTGCAAAGGAGGCGGCTGGCCTGCCTATCCCATCGGTAATGCCAGCGCGACTACCAACGGAACAAATTAAGCTGCATCAGTATAGCTTGTCAGATATTATTGCAATTCAAACTGCAGCATCACTAAATGATCGAAACAAATGGCAAGTTGCAGGAGGAACAGTGGATGAAGACGGACTATGGTCAAACAAAGGGAAGGTCACAGCGCCTACTGAGATCCTACCATGGCTTGCACGCATGGCCCATCTGAATGGACATGTGTGCAAGAGGGGGAATGTGAGACAGGTACAAGAATCCTGGTATGCACCAGGGATTGGGAAAATAGCAGAAGGGGTTTGTAAAAGCTGCCAGGTATGTCAACAGCATAACCAACAGAAAGAGGGAAAAACACGGGAACTGGGAGCTCACCCAGCCCCTTGGGGGCCGTTCCTGCACCTACAAATAGATTTCATAAAAATGCCTCCATCATGCGGGTTCAGCAATGTTTTGGTAGTGGTTGACATGTTCACCAAGTGGGTAGAGGCATACCCATGTGCAAAGGCTGATGCCACTACCGTGGTAAAGCACCTGCTAATAAACTTTTTCTGCCGATTTGGCATCCCTTACAAGGTGTCCCACGATCAGGGGGGACACTTCACGGGGGAAGTGACACAGGCAGCATGTAAAGCACTGGGAATTAAACAAGCATTTCATTGTGTTTACCACCCACAGTCAGCAGGTGCTGTAGAACGGCAGAACGGAATCTTAAAGAACAAATTGGCAAAAATAATAACGGAAACAGGGTTAAAATGGCCAGTTGCATTACCCTTGGCACTAATGAGCATGCGATCAACAGTAAACCGGAAAACAGGATTATCCCCTCATGAAATACTAATGGGAAGGCCGATGCGGCTACCCGTGACTGCCCCCACAAACATGGATAAGCTGAATATTACAATGATGGACGAGAACTTGCTGACATTTTGTAAACAGCTCTGCAGGATCGCAAGGGCGATACACACAAGGGTAAAAGAGGCCCTACCCGAACCAGTGGACGAGCCGTACCACGCCTTCCAGCCAGGAGACTACGTACTGATAAAATGCTTCACAAGGAAAACAGCCTTGGAACCTCGGTGGAAAGGACCATTTCAGGTTCTGCTGACCACTCCGACTGCGGTAAAGTGTGAAGGTAAGACAGCTTGGATACATGCCACACATTGTAAGCTTGCAATACCAGCAGAGACAGGGACAACATGAACACCTATCTTACCACGACCACGATTCTTTGTGCACTAGTTTGCATATGGGTAATTCGCAATGCCGATTGTAAACGTGATGATGAAGGAATCACTAATAATGTGAGAATTACAATAATGGAAAAAGGAGTAAGGGATTAGATCAGGGAGACTTAAGGGGTGGTAAAAGAAAGAGACGAGGAATAACCCTACATAAAGAATTGACCGACCATCCACTGAACACCTACTTGGCACTATCCCTACAGTACGCTAGGACAATGAACAAAAAGGAATGTTGGGTATGCTCCCACCTCCCACACTCCTCAAAACACGGATTACCCTTGTATGCAGTTCCACTCCAGGGGGAGGAGATGTGTGGGTACTTAGTCCGTAGGCAAGATAGGCCAACTTTAACTAAAGTAGAGAAGACACCAGCATCAGTGAAAGAAAGAATAGCGGAAATAAGGAGTAACTGGGAAAAGGGGGGATACAATTGTACGAACTTTGAGCATTGGTATTACCCTAAGTACAGAACTATTGAACGGAGAGTCATGAAACAGGGCCCGGTGAGAGCAATAAAAATAACAAACCTTGATGGATTGAAGAAGGGGGAAGGATTAGAAAAGTACCCTCCACATTTTCAACTCATGCACGAACAAATTGGACTAATTTGCCTCGTTAGAAGACAGGGCAGCGTACCCTACTTAGGAGAATCAACCTGCCAACATTATGCTAGACATAGTAATGAGGCGGTCACCATTGAAGGACGAATAAATGGGACAACCATACCTGTAAATATAGAAGAAAATAACCTCGTCGAACCACAGGCACCCCTGAATGGTACATATTTTGTGTGTGGATATAAGGCGTACTCATGGCTACCAGTGTGATGGACAGGGTCATGCTTTTTGGGATTTGTACTACCCTGGATTCGGATCACTGACCAATCGCCATTTATGCCACATGCCAGATCGAAAAGAGCCATTTCAGAAGTTGAGAGGTTTTTTTTATGATTGCATTTCCTTTTTATGGAGCTGGCAAAAGTGCAAGGGAAATTATTAATTTGGCAGCATCATTGGAGAAACTGGCAAACACCACCAGCGAAGGATTCCACAAAACAAGTGCCAAGCTGGTAGCTATACGGACAACCGTTATGCAAAACCGTATTGCCCTGGATATGCTGCTGGCAGAAAAGGGAGGGACTTGTTCGGTCATTGGGGCAGAGTGCTGCACATACATCCCAGATAATTCAGAAGAAATTGACAATTTGGCCAACAAAATAAAGGCCGAAGGTGCAAAATATCATAATTTTAACAAGAGATGGTCAATGGGATCTTGGTTGATGGGAATATTTGGCAGTTGGGGAGCTTGGATAATCCATTGGTTGTTCATTGGGCTCATGATCTTCATAGCCGTGATCGTTGTCATCACTTGTATTAAAGGTCTAATCAGGGAGTGCGTGAGACGATGTTCCTCCACAGCAAAGAAGACAACAAAAACGAAGACGGACCTGGGAAGGCCTGCTGTGATTGCCGTGGTCGAGCCGCTGCCAGCACCTCCACCGTCTTTACCCTCCCCAATAATTCACTTCTCTTTCTCTCCCCAACCCAGAGAACCTGAAATATACTGTGAACTTAATGGGACTGTTGACCCACTGCTCAATCTCACATTGGATGAGTGCCTCGAATTGCTTGCACCAATGGAGGGCATGGGAAGAAATACTATATAACCACTGCCTTGTTGGCAAATACTCTGGGATTTTGTACTTTCTTATTTTACTCTGGAATTTTGTATTCTGGCTTGCAGTTAACCAAACATGTTCGTAAAGAACAATAGTTAGCCAAAATATTCTTACTTGTTGTTCGTAACGAATTCATGTTAGTTAAATATATACATATATATATATATATATATATATATATATATATATATATATATATATATATATATATATATCCTTTTGTGCATAAAGTAACTTTGTGAGAGCCGCTTTTGGAAGGAAACTTTGCTTCCTCAGGACCTATGCCTAAGTAATAATTGTTGAAACGTATCCACTGTTCTACAGAGTGGTGGGGTGTTGGTGGGCCAGTTAGGGGGTAGAGAGGGGGCTTTTCTATAAGTCTAGAGCGTGAAGGAGGAGCCTCCGTGACGTCATGGGCCACTTGGAGCTGACCATAAGAGTGGACCACCTGTAGAAAAGAATCCTGCCTGCCGTCCTACCGGTCCATGGATGCTCCATCTCTCAAATTTATTGTGTAACTGTTTGTTTCTTTTACACAAATGTTCCAAAGTAACAAGAGGAGCGATTGTTGAGAGATTGCATCTCTCCCAAGCTGAGAATTGCCATTTGTTAGCAGAATTATTTTTTAACAATCAAAAGTAAAAGAAAGAGCCAAAGGCATTCATTATAGAGCACTCTTAACAGCTGCAGTTCTTGGCTGTGTTAAAAGCCAGAGCATGCAGTCTCTTTCTTTGTGACACGGCTGAGCAACTGGCTTTTATTACCCTTGTAAAAACCTTGAGCCAAGAGAAGCCCGATCATAAATCAACCTTGAGCCAAGGAAGCTTGGTCATAAACAAGCCTCGAGCCGAAGGAAACTCGATCGTAAATCAGTGCCATTTGACACAGCACAACAGCTGCTTCCACTTTCCAAGGAGTGGAATAAGGAATAAGGAAAAGAAGGTAAAGGCTCTTAAAAAGTAATCAGTCTTCCTGGCTCCCTGGCCAGATAATGACCAAACCAGATGGCTTTTAGAGCTCAAAGGGAGGAAATCAGCATCTGGCTTTTAGCCCTTGGAGGAAATTGATCTTTGGGAAACAAAGTCTCAATAGAAAGCAGTGATGGGAACTGGGCCAATCTTGAAACCAGATGGTCCCACAAGGGGCAGGACAAATTGTATATAAGGCAAGCCAGAGTGCCAAGCTAGCAGAGTTAGATTGAGCTGGACTACTGTGGGTATTCTGTGTCTCTCTATATCTCTCCATGTATACATGTTTGGTGTGAATTAAAGCTCTTCTCTACCAAGACCAGACGTGTGGACAGCGCTCGATCTCAATCAGCGGTGCAACGTGGTGGTCCCAACATATATATATATATATATATATATATATATATATATATATATATATATATATATATGAGCCTGGTGTTGGCGCAGTGGTTAGGGCAGCGGCTTGGGATCCAAAAGGTCCTGAGTTCAAGCCCCGTTGGGCCACTGAATTAATACACCAGGGGGTTGACTCAGCCTGTCATCCTTCTGAGGTCGGCGAAATGAGTACCAGTATACTGGGCTGTTGTATTCCTCGGTTAGAAAATAGGTGTACCATATCCCTGCGTTGTAAGAGGCGACCAGGGTTGCGTCAGGAAGGGCATCTGGCATAAAACATGTGCCAAATCACTATGCGGATCATACGGATGATCCGCTGTGGTGGCCCCTAACGGGAGCAGCCGAAAGAAGAAGAAGAAGATATAAATATATATATATATATATATATATATATATATATATATATATATATATATATATATATATATATATATATATATATATATATATATATACACACACATACACACACACACACACACACACACACACACACACACACACGTTAGCCTGGTGTTGGCGTCGTTGTTAGGATAGCGGCTTGGGATCCAAAAGGTCCTGAGTTCAAGTCCCATTGGCTGCTTGAATTAATACACACCAGAAGGTTGACTCAGCCTGTCATCCTTCTGAGGTTGGCGAAGTGAGTACCAGTGTACTGGGCCTGGTGTATGCCCCGGTTAGAATAGGTGTACCATATCCCTGTGTCGTAAGAGGCGACCAGAGTTGCGTCAGGAAGGGCATCCGGCGTAAAACCTGTGCCAAATCATTATGCGGATCATAACGGATGATCTGCTGTGGCGACCCCTAACGGGAGCAACCGAAAGAAGAAGAAGATATACACACACGTGTGTGTGTGTGTGTGTGTGTGTATATATATATATATATATATATATATATAAATATATATATATATATATATATATATATATATATATATATATATATATATATATATATATATATATATATATATATATATATATATATATATATATATATATATATATATATATATATATATATATATCGGCATTCCTCACTTCACAACCGAGTTCCGTTCCCCCGACTAGGTCGTTAAGCGAATTGGTCGATAGGCGAGGATTTTTTAATGTTTATACAGTAATGTACTGCAAACTGTTATAAACAGAATAGAGGAAATCAGCTCTAATATACATTACTTTGATTTACATTCTGTAAATACAGGTAATCGTTTTTAATTATTCTGTATAAAGAAAAGGTCGAAAGGAAACTCCAACTTGATAACTTTGTTGTAATTTACATAACTCACATATATTACAGAACATAAAAATACAATCAGCAAAAATTATAAAAATGATGTACCAAAAAACATTAAAATTATAAAAAAAAAGACATTCAGATTAACATTTTAGTCATTGAATCCTTATCAGCAGAGTTATCAGGAGCTGTAGAGGGCCCGGGTAAGGGCGACGATGGCGGGAAATGGAAGGACTTGTCGGGGTAGGGGTCGGGGTCCTGTGTAGTGAATACCGACCGACTGTGGGAACGAGACTGAGACTGAGAAAGGGTGATGTGAGATGAGACGCTTGACACTGAGACACTGCGCTGCCATTTCTACAACCAAAATTCTCGTACAGCGTACAATAGCGACTGGTCGGAGAGCTGGTCATAAGTCCACGCGGTCGTGAAATAGGTAGGTCGTTAAATGAGGAGTGCCTGTATACATACATATACATGTGTATATATATATATATATATATATATATATATATATATATATATATATTTATTATGTATGTATGTATGTATGTGTGTGTGTGTGTGTGTGTGTGTGTGTGTGTGTGTGTGTGTGTGTGTGTGTGTGTGTGTGTGTGTGTGTGTGTGTGTGTGTGTGTGTGTGTTGAAGACGAAACATAGGCTCATGGAAGAGCCTCGTGATATGTACAAAGGGAAGTGAAAAGGTTCTTTAGTGAACCGTGTAGGAATGGTTCTCCCCCATATAACTCGGCACAGATGTTGGTCGTTTTCGACACAGCTTCTCAGGCAGGTCGCACATTCTTGTTAGTGGGAGTCGAGTTCCCTGACGCAGTTGGAATGCAAGTCGGGTTTTTGCCTCTGAGATTAATGGTCTGTTGACTCCCTCTCATCTGTACACCAATGTCAATTGGCTTGGCATGAAATTAATACTCCAGTAAAGGGAAACCCCTGAAAACACACAAAGATAAGGGATCCTTTTGAATTCAAACAGTAAATGGAGTATTTTGCAATTAAAATTTCTGTACCCAAAATCGATCTATCTTCCTTTCTTTTCTCACTTGATGTGTGGATGTGCAAGGTGCCTGATGGAAACATTTGCAGGAGAAAACTGAACCTACAGGGATAACACAATTTAACAAGACAACTTTGGAGTTGTTCGTTTAACCTTGACGGTTCACTGGCCTCTCGCAATGCTCTTTGTTCCCTAATTCCTTGTGCTGAATTCACTGAGGGTTGCTACATCGATTTTGGTGGCCTGGGCCTGGCCGCCTGGTTTTTTCAAAATTATGGATCAGATTCTCTGATGTCGGTGAAGGATGTGTTTTCTACATTCGTGCTCAACCACAGGTCAGATTAGAACATGCCAGTGAGAATTGAAGAAAGTTTAGTGGAAAATAATTAAGGAATTCAAAACAAAACAATTTCAAACCTCTTCTCTTTCCCCTTTATAAAAATTGATCGATTGAACAGACTTGACATCGATTTGGCTCGTCCCGGTTCGATTCCCGATTGGACGATAAACTGTCACCGTGGTGCTTCACTGGCAGGGCGTTGCATCAATTAGTGTGCACTCCTTTCGAAGGAAGTTGAGCCAGGTGTCGCATCTTCTCGCATTCGCTGGTGAGCGTTAAAGATTCCACAATGCCGTTTGAAAAGACGAGGCCATCTTGTGCCGACACCCTGGAGTGATTCATAAGGGGAAAGGCATCAGCAGCATCACCGCCTCTCGAGGAATGATGCAACAAGCAGCCAATGACTGCTTTAACACACATGATGACGATGATGATGATGATGTTGATGATGATGATGATGATGATGATGATAAGCACTTGCAATTTGGAAGCACAAAAATATCGCTTGTAGTTCATTCGGATGAAAGAGGGCGACGTGCATTGGTGAATGTATAATAAGTCTACAAATTGCGGTCCCAGGGTCGATTTTAGTCGCACTCCTAAGCGGTGATCCATCCGGGTCCAACCATCTTACCACTCCTCCATCAACAGGTACATATGTTGCAAGAAGTTGAACATGCACAAAATTATGCATGTAAAATGTGAACACCCTTCCATTCCTTCTTCCCTCTACTCTGTCTCTGGAATCGACTCCCTGGGTCTGTCAGCTCATGCTCCTCCCTCCGATCTTCCAACAGTGCTACCCACAGTCCTATCTCTCTCTTCTTTCCATCTTTGGTGTGCGATGTCCTTGTCTCCTTGTTCCTTTCTGATCCTCCGTCCACCTCTGAACCTGCTGCCCCCTGCCATTTAGCTCCTCCGTGAGCCAACATTTTTGTCAACCAAATAAGCACCCAATATGGTTTGATTTTATTTATCTTTTCATTCAAATTTTTGCATTTGCAAATAAAATTGACTATCATACATTCAAATAACAATTGGGATGTAGTTAATCAGTTGTTGACCTTCAAAATGAATTCACCTGTTGAAACAAGCAAAGGATAAGCTACATCGACTACGCAAAATATAGGGACTGGCTTTTGTTTCCGCCACTGGGTCACGGAGCAAGACATTATGATTGATTAAAGTGCAATTATCACAGAGGCATCGATTTTATGTTGGGGAAGACCCAGAAAAAAAAAAACACTGAGCCCCACCACGAACAAGCATCTGCAAAATGTCAACAATGGTAATCTCATAAGTTTTATAAATTACTAGACAACCAGTGACCTAGTTGGGTTCCCGTTGTGACAGCGGTTGATGAAAAAAAAGACAAATTTTAATATGTATCTAGTGGTCAAACTTTAACTTGAAAAAAATTTGAGTATTTCCCTCAGGAGTCATCGTTCGGCCTACCGGTTTCTCGAGGTATATCAACCCATTCTCCATGGTTTGTCCTTGCGCTTTATGGATCGTCATACCATCATACCAAAACTTTACTGAATCGGGAATTGATTTTTTAGTACTTTTTTCGTTTCCCGCTTTGAATGAAACTTGATACTGCACACCGCAGGCGAATGGTGAGTAAGGTGGCCCTAAATTTTTTGTGCTATCGTGTACCATTTTGGCTGTATTTCGGAAACATACAAGATGAGTTTTAGTTTTGTGTGTATATATATATATATATATATATATATATATATATATATATATATATATATATATATATACACAATTGGATATATATATATATATATATATATATATATATATATATATATATATATATATATATATATATGTATATATACACACACATACATACATACAAAAACAAGATGAGAGTTTATTTATATATAGATAATGCACCTGTCATTCCTATTCGGCAGTTTTCAAGTCTGTCACACACTTCGAAAGTGGTTAGAAACAAGCACTATATTACACGGTACCCGGTTGAACCTCTTCCTTTAAAGAAGAAAATTTTGAGTTTCAAACAATAACTTTAAATCACAAAAAAGACTTTTGCGAATTGGCCTCAGATTCAAAAGAAGCAAATCAGATTCAAAACGAGAATGGCCACTTGGTAGAGCGCGTACCTCCACCAGGCTGATTAGTTTACGTTTTGTATCCCACTAATAGGCAAGATCTGGATTTGGACCTGAACTAAAATTTAATCGGCTTGTTTTTTTTTTCATCGAACCAACTCATCCCCCAAATTTCATCCGAATTCGTCCACAACTTTTTCGGAAATCCTGATGGATGTCGTTTTTGGCTCAAACTATTTCTGGTGAAAAATCACTTTAAAAATTCTCGGATCCACATCTGGATCCGGATCTTCACCAAAATCTAATCATTTCATCTGTGTCACATACCCAAGCTCTCCACCAAATTTCGTCCAAATCAACAAGTCTTTGATATCCTGTTCACAGACAAACAGACAGACAGGCGTGATAACATAACCTTCATCCACCTTCGGTGGGAGATAATGTGAATGATACATATGTATTTGAGTCCACAAGTGAGAACCTTCAGAGGTTAACTTGCCTTTTGTTTTATGCCACAAACTGATTGCTGTATCACAGTTTCAGTAGACATTGGGTGACCCAAATATATTGTCCTTCTCCATATGTGTAATCACACTAATTTTTACAAGGAATTACCAGGAAATTTTGCACAGGAGGAGGCTATTCAGCCCATCATGCCTGCACCACAGCAATGCCAGATTAAATAAATCCATCAATACCCCTTCCATTCGTGTGCAGCCTCTTGGCTGTGACACTGGTACTCATTTTGCCAACCTGGGAAGGATGACAGGCTGAGGCTGAGTCAACCCCCTGGTGTTAATTCAGCAGCCAACGGACATTGTGTTCAGGACCTTAGGATCCCAAGCCACCACCCTAACCACTAACAGGACTTGAACTCAGGACCCTAGGATCCCAAGCCACCACCCTAACTGCTAAGCCAATGCCAGGTTATAAACTGAATTTTGGCAATTCTATTTTCGGTACTAGCAAATACAACCCATTGCTTTGCTGATGGGAATATTAAGAGAGAAGGGAGGAGATGGACAGAGGAGGATGAGAGGAGGAAGGGGAAGGGGAGAGAGAGAGAGAGAGAGAGAGAGAGAGAGAGAGAGAGAGAGAGAGAGAGAGAGAGAGAGAGAGAGAGAGAGAGAGAGAGAGAGAGAGAGAGAGAGAGAGAGAGAGAGAGAGAGAGAGAGAGAGAGAGAGAGAGAGAGAGAGAGAGAGAGAGAGAGAGAGAGAGAGAGGAGAGGGGAAGGGGAGGGAGAGAGGAGGGAGAGGAGGGAGAGGAGAGAGTGGGGAGAGAGGATGGGGATTGAGAATGAAGAGAGGAGGGAGCAAGGGGGAGTGAGAAAGGAGCGAGAAGGGGTGGGGGAGCTCGGAACGGGTGAGGAAGGAGAGGAGAGCGAGGAGTGGGGGTGGGGGTGGGGGTGGGGAGAGTGATACCTCACCAAACATCGCTACACACTGCAGGAGGGGGTGGGAGCGAGAAGGATGGAGAGAGGGGGTGGGGAGTGGGAGGGGGTTTGGTAGAAGTAAGCATGAGCTAAGGGTTTTTTGATTTGTGTTTGGTAGTGGGACTTGTAGAGAAGGGGGGAGGTAGTACAGGATTGAACTAAATGGGGTACGTTAAAACAGCAGACAGAGACTGCCGGGAGATGTCCATGGGGGGTGGAGAGAGTTGTGAGTTTGGGAGGAGGTAAGCATGAGAGGTGGGGGGAGAAGGCAGCATGAGGGGAGGAAAAGGCAGCATAAGCATAAAAGGAGGCAGCGTAAGGTGAAGGAAAGGTAAAGCAGCATGAGGGTAAGAGAATGTGGTGTGAAGAGAATGGAAGGGAAGGCAGTGTGAGGGGGAAGGGAAGGTGGTGTTTGGGGAGGGGAAGGCAGCATGAGGGGAGAGGAAGGCAAGGCAGCATGAGGGGAGGGGAAGCAAAGGCAGTGTGAGGGGAAGGGAAGGTTGTGTGAGGGGAGTGGAAGGCAGCATGAGGAGAGAGGAAGGCAAGGCAGCATGAGCGAAGTGCAAGGGAAGGCAGCGTGAGGGGAGGGTCCTTCCAGACATAACCACCTTCCAGACACATCCGGAGATAACCACCATCCGGATACATCCAGATACAGAGAGAGCGAAAGCGAGAGCGAGAGCAAGGGAGAGAGGTGGGATATGGGAGTTAGCAGAGTGAATGTTATGTTTTATCAACAAAACACACACGCAATATATATTTATTAATGCTTGGCCAATATCGATTGTTTTTAGTAATCGGCTGATTGGAACCAGTGTGATTATTGACAACAGTATGTACTATATACAACCTAAAAATGTAGAGTAGCTTTCACCCTTGTTTTGGTGGAATTTCAATGAACAAATTTAAAAAACAACACTGCATAATAGATGTTTCAAAGAGATGTACATAAACATTATTTCATTTAGAAACAGCTGCAAATCGTCATGTGACGGGTGGAAAAGATTTGGCTCTGTAATTTAGAAAACATGTTATGATGGGAAATGGCTTGGAAATCTGGTGTTATTGAATATGATTTGCTTTGAAAATCACAAAGAGAAATCATATAGCATTTGTAAAGTACACCCGGTTCATATAAAAGAAACAATTGCTTTGGAGACACTCACGAGGACAAAGGAAAATGTGATCGCTCTTACGCTGCTTCGGTTAAAAGTTTAAACCTCAACCACTCATCATCATCACGAGATACGGGATGAAACTTTGCCACCACAGCACCCATAACCAAGCATGCAGGCATGCACACACACACCCACAGAGAGTCCCTTACAGATCCAAATCTACCAATATGTACCTCCACCTTGTAGTAACTGCTGACTGTACATCCAGATTAGGACACAAACTGTACCGCTCTTAACTGTAGGGTGCTCGGCAAGCGGCTTAAGCACTCAAGCAGACACTCCAATTAAATGGTTGATAAGGAAAGGCTGGCTTGGCAAGTGATAGTAAGCTGATTGGTAATGGCGCATACCTGCAAAAAACTAAACATTGCCAATTTCTTAAAATTTTCAGATTTCACTCCAGATTTTGATTTGTTTAGTTCATGTGATCCAATCCTCCAAACTCAAATTATATTTCAATTACCTATATATAATTCCAGCAATCTCTGTGTGTGTGTCTGTATGTGTGACTGTGACTGCCGTTTCTCGACAACCACGGTTCCGATCTGATTGAAACTTGCCAGGAATATTGCTGGGGACACGCGGATGTGCCTTTTCAAGGTTTGATATTAATCGGACGAGCGGTTCCCAAGTTACGGCCATTTATTTGCCGACCAATGACGGTGCTATGACATCACGAATGACGTCACAATTGTTTTTTGTTTGTTTTTTTTGCACGTACGGCCACGCGCGTACGGGCACGCACATATGGGCCCACACCTACGGACCCGCACCTACGGGCCCGCATTAGTATACTTAAATTATTCCTGTGAGTATATTGTGGAATATCGCATCATATAATATATAAAATGGCTCGAAGCTCCTAATTTGAAAACTATAGCACTTACAAAGGTGATGTATACAGCGATTCGTGGGTATGTGGATCAGGCATTCCATGATATGAGTAAGGAAAGTGGAAAAAACATTTTGAGCGCTTTATCGTTAAGAAATCACTGCGGCCTGTTCCAACTCGAGGGATTTTTGAGCAGGCCAAACCAAATGGCAAATGAAGACCCCAGCGAGAGAGAGAGCGAGGTGACTGAGGAGGGAGAGAGAAGTAAGGGGAGGGAGAGAGGATGGAGGAGAGGGGGAGAGATGCACCCGAAGACCCCAGCGAGGTGACTGAGGAGGGAGGGAGAAGTAAGGGGAGGGAGAGAGGATGGAGGAGAGGGGGAGAGATGCACCTGAAGACCAAAGCGAGGGAAAGCGAGGTGTCCGGCGCTGCGTCTTGCTAAAATATATAATTAAATAAGGACGTTAATTATCTTCAAAAGGGGTGTTTTAATAAATCCAAACACTCAGTTTTCACTCATGCACCACCTTGGAGGTCTCTTCATATGCATGCAAAGTTTTAGGCTCATAGGTTTCATGGTTTTGTAGTTATGGAGGAGACACGCACACACACACACACACACACACAATTGTTATTATAAATAAGAGGAAGATATGGACTGCACATGTAATGTAGAGAATGTCAATGGCAATTATGAACACTTAAGTCACATGTTTAATACCTTTCAAAAGAAGACATTTTGATAAATTTCAAAAATTCAGCAATGTGAATAAATCCTCAAAATGAGATTATAATGCAAATAATAACTACAACAAGTCATGGTGTATGATTCACTCCAGGATCGTGAAAAAAAAGCAATAGGTTAAGATTTCCTTTGTAAATTTAATGGCCAACCTATTGTTTTGGAATTGTAAAAGGAAAATAATTTAAAACATACAGTATACACGAAAAGGTCAGCTCAGCCAAGCAGCTGAAAAACAATTTGGGAGAAGTTCAAGGAGAGCCACAAGTGCACAGACAGCAAAGGATAAACCAATAACTCGGAAACAACCCAGAAATAATTTTGCATCAACCTCAAAATATTTTTTCAGTTTTCCAACACGAATGTCTCGAATGATTCAAAAATAAATAAAGGAATCCATTGCATTTTATGTACCCCACATCACTGCGGTTTGTTTTCAGTCTCCTGAGAAAACCGACTATAAGAGACTCCGTCAAAATGTTGAGACTGTACTTCCTTGCCATTACTGTGTACCTATTGCAACCTCATAAACCCATGACCTAAACAGTGACAGCAACATGTGTATCCAGCAAGGATGCCAATGAGTTAACCGAAAAAGTGCAGTCAGGATTTGAGACGATGGTTAAAGAAGTTAATTGAGTAAAGATCCAAAGAAGCACCACCATCCTGGATATGGATGGTGGTGCTTCCTCTTCACATTGATAGCTTCACATTGATAGCCGACCAACTGCTCGCATTACAATCCCCACTATTTCTGCCTCTTTTGATTACCTTTTTGGTACACATTGCTTGATGGTTTCTTCTGAATGATGGAATTGTTTCATGCTTTGAAACTTGAGACAAAGAAACGGCCAAAGCCTCGTGAGGTTTTCAGGTACAGTGCTGTATTTGATTTTCAAAAGGAACACGCTTCACGCTACTAACTTGCAAATGACATTTTCCAATATCTGCAGTAGGCCGTTGGCACACGGGCATCGTGGGCGGTTGGCAGATGGAACAAATGCTCAGGGAAAGGATGCATTATTGCTCTTTCACTGAAATAGCAAAGCACAGGGGTTCTAATAATCTCGCGAATCAATAAAAAATAAACATTCAAGTCATATACCTTTATACAATATACAGCCAAGGAGATCTGCATGGAGCGTGGTTGGCAGAGACACACCACGGGATGCAGATGGAAGTGAGAACAAATCAAAAACTACCAAACCAGAAAAGGTAAACCTGAGATGGAATGTGAATAAGAGCTTTTACAAGCTCCTTCCAGCATGGCATTTGTATTTTGCTTTCACTTGTGGGTAACAGGTCCCAGCAATAGTTTGGTATTATCATAAGGTCATTCAAAAGGAGATAGGGTGAGAGACAGAACACACATACACACACACACACACACACACACACACACACACGTACACACCTATTAGCTAAATACCATGAAAATATAAATGCGGTCATCACTCCAGCGGTACATTTGTTCAAGCCAGCATCATAGCTCACTATGGTCAGCAAAGGGTTGTAGTTACATGAGATCACCAAAGCTTAAGAAAGTCATGGGCTTACAAGTTTCATCCCTGATGGACTCATTAACAGGATTAAAAAGACTCAAGCAATCCAGGCCAGTGTAAGCGGGAGAGAGAGAGAGAGAGAGAGAGAGAGAGAGAGAGAGAGAGAGAGAGAGAGAGAGAGAGAGAGAGAGAGAGAGAGAGAGAGAGAGAGAGAGAGAGAGAGAGAGAGAGAGAGAGAGAGAGAGAGAGAGAGAGAGAGAGAGAGAGAGAGAGAGAGAGAGAGAGAGAGAGAGAGAGAGAGAGAGAGAGAGAGAGAGAGAGAGAGAGAGAGAGAGAGAGAGAGAGAGAGAGAGAGAGAGAGAGAGAGAGAGAGAGAGAGAGAGAGAGAGAGAGAGAGAGAGAGAGAGAGAGAGAGAGAGAGAGAGAGAGAGAGAGAGAGAGAGAGAGAGAGAGAGAGAGAGAGAGATAGAATTATACATGAGGGGTAGTGAAAAGGGAAAGGTAGAAGCGAGGAAGAGTGAAGAGAGGGTAAGAGAGAATGGGGAAAGAAAAGAGTAAGAGATGGAGAGAAGAGGGGAGGAGGAAGACCTAATAGTGGGGGAGAAGAGGGAAAAGAGAGAGAGGAAAAAAACAACAAACCGTTTTCCATTAAGAAGGAAAATAACAATTAAAAGACAATGAGGCCTTTGTTGTATCATCTATAGATGTATACCAAAAGAGAAAATAAGGATCATGGAAATTTCGAGGAATCCCGATCGATCTTTTTCCAAGAATCTGCAATGGTTCTGCTTCCAGGAAAAGTCTACTTTAACTATGGATTATTAAGCAATTCAATTTTCCAGCCATCCTTAGAGATATATGAGAATACAATACCCTCGGTGCTGTCTCCGGTAAAAATATAGTCATGCGGTTAAGCTTTTGAACTCAAACCCTTCAAATGCCTTCACCAGAAGCTAAGTTTTCATTGAACCTCCTCTAAAGTAACATTTCAATACAGTGCTTCCTTGGTCCTCTTTTCTGCTGCTAATAAAATATAGAACGTTTTCCTTTGTTGCTGCAAAAGACAAGTGTGAACACAATGGAAGTTTCAATACAATTCCCTCATGTGATGTCATCAGGATATTGCTTGGAAACCCTTGATGAGATGTCAGGAGGAAGAGAAATTCACATTCCACCAACCTACATGGTGTGCATCTGAGATTCATTGTGCACACAGTTTTTGTCCTCCTTTAATGGTCGTGGAAACTGGGTTCTTTGCCACACCAGGGCAGGTGTGACAATACAAATGGAATAGCTGTGATAAATAGTTAAAACTTCCATTTTTGCTCTCCAAAGATAAATTCTAAGGAGAGTGCTCAATAGGATAGGTACATACCGTTCCAAGAATCATAGGAACGCAAGTTTTGAAGCTCAAATCCATGCCGAATGTCGTTCGTATCGATTAGCAGCTGAACCTGTTCACGTCTGAACAATACGTTTTCTTAAAAAGTCTTCGTGTTTCACCTTGAACACCTGACATTCACTCAACCTGCTCTCTCCATCTGCTCTTCACGGCTTTGCAAGTCCACAGCCCATGGCACATGGGACATGTAATCCATGACAGTTAAAGCTTTGACAGCTATATTGAGCTGTCCGTCAGCAAACCGAGTGGGTTGTTGGTGGAGTGGGTAAAGGCCTTGTTACATTGCCCTCACTGGTGGGGAAAGGGACGGCAATCAACTCTTATCGCTGCCCAGGGCAGAAGTGTCCCTACCCTGCGATGGAGTGGTGACCTGTACAGGATTGCCTCTCAGACAGAAACGGCCACAAGTTGTCATGAGAGGTTCAATGGTCTGTCAAGAGCATGTGCCACAACCACCACCACCCATAGTAAACTTTTGTTGCATTTCCTTTCCATTACAATTCCACATCTTATGACAATTGGTTTGATTATTAGTGTTATACACGATCTCAAGTGGATGCCAAGAAAGAAGGCTGGAATATGGGGATAACGTTTTTTGATAACAGATTGGGAGACAATCGCTTTACGCTGAACTTGGAAATTAAATAGATTTTATGTGAATTTTAGTTTTGAACCATCACATGGCGAGTGCCTAATGAAACTCACTCAGCTTAAATGATAAACAAAGCAAAAATAATGAAATATAATTGACAAAAGAAGGATGAAGAAGTAGAAGAGAAGGACATAAGATTCAATTATAATTAGAGATTGCCTTTGAACGGGTTACACAGGCATGAAAGTAGAAGTTCAAGAGGAGAAAAGTATAGCCTTATGCGAAGAGGTTGAAAATAAAATAAAGATTTAATGGATTGGCAGAAAGAACTGAGAAGAATATAAAGAAAGGAGGAAAAAAAAGAGACGAAATTTGTTTCATATTTGAGGAAAATTAAGAAACACTCACTGCTCATGCAAGCAATTCTTTCACTAATCAGACTTTCAAATAAGTTACAATATTTTATCTGAAGATGCAAGAGAAGAAAGTATTTAACAGAATTGTATCTGTGAGGTTTTGGAAGAAAACTCCAAGCTGATTGTACAACCAAAGGTTTAGTGACATTTGGCTGAATGGGGGGTGGGGGGACAGCAAGATGTGGAAGCATCAATGAGGCTGGAAGGAATTGCTTACATTCTAAAAGCTGTGAAAGGTTCACATTATGAACAGATGGAAGAAAGAGAAGGAGGAGGGAAAGAGCAAAGGAGAAAGAGGGTGAGAGCAAAGGAGAGAGTGAGGGCAAAGGAGAAAGAGGGTGAGAGCAAAGGAGAGAGTGAGGGTGAGAGCAACGGGGAGAGAGAGGGGCGAGACAGAGAGAGAGGACAAGAGCAAGTGGGACAGAGGGAGAGAGAGAGAGAGAGAGAGAGAGAGAGAGAGAGAGAGAGAGAGAGAGAGAGAGAGAGAGAGAGAAAGAGAAAGAGAAAGAGAAAGAGAAAGAGAAAGAGAAAGAGAAAGAGAAAGAGAAAGAGAAAGAGAAAGAGAAAGAGAAAGAGAAAGAGAAAGAGAAAGAGAAAGAGAAAGAGAGAGAGAGAGAGAGAGAGAGAGAGAGAGAGAGAGAGAGAGAGAGAGAGAGAGAGAGAGAGAGAATGAAAGCTTGGGATGGACAGAGAGAGAGAGAGAGAGAGAGAGAGAGAGAGAGAGAGAGAGAGAGAGAGAGAGAGAGAGAGAGAGAGAGAGAGAGAGAGAGAGAGAGAGAGAGGGCAAGGGAGAGAGAGTGCGACATAGAGGACGAGAGCTAGGGAGAGAGCATGAGAGAAAGGGAGAGAATGAGGACAAGGGGGAGGGGATAGAGGATGAGAGCAAGGGGGAGAGAAAGGGTAATAGAGAGATAATTATTTTCGGTTGTACTACCAAAGCACAAAAATCAAAACAATCATGTACTCTCATAGCACACTTGCATTTGCACCTACATCTACTACATCACACTGAAACCAATTTGCTGACTTAGTAACTGACTGACTGACTTAATGACCACCTGGAGAAAAAGAGAGAGAAAGAAAGAGAAAGAGAAAGAAAGAGAAAGAGAAAGAGAAAGAGAAAGAGAAAGAGAAAGAGAAAGAGAAAGAGAAAGAGAAAGAGAAAGAGAAAGAGAAAGAGAAAGAGAAAGAGAAAGAGAAAGAGAAAGAGAAAGAGAAAGAGAAAGAGAAAGAGAAAGAGAGAGAGAGAGAGAGAGAGAGAGAGAGAGAGAGAGAGAGAGAGAGAGAGAGAGAGAGAGAGAGAGAGAGAGAGAGAGAGAGAGAGAAAATATATTACAATAAAAATACTTACTCACACATTAAAATACATATATTAAAAAAAACAAACAGCACCATTAATATATGCATGTTTTTGCAAAGAGAAAGCACCATCAAACTCTCTTGTACACTTTTTGGCAGCTATATGGGTCATCTATGTGCCGGACTTGGCAACAGCAGTCCTTTACAGTAAAAAAAAAAATAAAACAACGAATGAGTGGTTTAAACGCCCCAAAATAATAATAATAATTATTATAAAATATAATTACAATAATTATTATTATGCAAAACTGTGCTGCCAAGCACGATTGGTATAAACAGATCTTTTTTTTGAGGATAATTAAAAAGTGAAAAGAAATAATTCTCAACTGTCACGTACTTTAAACGCCCAGGGTAAGTACTAAAAAATGATGACGTAAATTACTGTAACTATTGCCAGAAGGACTTGCTCTGGCATTTCCCCTCCATGTTCAACTTTGGGTCGTCTTGAGGGACAATTGGGTCTTGCCTCGATTCTGGCTGGCTTAGAAGTCAAACATGGCTGGCTGAGATGGGAGCAGCAATGATCATGCAGTCTTGGTGGGTGGCGAGTCCTCTTGCCCGGTTTGGCCGAGATCAGTGGTTTATCGCTCTCGCCTCAGAAAAGGTCTTTTCAAATAGTAAAAAATATATAAATTGCATCATAGTTGACCCTCTAACCCCAAATTTTACATCCAAACTCCAGAAATCCTACGTCAACTTTCTTTTCCCCAACCCACTCATTCCCAACCATATAAACCCTAAAACTTGTGCAGTCCCATTTTTCCATGCAGATATTTGTTTCCCTCTTCCAAATGTTGAACCTTAACCGAGCATGACCTTTATTCTGATGTGAGAACCAGAGAAAGGCCTGTTATCCCCGGAAGCAAACATCACCGACTTCAAACCCAAACCTTTCCCTGTGCCCAAAGTCTTGCACCATCACATCCACAATAGGAAGCTGTTCTACTCTGGGCGTATTAACTTCCACCACCATCTGGCCTTCTTCACCTTTGCCCTGTACAATAGAGAGAGATGCAGAATGATTGTTTAGCCATATTGTCATGAGGAAAAAACAATTAGAGATATTATACATATTTATACATGTTTATACATGTTTGGAAGGTATAGGGTTAAGTGTTATAAGTTGTTGCGTTTACATTTGTTTTTTTGAGTTAGCATTCAAGGTATTGACATTTTAAATAAGGTATATCACTCACAGAGCAGCCATCCTGCAGGATCTGTAAGAATGGACTCCCAATGGGCTCAAGTTCCTCCTCGTTGGCTCCCATGAAGTGCGGTGCACGCCGGGTACCCGTTTTTGGACCCTCAGGACATAACAGTGTGAAGGATTGCCTTACACCAGAGCTGAGCAGACGGAGGAAGGTCATTTGCACGATGCCCAGTAGACGCTTGTCTTGATCTCTATAAGAAAGCTTGGAAGGGAATCAAAAAGAGGAGAAATAAAGTTAGAACTGTGATGTATATCAGCTGTGTACCAAAGCTAAATCAGCTGTAAAGGGTACTACATAACCAAAGGGGTCATCTTCATATTATGTCAGCAGAGTTGAGGAATGATGGGAGGAGGGAGGGGGCATTAATTGACAAAAAATGAGAAGTTAGGAAATGGGGGAAGATAATAGAGAAAAGGGAGGGTAGGTAAGTTCAAAAGGAAAAGAGGGGAGGGAGGGAAAAGGGATAGAAGATTGTAAGGGATAGGAAATAGGGAAGGTGAGACAAAGGGAGTTTACATGACATACAGGGGAGGAAGGAGTGTCAATATTCTGATATTTTTGCATATGTTATATTTTGATGGCACTTGATCTCGTCATCCAAAAGCCGAATACATAGCAGAGGGTTTCATTATTTTATGGTGAACCTAGCCCTATCTCCAACTATTTTAACATTTTAAATCAATCAATCATGCAAAATATATTTCGTCATTTATGAGGCCAAAAAATTACTGATACACCTCCAAACAATAAATACGTTCTGAAGCACAATGCAAAGCTTAGAGCATGACAAGGGAAAGAAAACGTATAGAATCCTCGATGGCAATTTGAACTCCCTTTACCTAATTATAATATAGTGTATATATATATATATATATATATATATATATATATATATATATATATATATATATATATATATATATATATATACTTATACATATATATATATATATATATATATATATATATATATATATATATACATATATATATATATATATATATATATATATATATATATATATATGCATAATCTGCATATACGTAACAAATTGAAATTGGTGCAGTGGGGCAAAAGTTGGCCAGAATATGCAGGGGAATGAACTAGCAACAAAAGAGGAGAGAGGAGGGAAGGAGACACTAACTTGCAAAGAAGAAGGTTCGGTTCGGTCAGATTAACGGGGGTGGAACAGATTGCGGGTCGGGATGGAGGAAAACATGGGATTGCCATACACCACCTGCTCGAAGCACTGGAGGGAAAAGGTGGGATTGAACAGCCTCTACAAGGCAGTTCCACAAACCGGAGAAAAGAGGAACAAAATTGTTCAGGTGTGCGGTGGGCCTGCATTTTTGGGGGTTTAACGAGGAGGAGTTGCCTGGAAGAAAGCATACATCCTGGAGATTAAGATGTTTGAAGGACTAAGAGAGCAGAGGGGTTAAACGAGAGTCGAGGAGGCAAAAAAAAAGAAAAACGGTGGCCACTGACCCATCTATAATGTGAGAGCAACAGGCCTTGCATTAAGGCCTTATCACAGGAGATGGCAATGGTATGGAGAGTTTTACGTTCCACAAACGACAATCTTAATAGTGGCAAAAAGTCAAATTAATTTTCCAGTTTGAGGTTGAGGGTTTAACCTTTACACACAGATGAAGGTTCAATGGTGTTACAGACGGAAAGAAAGAGGGCCAAACAAAGCATACGGCTGAGAAATTATGACAAATGATATTAATCATAAGATATTAAAATATTAATCAACCTCATCATTTCTCAGACATATGTTTATTGGGATGCATTTCTGATGCAGTAGAAAACACAAATCTCTCAATTCCTTCAGCTGTGTCTTACCATGTGGCCCTTCTCCAATTCACTGAACCAAATATCTGGTTTTGCTCCCTTTGTCCACGTGTCCAAATGCAACTGAAAGAATAAGAAAAAGCCACAAAAACCATTGTCAAAGACAAACAGTAAAATAAGATTAACAACTATATCTCAACAATATTCTTAATCATTATAGAAACAAGTACAACTACTCCTACAACTCCTTAAACAGCACCAATTACTCCCACCTTGCAGGGTCAGCTGGGAAAAGCTTTTGGCCCAAGTCTTTGACGAATTAGGTAGATAGGTCTGATATTTGACTGGAACTGACTTAGGTAGGAATTTAGACTTTGTGCTAGCGAAAACTTGCCTTCCCTTCATGAAGGACACAGTGTTTAACATCCACCAGCTGATGTTAGCGGACACGGCATCCACATGAACGTCCATCCAAGGGGACGGTGTGTTTTATCATTCAACACCCTTCCAGAGAAGCACCAATCAGTGAGTTTATAGTTGGGATGGAAATCAAACTCAGACTGGACAGCTCAAAAGTAAGTGCGTTACCTGTTCATTACCCTGTTGGACTGACAGTTGTACAAACTGTTATTTCAATAACCCGAGGCATTTAAATAAATTTTACTTTCAGCTTCAATAATGTGTTTACCGTATTTTCTGGTGTATAAACCATGGCCGTGTATTAACAACACCCATGTTTTTCACCTTAAAAATAAATAAATATATTGACAATTTTATTTTCTGATCTAGATCTAAATACGTTTGTACATCAACTTTGTACGGAAGAAAGTGACGGAGGATTCAACATGCTTACTCCCACATCCACTTAATTTTGTCAAACTGTGTTATTCTCATTTTAAAGAAGTTGAAGAGGGAGGAGAGGATACCAAGAAGTTATTATTTTTCTTTCTTATTTTTTTAATATTATAAGAGAGGATTTTTTTGTTTGGAACTGTTGAAGAAAAAGGAAGAAAAGGGATTCATAACAGTATCATACATATTTCTTGTGGATTTGTGGCCCTGAAAAGGGCCGTTTGGATTTGATGAAGCTTTTCAGCTGAACCCGAGGAGATCCTCGTCAATGCTTTCGTCTTTGAAGATGGCACGTAACTCCTTGTCCGAATCAGGGTAGAGCAAGTCCCCATCGCTGTCACTGTCATTTGCAACCTCCTCCTCCCAAATTATGTCGTCTTCTGTGCCGTCCATGTTGTTGGAGATGCAGCATTCACCAGAAGGTCGACCTTTGTCATCCTCCCAATTCTTGGTGGTCTTCTCCCCACTCATTATCCAGTCAGACCAGCAGTGATTTCTTGTCGAAGGTCAACTATGATGCAAAGGACGTAGCCCGTCCTTGAACAGCTTGATGATGGACACATTGACTGCTGCAGGAGCAATGTCATCCCACCTGGGATGATGAGATCGGCATTGGTCCAATGAAGCAGCGCTTTGGTGTTATCAGTATTGTGACAACTCAACACATCCAGGACTAGCATGTTCCGTCATTGGGAGAGACCGCCATCTGGCCTACTACTCCAGACCGTGTGCACCTAGTCCTTGACCAGTCCCTCATATATCCACCCCTTCTGCTGCTCATGAACAATGATGCTGGCGCGAAACTTGTCTTTGGGTATTGTGATCCTCTTCAACACAATATACGTGGGAAGCTTGCCACCGTATGTGGTGCAGGTGAGCAGGACGGTGAATCGGTCCTTCTCGTGACCCGTAGTGTAAATTGTTACATTGCACACAAGCTTATTTGGGGTGGATGCTCCATTATTAGACTCTAGCTATTGTGAATAATTATTATTTTGATGTGAGACCAGCTGTTCTTCCTCTTCTTTACTGTTTAATGGCATTTTCAGAGCCACGTGGCTCTATATACGCCATGCAACTTAAACTCCGGATGTTTCTGAGGGTGGATTTATTTAATTTCTACACAGGGTTAATAAAACGCTGTACAAACTCTTGATCTGAACCAATTTTCAAAATTTAAACGGCGGAATTGAGCTTAATAGTAGTTCTGACTGCTGAAAAAAAAATGCTCATTTAGAATATAATTGAAATTCAGCATCGATCGTTTTTAAGAGTGATATTTTTCTATACCCATGTATTAACCACACCCTCAACTTTTACTTTTTTTTGCAGACAAAAAAGTGCGGTTTATACACCGGAAAATACGGTACTCAGGATACATCATTGGTAGGAGTGAAGACCCAAGAGGGGGTGTCATTTTACAGATAGAATGGTCTTTCAGTAAACCCATGATAAACAGGTAAAAAAGACATAAAATGTCAGCCCCCGTTGTGTCAGTAATTTTGCTGTACGGAGGGAGTTAAAGGGCTAGCCCATATTTATGTATAACTAAAATGGCTGCCAGTCTACCAGTCAGCTATCTTTGATCAGATCGCAAAATAAAGTGAGGTGCACATGTATGCCATCATGCACTGTGCTTGTGCAAAGTGTGAACAAAATCGGACAATGCATGTCCAAAAAATGGTTGGGGACACATTTAAGTCACAAAATGGCCACCAGTCGACCATCTTGGATCTGATCTCAAAAAAAAAAGACATGCCTATGTAAGCCATCATTCCTGATCCGTGTGCCAGGTTTGAGAAACATTGGTAAATGCATGTCCAAGCAATGTTTGAGGACATGTTCAACATTGAGGTTTTTTTACAACTAAAATGGCCACCAGTCAGCCATGTTGGATCTGATCTAGAAAAAAATGGTGCAAATGTAAGCCCTCATTCCCTATCTGTTTGCCAAGCTTGAACGAGATCGGTAAATGCATATCTGAGAAATGGTTGAGGACGCGTTTGACACTTGGTTTTTCTACAACTAAAACGGCTGCCACTGAGCCACCTTTGATCGCATCGTGAAGCAAAATGATGTGCATATGTATATCATCATTTGTTGTCTTTGCCAAGTACGAATAAAATTTGTTCATACATGTCCGATATATGGTTGCGGATGCACACATACACACAAACATTGGGACCAAATCCATAAGCCCCCATTTCTGACTCAGTCCAACAGGGGTAAATAAACATAGCAAGCGAAATGATTGATTTTTCTACAACTAAAATAAACATAGCAAGTGAAATGATTGATTGACATCAAATAAACTGCTGTTTTTGTAATACAGTCGTTTGGCAACTATTTAAACTGATGAAATTGATCAAATCATCCATATTCAATTTTTCATCATCTGTCAGGCTACACACCTGCTGATAAAACCTCACACAATTAGAAAGTTCAAAGAACACCTTTATCTGCAGTCTTGAGAAAAAGGACAAAGGAAGGGTCTTTTCAACTCTTGCTTTGCATTTTCAAGCACAATCAACATTTCCTATGAGTCACAATTTTATCTGAATCCTGATATTTCCAGATACTGAGAGCGGTATTTGTGAGGTGCAAATTTGATTGGTTGAGATGGTGTAAAATGGTGTAATATTTGTCCAAGTACTCCAAAAACTGGAGCTTTTGGAAGTGACAAGAAGGCGACTTGTGTTTTGACAATGCAGGAAAATAATAATTCAATTGAAATAAAATAAAGATTTTAAAGGCTGTCGAAAAAAAAACTTTTTCGGAAGTTTACCACCATTGATGTACCATCTATTACACTGTCCTATTTAACACATTAAATTAGTTACTCATGCCAGTTATGTGTGTCCTTTATCCAGAGCCAAAGGACTGATAAATTAGAGGTTCTTATTCCAATTCATGTTCGACAGTGTATAAGATTTAACATTCAATTGAAATTAAGTAGTTCCTCGATCATAGACTGACATCTGTAGACAGACAGACAAAGTGAACCAATTGCTTCTCCCTGATTTTTGCTTTGCACTTTTGGTAATAGATGTTTTGAAGCATCCAAGATGATACAAAACAGATGACGATGAAAGGGCAACATAAAAATTTATGGCATGATATTTAGAAAGGAGGCACTTCAAGATATGCTCAGGTATTTCAGAATAACTGACACGCAGATCAATAACGTGTCAAAGCACAAATGCTTATGATGGCCGTGGAGAGTAAAACCAATGGAATGTGCTAACCAATGGTTAAAAAGAGCACATGATGAATAGGGTGCATCAAATGTCCCCTTTTTTGCAAAAGTTTGAAAAAAACATAACGGCGATAGGACAGATGTGTTCGAATACATGAAAAACATCTCATTTTTTTCAGAATTTTCGTTCATCATCTTGGGGGTCCACATCGGGGTCAAAGTTCAGGCACGCAGTTCCTGCAGATTTTTCAGAATAAGTGTTATTTTTCACTGTGTAGTGATCAAAACTTGTGTCTGGTGGTGAAATAATTCTGACATATCAATGTACTGCTCCTTTGGTGATGTTTGTAACACGGTTGGCTTGTAATTTGTTGGCACAGTTTCCTGGAAAATGGTATTTTTTTTCCCGGAAATTGTGTTTTCCCGGAGAATTTGACACATGGCAGATCATGAATGTAAAAGTTTGGATGATTTTCCGAGATGATTTGACTTCTCTGGTGATAATTATTGCACACTACTGAGTGATGAGTGCAGAAACACTGCCTGCATTATCAGTTATAGTGGTTAGTTGAAAGGACAAGAGTGGTGCTGGCATGCTCTCGTACTTCGTCCTCATCTTTGGTACTTAACAGCTGAGTTTGTGCCCTTAGCCTTATTCAGTGAGGATGTTCCAAGTGCAGAGAAGCGTCGACTGGCTGACCATATCATCTCTGTCAAGCCTGATAGAGAGGAACTTTGACGATTGCCTATTGGGCGCTTTGGTACAGACTTCAGAAAGCCTCACTTCCCCAAGGACATTCACTCGACATCTAGCCTATCTGACTTTGTCTCGGTTGATTCTTGGTTCGTGTTCTGAGAACTTGAACTGGACGATTCATTCTTAACGTATGAAGTGAGTGAGTGGGCAACACTTCCAGCCTATGTGGATTCAAAATCTAAAACCAAAGCACTCAATGTAACTAATGATGTGGCTGAAAGTCTAATAAAACTCGGAACGGACTGTCTCGGTGCAGCTAGGTCTGAAGAACACTTTCAGAATGTGCAACAAGTCATTGAGAATGACAGGAAAGAGAATCCGAATCTCCGGAAACGCTTGAAACTTGATCATTAATGATACTAGCATAACCCGCGCTCTGCGCGACATGTTGGGGTGGGTGTGTTTGAGAAAGGAACTGATGCAGAGTATCAGTAGTAATTTTACTTTAATGCAGTAAGTGGAATACGATTACACTGTTTCAGAACCATTTTATTTACTTTTTTTTGTATCATGCACCTCATATGGTCTTTGAGATAATGTAAGCTGAATATCACGTTACTCGAGCGCAGAACAAAGTCGAAGATAGCGTGACACGAAACCACAAACTCGGAAATAATATATAAGATTATATGAGTACCTTGATATGAATACACATAGTTCTGGGTAATAAAGCCATGAATTTGACAGAACCGAGGCATTTGTTACCATTTTATTGTTTTTTTTTTTCTGGGAAAATCACCAGTTTCCTGCTTCTCCGGCAAATTTCCTGGAAAATTTGATTGGCTGTATATCACTGGAACATCACCAAAGGAGCAGTACATTGATATGTCAGAATTATTTCACCACCAGATACAAGTTTTGATCACTATACAGTGAAAGATAAGGCTTATTCTGAAAAATGCGCAGGAGCTGCGTGCCTGAACTTTGACCTAGATGTGGACCCCCAAGATGATGATCGAAAATTCAGAAAAAAAATGAGAAATGTTTTTTCATGTATTGGAACACATTTGTCCTATCGCCGTTATGTTTTTAAAACTTTCGCAAAAAAGGGGGCGTTTGATGCACCCTAATGATGAATACATATTTTTACCAAACGATGTATTTATCATACAGCATCTAAAATGCCTTATTACTTCCTCATTCATAGATGAATATCGAACTTTGCTTTGTTGAACAACCATTCATTCAAATTCAAAGCTAATAATGTGGCATCTAAAGGTATGCTTATGTTCATAAATGATCTCTCTAACTCTCACAAAAATCCCCTTTATCTGTTTGCTTATGACTCCACACTCTGTTGTCAAATCCTTCATCCTTCAGACAGGCAGGCTGCAAGCTCTTCCCACTCTTCAGACCTTGACAAAATCACAAGCTGGTCAAACACCTGGAACTTGTCTTTCAATCCTGATAAATCTCACCCTCTTATGAGCCCTCTCCGAAAGGACTGTCTGGAAACCCACCACCCCCTTTCTTAACAATTCTCTTGAGTTAGTTCAGTCACTGAAATTCCTGGGTCTCACTATCAACTATGATCATTCTTGAGCAAGCCACATTTCAAAGTTGGCCTCCAAAGCCAGTCACCAACTGGGAATTGTCCGTCACACAAAGTCCTTCCTTAGCGCACCTGAACTATTTTCTACCTACAAGGCCTTCATCTGCAGCTTGATGGAGTTTACGTCTATTTGGAATTTGCATCTACACTTACTCTCCTCTCTGGGCTGGCTATCCTGTCTCATCTTGCTCAGCTTGACACTGTGGAAACCAAGGCCTTTAAGATTATTGGAATCTCCTGCGATGAAGCCAGGTCCAAGTGCTTATCATTTCACCATCACAGACAGGTTGTTGGTCTCTGTCTTCTTTTTCCTCCCCCTTTGTGGTCTTAAACCCTCTGCTATTTCCATGCTTTGCCCTCCCCACACCTTCTCACGTTTCTGCAGGGCACACATGGTCCACCATCAACCCACTTCGAGTGAAACTACCTAAATCTAGGACCACTACTCGCCTCCACTCATTTGTTCCACTTTTTCCCACCTGTGGAACCAACTTCCAGATTGTCTTCAATCTCATTCTTCCCTCCAGGTCTTTAATCCAGCTGTTTACCACCATCTTAGATTGGCCCTTGTCCAAAACTATGATCTTTTCTACCATAATTAACCCCACCCAAATCCCTCCTTCTCCTCCTCCAAATTTTCCAGTTTTCCTTCCTGAGAGTTTCCTTCTGGATCCAACTTGTCCACACCAAGCATCCTCTCCGGTCCCCCATTTCTCCCCACACCAATCGTTTGTCCAAGTCTGCCACTGTCTTGGCCTTCAACTCTGCTGTTTCCCCCTCTCTCTACTGTTCCTTTTGTCCTGTTGCATACTGATCCGTTCAGTGTCCTAGTACAAGCTCTTCCACGAGCCTCGACTATGTATGCAAAAAAAAAATCAACAAATAAAATGCCTATGTTTGCTTTTGTTGAGCATTTCATACTATTCACTACATTATATGAGTCACAATGCTTCCTTTGTAAACAAACAAATAAATAAATAAATAAAGCACATCTCAAGTTTCCACACACGAGTTCTGTAACCTGAGGGATAGTTTTGAATTCATACCTAATTTGGCATTTAGAGGCTAAAAGAGTGAACAAGTTGTATTAAAAAAACAATTGACAATGATAAAAACGAAGAACAGCTGGATCATAGAGATAAACAATCAAAAATAAACAACTAACAAGGTTGCGAGTCGTCATCCTGAGCTAAGAACTGCAGGTCGAAGAAACAGACCCAATCACACCTTAAAATGGACATGTGCATATTTTATATTTAAATAACTAAATATACAAATACAGGGTGGGGCAGACGTGAGATTTTAAAAAGCAATATCCACTACGCCAACATGATTACAACTTTTTTGACTGATCAACTAGCGACAAGGTTTCCTCCAGTTAATGAGGCCAGTTGATTTCAAAAAGATATTTTGATGTCTCATACCGTCAGAGTGTCAATGGCTACCATTCGACTACTTTTTCATAACCACGAAAAGAGGGAGAGAGCGAGAGGAAGAGGGAGGGCGCATGAAGAGGGAGAGAGCGAGAGGAAGAGGGAGAGAACGCAGGAAGAGGGAGAGAACGCAGGAAGAGGGAGAGAACGCGCCCCGCGCGTGTCCGACTTTTATAGCGCGGGGCTCCGCCCTTCACTCCGCCCCATTTTCGGCTCCACCCTCCTTCGAGAGGGTTCTCGAAAAGGGGCGTTCCCTCACCCCGACCGCCTCACGCTGTCCATCCACCAATCGGCGGCGAGCCGCCCTTCCCCCCCTTCCCTCACACCAAGCGCGGGGAAGAATGGCGGGAAAAGCCCACCAGCATCCTTAGCAGTTTTTGTTCGTTTGAAATCAAAGATAGAGAAAGAAAAATGACTAACTGGAGGATCGCAGCCCGGATGGATCACATAAATTCCCTCTATACAACGGGTTTGGGTTAACTACACATGTACCTATGGAGATATCTCACCTGAGGGCCCTTTAATGGTGTAATGCGAATTTCCACAGCCGTAACAATATTTATACAAAATACGAATAAATGTCAGTGTGTGTGTGTGCGTGTGTGTGTGTGTGTGTGTGTGTGTGTGTGTGTGTGTGTGTGTGTGTGTGTGTGTGTCTCCTCCATAACTCCAAAACTGTAAAACCTAGCAGCCTCAAACTTTCCATGCAAAGTAAGAAAACTGAAAGGAAGTGCAAGAGTGAAAATTGGGTGTTTGGGTTAACTAAAACACCCCTTTTGAAGATAATTAATGGCCATATTTAATTATATTATTTATCAAGCGATCCTCGGCCACCTCAATCTCTGGGGTCTTAAGGTGTTTCCTGGGTAATCTCGCTTGCGTCTGAAGCCACCATTTTTTGGGCCTGCTCAACCACGCCTTGACTTGGAACAAGCTGCATGGATTTCTTCATGATAAAGTTTTTTTTTTCACTTTTCCTACCCATATTATCGAATGTCTGTTCATCAAAGCTACAAATCGCTGTATACATCACTTTTGTAAGTGCTATAGTTTTCTAATTAGGAGCTTGGAGCGATTTCATGCATTATATGGTACAATTTTCACGATCTACTCTCACGAACTAATTAAAGTATATCATGGAAATATTATTTTGGTTTTGAGGATCGGATATCGTCCAGACTAAATAAGTGTCGACATTTGATAACTTTAAGAAATAACGAGTCATAACTAAGCTGATCTACCTATTTCCTTTAAGTAAGCCAGGCGATGTTCCCTCCTTCTCCATAGACACAAAAGAAAATGTGTAAGCTCTAAAGCATTAAACTCATCTTTTTCTTCTGTTTGGAGAATTATATTGAGTGAAGAAAAAATTTAGGAACGTTACAAAATTATATGATTTCATGCATTCACTGCTGGACCTCGTGCCCTGTCCCCAAGAGAAACTGCCTATCCATAGCATCTGCCAGATCTGTGTCTATATTTTTGGAGGTTTCACAATGTGCTCTACAGGAAATCAAAGCAAATCTGGTAAAAGAAAAAAAACAGATGGTTTTGAAAAAAGTGAAACGATTGCACGGACTCCGAACCGATGTACCACGTGACGCGTGCACAGGCGATCAGGCAAGATGTTGGATTATCTGCAATGTTTATTTCACGAGCAATTGAACATTGTGATGTCTCCAGGGTTGTTCTGCATTAAGTTGCAACTCTTTTGTGGATAAAGTCATTATTTGAACAAATTCATTTTTTTTCATTAACTCCTGTGTGGACAGTGAAGACCAGCTTTAAAGTTAAATGGATCCGATACGATATGCAGTGACAGCCTGGCAAGCGTTTCTTATAATATATTCAATTGGAGTTGTTACATGAGTGCTTAAGCCACATGCCGAATGCCTTACAGTTGGTATCGGTACCGCGCGATGTCCTTCTGAGCGAATTTTTTACTCACTGTGGACGCTTTTGCCTGCCCCGTCATTCAGAGCGAATTGTTCGTGCTCCTTTTCCGTGAGTGAGTGGTTCGTGCTCCTCCACCCTGAGCGAGTTGTTGTGAAATAACACCTGATGAACGTGTTTTTCTAAATTACAGAGTCAAATTTTTTTCCACCCATCACACACAGCTGTTTATGAAGACTAATGTTTGTGAACATATCCCAGAAACATCTATATAACTGCAACATTGTTTTCGGTGAAAGCTACAGGTAACGGCAACAACTGATATTGGCAACAACCCAAAAACTCAAGGTTTTTGGGTTGTTACCGATATCAGCTAAGCGTGTGTGTGTGTGTGTGTGTGTGTGTGTGTGTGTGTGTGTGTGTGTGTGTGTGTGTGTGTTTCATAAAGCATAACTTCATCTAATCTTCATCAATGATCTCACTGAATCTCTGGAAAATCCTCTTTATCTCTTTGCTGATGACTCCAATCTCTGCCATGACATCTCTCATCCTTCTGACAGACTGCAGCAGCCTCGTGCTTCTCCTCAGACTTTGACAAAATGAGAAACTGGTAAAATACAATTTTGCTTATGTGTCCACATTGTGCACCCTTTGCATTCTCTCTTTGCGTTCTCCCTTACCCCTCATCGTTACCTGCAGCCCTTGTTTGTCTGTCTCTGAATACTTTCTCTCTCTGCCCTGCCCTTGTTGTTTCCTCTTTCTTCTGCTGTTCCCTTTGCTATTTTGTGTTTTTATTTGTTCTGTGGAATCACTCTTCCACAATCCTAGACAATGAAAAAATATATAGACATGAATATTTTTAAACGATGCCTTGACTTTTGCAGACCCTGACGTTCACGGCATTTCTCAGGAACATATCCTTCACAAATAGCGGGGTCCGACTATTTGTATGCATGTATATATATATATATATATATATATATATATATATATATATATATATATATATATATTAAGAGGAAGGAAACCAGAGTTGAGGAGGCAAAAAATCATCAACATTTGTGAAACAAAAAATATTAAGAAACCGAAAAGATAATCGACATATGGAGTGTACTTTTCTGAGTGTGCAGAGCATGTACTTGCCAATTTTTGGTCGGGGGAGATACAGGTCTCACCCCCTGATGTAAAGTTACAGAAGACTTTGAAAGAGTCAGCGGAACAGCCTTGGTTGGGATCAATGTAATACTCTCCTGGAGATGCAAAGAAGATCAACTCATCAGATTTATGTTTGTCCTCAAGGAAGCCCAGAAATACTCAATAGTATTTGCATTTCTGTGAACTTAAACACCAGGAGAAAAAACACTCCAAAACTACTTTCTTGAATATCGTGCTGAGCCAGTTTTATTTCAGGGGCTTTAAACCAAACCCAAAAAACATTGATCTAAAACTTACGGAAGAACTATTACGTACAATAGATGGATAAGGACATTAATAGGAGATACAGGGATACCTCGTTGATTCGAAGTTGCGTCATCAATCATTAAATACCCAGACTTTGAATTACGTCTTTTTACTTCGAAGTTTCGATGTTCTAGCCTCGTACTTTGGCTTTTTCCATTGCCAATTTGCTGAGATGTTGAAACTGTTAAAGTTATGAAGCTGACAGGCACACACACAGCCACACATGGTTTGCCATTTCAAGATGTGTTGGCATTGAAGTGTGATGGAGGTTTTGTGCAGTGCTACGTCACACTACAATGATGACAAGGCAAATATTCTGCTATGTGCAGGCTGGCAACCTTCATTCCATGTTGCCAGAACTCAAAAGTAGAAATATTGCATTCAAAACTCGAAATTATTGTATTTTAAGTAAAATTATCATACGATATCAAACCTTTGTATAATTATGACATTTTACTCACCAATTTTATTTAACCTCCGTCACACTTCAGTGACGACATGTCAATGACAAACCGTGTGTGGCTGTGTGTGTGTGTGTGTTTGTGTGTGTGTGTGTGTGTGTGTGTGTGTGTGTGTGTGTGTGTGTGTGTGTGTGTGTGTGTGTGTGTGTGTGTATGTGCTGGCAAGAACAAGCTTCGTGGACGGAAGAACGTTACTGCAATCTGTGCACTGTGCCCTTGTCAGGCTGTACCTGTAAGTTGTCCGGTACGTAATATTCCAGTATAGAATGTGAATTTAGATCGATTAGACGGTGCCGTAGTCAGACACTCCGCCGACATGTCCGCTGTTCATATTCAAATTCTTTATTATTGTCCACATAAAACATAGAAAATTTTTTTCCGCTGCCAATTCAATTCAAATTCAAGTGACTGGGTGGCTCAGGAAAAATGTCAATGGAAAAAGGCAAAGCACGTGGCTTGAATGTTGTAACTTCGATGAAATGTGCACTTAACTGTACTTTAATCTGCCTTTGCACCGTTCAGACGTACTGTACTTCCAAAAACTTTGCATACAGGAGTGTGATGTGTGTTGTTAAATATCATCATTGGTTTTGTTCATCATGCGTTCTAAGCATGCTTGTGGTTATAAGAGGGAGCCTGTGGCTAACAAAGTGTGCAAAACTGTAAATTTTTCCTATGCTGTAAAATGTGTAATAAAGTAAGAGTACTGCAAATGTATGTGTTATAACTTGTAGAACCCTTCCGTTTTGTCAGCAAATATGAAAAAAGGTAATGTCACAATTTTTACAAGGGAGGACAAGACATTATGGCCTCTATGTACTTTAATAAAATCATTTCATTTCAATTTTTGACTGTAAAAATATGTGTTAGAATGAGTGTTCAAATTATCTCTGTTTAAGCCAAAAAGGCAATATCGTAAGTGAAAACGACGATGTCCCCCCCCCCCCCCAGCCCCTCCAATCCCTCACCCAGCCTTACTCCATTACTGTATTTGTTATAAGAAAAATTTATTTGATCAAGTCGATTTGATTTAAGTCATTTCGATTGACGTCGCACTTTTCAAGAATGCATCCTCGATGTAAATCGAGGTATCCCTGTGATATTATGATTTTAAAGGAGTTCAATGGACATTAATAAACACTGGAAAAATCAATATAGAATGAGGGATTTCAACTTGAGGTCTCAGGATCATGAGCTCATTGCTGATATTAGAATGCCAAGCTTGAACAAACAAAACAGAAATCGTGTTGTCCAATGCAATTATAAAGCAGGTGCCTCTATTGCAGCTTACCGTCAGGGAAAGTAGGATGGCAAAGGTGGAGATCATAGCACGTGCGTGCTGGATTGGTCGGGGTGCCCATCGGATGCTTGATTGTCTCGACCTCGAGCTTAAGCGAGTTGAGCGATGCAAATATTTCTTCCATGCCATCCATGTAGTCAGAGTAGTAACTGGGCTCTGCAAGACGGCCATCATTCTCAGCAAATGGTAACCTCCCATCCACCGACCGCTTGGAACGTTCTTCATCTCGCATGGACAATGGGTTTATCGAGTCACCAGGAAATCCCTAAGAAATTGTTCAAAAAAAAGGGAGATGGTCATTTAGCAAAGAAGAAAAAATAATAATAATAATAATCAGAGGAAGAAGAAGAACATAAGAATACTGAGAGTTTTGAAATATCGATCGAAGAATTACATGAAGAGTTAAGAATCAAATCAATAACAAGAAACACTTGGGATTTAGATGTTGTTTGCTCGACTCTGGAATTTTATGACTGCTGCAAATGTGCTTGTGTTCTTTGATGCAAGAGTGTAAACAGTGACTGAACTTCTTATTCAGCACCTGGTATGGCTAAATATGGAGAATATATGTAAATGATTACTTTCAGACACCTCTCTTTTTTAGGTAAATAATAATAATAATAATACATCGGTGATTATATGCACATACAGTTGAAGCTTCAGTTGATAAACACAAACATTTTAAAATCAAGTGATGCAATAAATGAAAAATAGGGGTCACATCCCTGGGCGCTCACCTGATTGCATGAAGATACTAAGGAGGAAGTAAAAAACCCCTCCCCACCCCCCACCCCCGCCATAAACCCACTTTGACCCCGATATTTGCAATGTTCCTGTCCTTGATCGGTCGTCTACACACAGAAATAATTTCAGAACGATTGCTTGAAAACTGTGGCCAAATATGGGGTGACAAACAGACAGACAAACAAACAGACAAGCACGACAGACCAACATACTTGGCAAAAAAAATTGCCAAGTAACAAAGGGACAGAGAGGGTTGCAAACATAACTTCCTTCCACCTTCAGTGGCAGAAGTAATAATATCCCCAGAGAGTAAATATAGAATGTACATTGAAAATTTTAGAGGTATCAGATTAATATTTTGTGAGTTATTGCATCGGGG
>NC_140974.1:22994922-23124922 GCF_056783735.1 Eptatretus burgeri | reverse complement strand
AGAAGTGTGGCAAAAACTGATGAGCACTCTTTGAGAATTCTATTTTCAATTCCATCAGGTTCGAAAGCCTTATTTATGTCTAGATTCTGCAAGCTCTGTCTAATGTCACGAGGCCGGAACTTCACAGTGTTCAGGTAACTGTCGGTGTGAGCTGTGAGATCAGGAGAATCATTTTAATTGTAATCAATTGTACACTTTAATGCAAAATTGTCACAGAAGATACCTGCTTTCTCCTGAGAGGTGGCAAAGGTATGACCATAGTTCTGCAAGGTTGGGATACTAGAATGTTGTCCTTTCCATTGTATCCTCTTCATTGCTAACCATTAATCATGGGGTTTGGTTACTCCAGCAGTTAGAAGATCTTTTGTCCTCTGGAAGTGTTGTCTTTTAGCTTCCTTCTCCACTTTGTGATAGTTTTGTGTTGCCCTCAATATAGTGTCATAGGAAACAGCACAGGGGCTCTTATACCAATTGTTATACACCAGACAGATAGCTTGGCAAGCCTCGATAAACCATGGAATACCTGTCGGTAGAACAGTGACGACTCTATGAGGAATGACTTTCACTTTATTTGACTTGATGATTGTCTCAATGTTGTTGCAAGCTATGTCAGGATGTCAAATATTTATGCCTTGATCCCATGCCCTGATATACAGTCCATAATGAGTTGTGTGGGGTGAAGGCAAGAACCTATAAAAACGAGAAAGGCAAGTGCAAGTTGTCATTTCGTTGCTCAGAAAACGAATCGCAGGAATATACAAAGAAGGTGTGAGGAGAATCCGTCTGATTGTTGCTGAATTCTGTCCAGTCAAATGTACATCAGTGTGTTATTGGCAATGGTTATGATGTTTGGGTCTTTGCCTGGGGGGAGGGGGTGAGGTATTAGGGGAGATGGGGTAAATATATTTTGTGCCATGGCAAATAATTCCCCCTGTCTCCAGCATGAGTGAGTAAACTACTTGCAGTGTGCCTGGTGTAAGGGCAAAAATCATAAGTTCTCTCCCTCCCCCTCGTGGTTGTGGGGGAAGGGGGGGGGGTTATGAGCCCATGACCTGACCCTGTGTACCCGCAGCACATATGCAAATTTGGTGGAGATTGGCCCAGCTATGTTTTTAGCTTATCCTGAATGTAAATTCCAGATAAGGTATTGTCGTCGTGCAACGTCCGTCCGTCCATCCTTCCATCTCGTATTTCAACTTCTCCGGTCAAACCATTGGGCCAATCCGGCTGAAATTTGGCTGATCTGGCTGAAGCTTGTTCCGGTCACGTGACTTTAAATAGGTCAAAATGTCCGACTCACTAAATTTTGGGAAAATCGCGTAAATACCTTTAAAAATCTTCTTCTCCAGACCCACCAGTCAGAATGCTACCAAATTTGAGTAACAACATTTGAACAGGGTCCTGATAGTAAATGAAACAGGCCATGCCGACCACATGACCGGAAGTGTGTCAAAATGGCCGACAGCCCTTTTTTGAGGAAAATCAAAAAGATTCCTTCAAAAATCTTCTTCTCAAAACCCACCAGTCAGAATGCTACCAAATTTGGGTTACAATATTAGGACAGGGCCCAGATAAGCTCCAGGTCCAGCGGTCCTATTTTTATTATTGCCTACAATATATATATATATATATATATATATATATATATCCATATATATATATATATATATATGGATATGGATATGGATATATATATATATATATATATATATATATATATATATATATATGGATATATGTATATATGATATATGCAGACATATACATATATATATATATATATATATATATATATATATATATATATATATATATATATATATATATATATATATATATATATATATATATATATATATATATATATATATATATATATATATACATATATACATATATACATATATATATATATATATATATATATATATATATATATATATATATACATATCAAACATTGACCTTTTCCGATATATTCAGTGGCAGAACTACTCAGCCCTACACGTTGTAAAATTCCTACTGTTGTAGTTATTATTGTGATTTTTGTATTATCATTTACCATTGATCCTTTGACTCCCTTGGGTCCTGCAGAGCCCTGTAAAGGAAAATTCGCAGACAATTATTGGCTGAGACCCCAGTGTGATACTGCTGGATTGCATTAATTAATGCCACATGAAATTAGGCGAGCATGTAAAAACCGTAGGAAATTTTAAAATTGAAAAAAAAGGAAAAATAAAATGAAGAAAATATGAGAGCGTAAGTTCAAGCAAAAGACAAAATATTCCTAAGGTGATGCTTTCCCACGTGTGTTTTGTTTGCCAAAGGCATTGGAGAGGTGAAAAGGTGATTCAAGTGAGTGCGAAACTTACAGGCATACCAGAAACTCCCGGGGGACCTTGAGGCCCAGCTGGGCCTGTAATTCCCTGTGGATAGCAAGGTAAGGTGAATGACATGTTGAGAATGCCATCAAACAAGCAATCGATCTCAATATCATCCTGCTGTCACTCTGTGGCTTATTTAACAATGATGTCTTGATCTCAAGACCTTCACTCTAATGAAACCATGCTGAACGTCAGACCACAAATCATAGCGGAGGACGGTTTGTGGCATTGACTGGAAATTTATGAACCCTGAAATTAAGACCCATGGCATAATGTTAATAGTACAATAGTGTGAAAAAGGAGGGAGAAAGAGAAAGAGAAAGAGAAAGAGAAAGAGAAAGAGAAAGAGAAAGAGAAAGAGAAAGAGAAAGAGAAAGAGAAAGAGAAAGAGAAAGAGAAAGAGAAAGAGAAAGAGAAAGAGAAAGAGAAAGAGAAAGAGAAAGAGAGAGAGAGAGAGAGAGAGAGAGAGAGAGAGAGAGAGAGAGAGAGAGAGAGAGAGAGAGAGAGAGAGAGAGAGAGAGAGAGAGAGAGAGAGGTTTTCACAAGCCAGTTCCCTGGATGTCAAACTCAAAAGAACAGCATCTTGAAGTTGAATGGGTTTGTGCAACTTCAGATCAATTCAAGGTGTTGGAAATTCATCTCCTCCCATACACCTTAAGTCCCATAGATGTCTGTTGTATTCCTTACACTTTCTCTTGCCTCCTCCCAAACTTCCTTCTCTTCTTACTCCACTTCTACTCTCCCCCAACATTCCTTCCCACTTCCACCATCCTCCCTCGTCTTCCCCCATTTTCTCAATTTCAATTTTTTTCTACTTAGCTTGCACTACCCAACTTAAACAGGCGGACAAGGAAGTAAAACAAAAATGATGATGTTGCCAAGTTACAAAAAGTACACTTAAAGCAACAATGTACAAATACAAAAAGAGAGCAAGAAAGAGAAGATCAATAACTCATTTTCAGAAAGCCCTTTCGCACAATCAAAATGATTGACCTCTCTGCTGAGATTCAGTTTTCCACATACTGCCACTCACTAGTCCTATGTTTGCAGCTAATTACATTATATGGTGGTCACTCTCAGCCACCTGCCATGAAAAAAAATAACAGGTGGCAACACAATGAAAGATCTCAAGATAAATGCATCAACATGGAGTATGAGATCGCTGGTAGGAGCGACAGCATTCCAGTCCATCAACAGCAAACTGTGGAAATAATATTTGGTGTTATGGTACAACACCTGACATTTCATTGTTGTGGTATAAGATTGGTCTCAAGAGAGGACACCAAGCATTTTGAGGTTGTGGTGAAAATATATGGTCTCACAGAGAAACAACTGGAATTTTGAGGTTGTGAAAGAAGATTTGGGGTTTTGGTGGAACATCCAGCATTTTGAGAATGTGGGAAGAATATATGAACATATGGTGGACCATCTCACATTTCTTTGCTGTTTTAATAATATTTGGACTTATAGTGGAACATCCAGTATTTCAATACGTTGTGAAAGATGGTTCCTCTCATGGTGGAACACCAAGCATTGCGAGATTGTGGAAGGAATATTTGATCGTACGGAGGAACACCTAGCATTTGTTAAGAATATCTGGACTTATCGTTGAACACACAGCATTTCATTTTTGTGGAAAAGGTTTGGCTTATTGATGAAACACCCAGCATTTTGAAGTTGGGAGAGGAATATTTGGACTTTTGGTGGAACACCTCGCATTTCAAAGTTGTGATAGGAATATTTGATCTTACAGAGGAATTACAGAGGAATGTGTTACAAATTACACCTGGTATTTTGAGGTTGTGATGGGATATTTGGTCTCAAAGAGGAACATCTGGCATTTTGATGTTGTGTTAGGATATTTGGTTTTAAAGAGGAACACCTGGCATTTTGAGGGTGTGATAAGATATTTGGTCTTTCAGCGGAACACCTGGCATGTCGAGCGAGGTAGTGGTAAGAATATTTGTCTTGAGGTGGAGCACCCAGGATTTCTTCAAATGATAATGGTCAATAGCGGACTGGCTCATCATGCAATTGGCCTGTAAATGGACCTACATGGTTCCTTGCACTAACTTTCAAACTGTCGGAGAAATAAAATGACAAAAGCTTTTGCAATAGGTGACAATTCATGATGGGGTGATTTCTGCGTTTGTTTTAAAACATAAAGCAGAAAATCGTAGCACAATCTTAAAAATTGCAATTTGTAGAATTCCCACAATTCTGCTTTATTCACAGTGTAAACACCAAAGTGACACTCGCTGGATAAATGGAGCTAATAAACTTAAGTTATTCTCTCTAGATATCTTCTATATCACATTTACAGAGACCATTTTTAAACAGTACATTTTAGCCGTCGCAGGATTTCAAGGCTTATAATCCCATTTGGAGCTGGTTGCTTTTCAAAGTCTATCAAGTGTAATACTTGGAAATGCGATGTCATAATCATTCGTCATGGACGTTTCCTGAGCAACTGACAACATTCTCAGGTATTTGAGACCCATGTGAATAGATAAAGACATTGGTAATTGTTTAAGAGAATGTAGCATTGCTGTACTACAATCCGAGTCGAATCTGCCATGTGTAGGTCGAGTTCTGAACCGTGCATTTTTGTCGTATTTTCTTTTCACTCCGAATTTGGCTGCTGCCGGAGATTGTTGGAGATAAATTCAATCACCGGGAGAAGTGACTGGAATAAACAACGATATCATCAAATATTCTTAGGTTGACTCGATGCCCGGTCGCATCTCACCTGCTCTCCTTTCGACCCCGGCTTTCCAATGTCCCCCGGAGGACCACGGTCTCCTTTCTCTCCCGCAAAACCCGGGGCTCCAATCATTCCAATTAAACCTGGGTGGCCCTAACAAGCACACAATCACAGACACTTTTTATCGTTTTTTTTTATTATTCTCAACGATAGATATAAACTTAACGGCATCATCAGAATGGTTTACATCGATATACAAGACAGAACGTATTACTGAGCATACGTGTGCACGACAGCATTGTTATGCCAATAATTGCAAATTATTTCAAAGGGCCTCATCCCTCCATTTGTAGATTCGTCACATCAGACTTATTTTTTATGAGAATGCAAGCACATACAGACCACATTTAATCATGAGAAATGTAATTTTCATAACAGAATTTGAAGTGATTTCTTTTCCCTGCTTGGCAGAGTACAGTCAGTGAATAAAGTTATATATATATATATATATATATATATATATATATATATATATATATATATATATATATATATATATATATATATATATATATATATATATAACAATACAGCACAGCTTGATCTCTCTGACATCCTCCCCAGAATCCAGTCCATACAAGCACTGAAAAGTGTGGGGCCATCACACACCCCTGACAAACTCTAGTAACAACTGCTGGAAATAAGGCAGAGATTAAATCACCACACCTCACCGCACTCTCAGTAGCATAGTATAGTCCAGAAATCTGATTTATTAGTTTTTGTGGCACACTACGAAGACTAAGAATCCTCTATCGGGCATCCTGAGTCACTGAAGGAACGCTTTGCAGACACCAACATAGGTTGCAAGCAGCCCTGTTGAAGCTCCCATCTGCATTCGGTGAGCACCTGAAGAGCAAGGATGCAGTTAATCGTCGAAGTTTTTGGTGTAAAGCCTGACTGCTCTGGGTGCTGGTGCTCAACTAGATGGTGGCAAACCCTATCAAGAATTATCCAAGCGAAGACCTTGACTGGCACTGTGAGCAATGTCACTCCTTCATAGCTGTTGCAGATCTGACGATCACCCTTCCCTTTCCAGAAAGGGAAAACAAGGCCCCTCTTACAGACAGTTGGGGTGATGCCTGTGTTCCAGTCACAGCACAGGACTGCATGCAATGGCATGAGCACAACATTTCCACCATCCTTGAGAAGTTCGGGGTGGATGCAACACATCACAGGAGCTTTACCCAATATCAACTGGTAAACCACAGCCTGTGTTTCCACAAATGAAGGTGGATCACAGTTGATTGAAGGATAAGCAAAATAGATAGTAACACCCCCGACATCCAACTCGACAGCCGGTGGGTCGGCCTGATACAGTGGCTCAAAGTAACCACCGAAGTGGGCCTTCACTTCGGATTCCTCTGTCAAGAGTCCACCAACCTCCTCTCTAATTACAATACACCAAGGGACGGGCTTGGAGAAATGCAATGCAAAAATTCCCCTGTAAGCAGGATGAGAATCGCTCGTGCACAGGTGGTGCTCTTCCCCTTCACAGATTCCTCACACATAGACATCCTTGTTCACCCTGAACGTGTGTACAGTATTATACTTCAGCACCCTGAACATCTCAGCTCTGCCATTAGGCCTGGCCCTGCGACTCTGGCTAATAGTATTCAGTGTCCCTTCGGAGACAAAGTTCCTCTTCGCCTGACGGTGGCTTCCAAGACAATCACCAACAAGGATGGTAGTCTTGAGGGCACTCCACAACTCGTCAGAATTCACTGAAATATCCAGACCCTCCCCCCCCCCCCCGCTCCCCTCAAATCCCAACTCAGCCTGTTCACAAACCAATAGGTCAATAGGTCCTTGTACCCATAGAAGCTTGAACTTGGTGGCACGAAGGTGGTGTGGTGAAGAGGTGGAACTGTCGGCCCAGGTATTGTAGGTTAAACTACAATGGCACTCGGTAGAGTGTATACCTTTGCCTGGCTGATCACTTTACATTTCATATTCCACTGATAGGCTGGATCTGCATCCAGACCTTAATCAAAATCTATTCAGCTCGTTCTCGTCACCTATCCAACTCACTAACCCACTTTTGTCATACTCCATCCACAACTTTTTGAAATATCTGCCATATATCGTTTTTGGCCACATCTCACAATGGTGAAATCACTTAAAAAAAAAAATTTTAATCTCAGATTCGGATCCAGATCTTCACCAAAATCAAAGCAATTTGTCTTCGTCACACACTCTAACCATCCTTCTTCCTTTCCTTCCTTCCTTCCTTGTAAGTGGTGCTTCATCAGGATGAAGATTATTGCTTTGCAGTTGTGTACAGGTTTGGAATAGTCTGTACACCAAGTTTTGTCCGAATCCGTCCAAAACTTTTAGAGATATCGTGCTATATATTAGTTTAGCCCCTTTCTCTCAATGAAGAATCATTTAGAAAATTTTTAATAATTCTCGTATCTGGATCCGGATCCTGATCTTCACCAAAATCTACAAATTCGCCCTTGACACACCCAACGTATCCATCAAGTTTCATTCAAATCCGTCCACAACTTTTTGAAATATAGTGTTATCTATCGTTTTGGCCCTATCTCCCAATGGTGAAGAATCACTTAAAAAATTATAGTAGTCGGATTCAGATCCGGATCTTCACCAAAATCTAATCAGTTCGTCCTTGTCACACCAGCTTATAATATAATAGGAAACAACATATTTCAACTGAAACTGTTTCAACAAGCCACAGTTTCAACTGAATATACCCACAACTTTTTGAGATATTGCGCTTTTTATCGGTTTAGTCCTATCACTCAATGGTGAAGAATCAGTTAAAAAAATTTTAGCATCCAGATCCAGATCTTCACCGAAATCTAATCAATTCGTCGTTGTGAGACACCCAACCTGTCCACCAAATTTCATCGGAATCCATCTGCAACTTGTTGAGTTATCCTTCTCACAGATAAACAGACAGGGATGAAAACATAACATCCGTTCACTTTCGGTGATGGAAATGAAAATTATGAAGATCAGAAGAATTTAGTAACGTGATGTTAAGGTTTTGGAAGAATTATTTTGTTGCTAAATATTATGTGGCTAAATTAATACCTTTCAGGTCGATGGTGATGTACCTGTACTGCTTGGTCTGGCTCGTCAGTCCATGTTATACCAGTACAAACTTTGCAGTCGATTGGTAATGCCCTCAGGTCAGGTTTTGAGTTGTGATGTGCATTAGAATGCTACCCGTGAAAAGGTCGACAGTTGAAAACCCCCTCCCTCTGATTTAAGGAAATAAATAAATAAATAAATAAATATCGATGAGTTCACCTGCTTATCACTTATGCTTCAGTTACATTTGGCTCGGCGGCCGTAGGGTCTAAAAAATCTATGGCCACAAACAATTATAGGGCGGTCGCAGTATTTCCACGGTCACACAATGTAGCAGTCACATATGTTTTTATTTTTCGGGGAGCCGCACGGGGTATTTAGAAATTGTGGAGACCGAAAATGTGGGGGTGCCATACGGTCTTTGATTTGATGTCACACGGTGACCTTAGGGCGTCCCTGCGGCGGCCATAGAATTTTCAAGGCAGACGCAAGGTGCCCGCAAGGCGACCGCAGGGGGGCTCTAAGGCGAACATGGAAATGGTGCGGCCACCGTAATTTTTTGGGGGTTGGCAAAATTCATTTTTCATTGATAAGAGCCTACGGAAAATGCACGAATAACGCAAGCCCACCGTACGCCCTACGTACAGTCGACGTGGAACACATCTACGTCATGGCTACAGCTTGTCGAATTGCTACGGCCAACCTAGAAATGAAAAAAGTTATAACTCTGCGCTTTAATTCCACGGAGACCCCTACGGCCTGTAAAAGATAGCCATACGGCGTAGGGCTGCCCTGAGGCCACCTCAGAAACTCTGTGGCCGCCGCACGTTTCTGTCAATTCAAGGGGGGGTGGGGGTACGGCCGTCGTATCCAAGCCGTAGAGCAAATGTGACTCATGCTTTAGTGATCATCATGCTGGAATCCCAGGTGCAAATTCCGTTTATTGTGTTAATTTCTCCATTGTATCCTAATATCCTTCTAATTCCTTCTTTGGTAAATGTATACTGATGTTTCCTCCTGCATGTGATAAATGTGCAAGGTTCTCCATGAGCCTTCATTCACAGTAAAAAAAAAACAAAAAAAAAACACATGAACCAAATGACCTCGGTAAACTGGTGTATGAATGAAAATGGATAAAAGCTATCACAATGACTCAACCATTATTTGCTGAGTTTTGGAGCTACAAAAGTAATTTCGGGTAAAGAAAACACACTGCATGGATTTCTGGTGCCTTCTTCACAGTAGCAAAGTAAAGAAACAGGAATATGGCAAAGCTAACTTGAACACAATGGCTCACTGTTCCAAAAGACATCAGTGGATCTTTAATCTACACAATAAACTGCAGCTGTCTGCGAATCGCTTTGGCGAGGCGATGAAAACCCACCCACGTGAAAGATGGGGAAAGATTCTGGATGGGGTATTAGTTAATTGACATTGTCCCCCGTCGTCATGTTCTTCTAGGAGCCTCAATACGTGTGTTAAGTAAAACCCAATACATCATTCTGATTGAAGAATTTACACAGTTGTCTGTTGATGGAGGAGAATGGATTGTAATATGGATGCCGAATAACTTTGCTTCTTATCTGGCCTGGGCTTCATGGCCTGGTTAGTGAAATTCATTTTGATCGACTTCATGGTTACACCCGCAATTCACTCGACCCAAAATTAAATTCTGGTATCATGAAATCACCAAAATATAGTCCACATTAATTAATAAGCATGAATACCTGTGTCCATGTAGTTGTGAGAGTATGCATATGCGTATGCGTGTACGTACACACACACACACACACACACACACACGTACTTAATAGACATCAAATAAACCCAAATTATGTTTATCGATTCATATATTTATATCTAAGGACTGGTTGCTAGTTACCTCCACCACCAACGTTTTTTTTTTCTATCCCTGTCTGTCTGTCTGTCTATCTATATGCAGGATATCTCAAAAAGTTGTGCATAGATTCGGACAAAACTCGGTGTACACATTGGGTAGGTGACAAGAACAATCCAATTCGATTTTGGTTAAGGTCCAGATACAGATCTGGCAAACCAGTCGGATAGAAAACGTAAAATGTTCAGCCTGGTCGAGGTATGTGCTCTGCTGAGTGCCGTTTTCGCTACCTCCTTCATTCAGGAAGCAGCTGTGCAACTAATGCAGTGCCCCTTGTAGGCGAGGGCAGGAATTTCGATTTTGACTGCGTTACCGGCAACAATCTCCGACTGTTTGCAAAATACATTGTTGGATCATCCATGGTGCACCAGAAAAATGCCAGCCACTGGGACACCCACGAGCACAACATTGCATCAGACGGACAGCATACTATTTGATGGAATGCCCTAACTGCACAACACCAGGGCATCAGTTTTATGTTGGTTCAGGAAATGTTCAAAGGAGATACCTGGCACATCTCTGAACAGTCCCGCAAGCCCACAAATTATATTATATCGACAAAGAAACGTGAACCGAGCATTTATTATTCCCGGAGCAAGGCAGGAGAACCCAGATTTTGTTTGGATATTTGTGCTCACATCCCCTGCCTTTCCAGCTACAGATTTTTTTCCCAGATATATGCCGTTGTAAAGGAGAAGACATTGGAGAGGAAGTGGGTTTAAATTGGCTTCGTTTTCGTCATTGATATTGAGTAATGCATCATGGAAGGACATTACTGGAACAGCGAATGTGACTGTGCATGTGTTAGTGTAATCATTGTAATGTACTGGGTGGATTTCCCATAACAGCAAAGGTAAATGCCCTTCAAAAGAAACTGCGTATTTACACGGTACAGGCATTGCGACCAGTAATCTAAGACCTTTACATAAAGGCTCTTTGTAATTTCTAAAATAAAAATTACATCACAATACATAACCTTCATAATCACTGCTTAATTTGGATTGGAAATTTCTATGAAAGGAGAACAATTCGGTGTTGAATACAGAAAAACACATTTTTAATGGGGTTGAGTCGTCTAAGGACAGAGTTATCGATTCATTCTCCCAGAAAGCTTTGATATTTCGAAATTCATGAACGTGGAAAGTGTTATTCTCTTATGGTTCTCTCTTTTCGCCGCACCCATTGAACCCACAACAATTTTGACCACACCTATCTGCAATGGATACTCCATCTAGTTATCCACATTCAATGAGCTTCTGCTTTTTAGAAGTTGTTTAATATTTAAATATAAATATCAGCGTTTATCTTCTTCTTCTTCTTTCGGCTGCTCCGGTTAGGGGTCGCCACAGCGGATCATCGGTTATGATCCGCATACTGATTTGGCACATGTTTTACGCCGGATGCTCTTCCTGACGCAACTCTGGTCGCCTCTTACGACACAGGGATATGGTACACCTATTCTAACCGGGGCATACACCGGCCCAGTACACTGATACTCACTTCGCCAACCTTGGAAGGATGACAGGCTGAGTCAACCTCCTGGTGTGTATTAATTCAAGCGGCCAACGGGGCTTGAACTCAGGACCTTTTGGATCCCAAGCCGCTACCCTAACCACTACGCCAACACCAGGCTATAAATATCACTGTTTATAATAGAAAGAATAAATTTTTTCATATGTATATGTGGGGGAAGACCCTCCATGAAGACTTCCTTGCTACACCTATGGTTGGCAGCGAGTGTCCCGTAAGCAGCAGGGGAAAGCGAGTGGCATATCTATATATCGACATGTGGGAGAATTGTGTATTCAGCCAGTGGGTTGCCCAGATGTAGTACCTCAGATGGCAGAGTGCTGGGTATGGTTTTTCCTGAAGGACCTGGGTTTGATTCCTAGTCTGGGCATGTCATTTTTCCAACATATACATGTTGTTGTTCGTCTTTCGGCTGTTCCCGTTAGGGGTCGCCACAGCGGATCATCCATTATGATCCGCAAAATGATTTGGCATAGGTTTTACGCCGGATGCCCTTCCTGACGCAACCCTGGTCGCCTCTTACGACACAGGGATAAGGATTGGGTTTCGCCATGATTCCAGGCTGCCCTACACCCTCTCATAGCGTGGCTCAGTGCAGAGCTCCCGTCCTCAAGCGATCCTCCAACCCAAGCCTCCGAGTAGCCGGATTACAGGCGCACACCACTACGCCCGTATTTTTCCAACACATACATATGATCTTTATTTCCTGTGCATTTATAATTGAATAAACATTTGGGGAAATTTATCATTTTACCTCTTCTGTGAGCCTTGACCTCAGTATTTAAAAAGTTCTCACAGCTGTGCAGCTATGACGGTAAATAAAAAAGGGATACGAAATACAGTCGCAGTAAAGACTGTCTGTCATGGTCATTCATTTGTCACAACTCCACCCTTCCACACCAACCGAAACAATTATGGTGCAAATTCTTTTTTTAAATGCCCAAACAAGTGTGCAAACACACGTCTCCACCTTTTTATTAATCGTACAGTATCGGCTGTTCCTAAAATATAATATAATTTCAAGGATTGCTTTAAATTATGTTAATTTCACAACATCCGATATTCAACTTCATTTAAATTGTAATCCTCAAAACATAGTTCCCTTACCGAAGGTAATAACTTTAACCTGTCGGCAATTGAATGGTTTCCTGATTGCACAGCCGATCATCAGCTGGGCATCGTTCTTCCTCGAGGTTTTGATCTTTTTCATCCCAGAACCTCTCCAAACAGCGGATCTACAACCTTGGTCACGGATCCACATCATCAGTAGATTACCGAAATCCGTAGATCCACAACCTCAGCTGTGTCCAGGCAGTCAGTCAACCCATCAATGCAACATCAAGATTCAAACTTTACTCACAAGAGTTATTCACTTAATTTACTTGACTCACTATTCTTTACTCTACACCTTACCTTAAATATAACATGTCCACCAACCAGCAAGTCCTTCGCATAGTTTCTACCGAAGCAAAGCTTATGGCAATAAACATCATCACGTGACACATTTCAATTGGGAAAGCAATTTTTATTTCCTAAAAATCAAATTATGGCTCATCGTGGAGCCTCAGTTTACTTTGATGCAAATTACAAGGACACTATTTGACAATGGACAAACACAAACTGTGTATGGGATTTGAAGCTGGTTTCTGAGCAGCACGAGTCATCGGTTCAGATGGGAACACTAAACAGGTCACACGTTTGCTCGTATTGAACAAAATCAGGAGAAACAAATGATAATAATCCCTTTGATGAGGATCCAAGCGAGCTATTTATTTACCTGCCATGTCGGAGAGGTCAGAAAGGAATATAAATATCAGCAACTACATCATGGATGTTTTGAAAATGCTGTACTGTTCAAGGAATCATGAATGAAAGTCCCCACTGACCTTGAAATTCAACAAAAAAATGCCAAAAGCTTTATCCTCACTATCTCCATTGCTTTATATTCACAAGCACTTGGGAAACCATTTCTATAGTCAGGTCGGGAATCAAACCTTGACTTGGAGCAGTTCAAAGGCAAGTGTGCTCCCTCAAGCCTTGCTGCCAGCCCTCCGTAATAACTACATCGATAATTGGATTTAAAAGAGGTCTGTAACAGCAATGTAACACTGCGGGCAAGGTGCAAATGGGAATTTATTTATTTTTTTTACACCATCTCAATTTTCATTAAATCTACATTGGTGTGAATGTCAGACTGAATTATGTTCTTCACAAGTAAAATGATCTTCTTTTATCCACCCCCTACAATGACCCCCGACAATGAAGGAGCTTATAGTTTGTGCATGCATGACATGTGGGACAAAGACATGATGAGAAATCGATCTACTTTTACGCGAATTACAAGGTCAATCATAGACCAACGGAAAAGCCAACGGTGTACGGTCAGTTCAATTTGAATGGTTCTTAAGATGTGATGGAACCTTAAATCCCAACATCATGAGCCAGGTACAGCTCAGGTGGATTAACCAAACCGGTCGCTGCATGTTTGTCCATTAATTACTCACCTTCTCTCCTTTAAGTCCCGATTCACCTTTCAGTCCAGGTAAACCAGGTGGGCCCTACGATAGCCGGGGAAAAATGGCACAAAAGCGATATTTTTACATTTCAGTATTAACAAAGTTACACATCTAATTTTTTTGAAATCACAATCAAAAGGATGACAGTTTAAAAAAAAAAAGTACTTCACAAGTATCACCAGCGACGATCTTCATGTCAGTGTAAATGTGACAGTTGCAGTGCCTTGGTAGTTATCTGACTTTTTTTTTTTGACCGTTTTTACAGCCATTTTTCCCTGCTGTGCAGGGGTTTGGCTTTTTCTTGAGGCAATATTTTATGGCCGGATGCCCTTCCTGACGCCAACCCTGGTCGCCTCTTACGACACACAGGGATATGGTACACCTATTCTAACCGCGGCATACACCGGGACCAGTACACTGGCACTCATTTCGCCGACCTCGGAAGGATGACAGGCTGAGTCAACCCCCTGGTGTTAATTCAGCAACGGGGTTGAACTCAGGACCCTGGGATCCCAAGCCACCATCCTAACCACTAAGCCAACACCAGGCTTGGTAGTTATCTGACTACACACGGTTAATCTCTTGGTGTGAAAGACAACATTATTTGAAGTGACGTCATTAGCTGTCATTCAGATGTGAGCAGGCTGGTTCCTGAGAGCAAGAGCAGCAATGCTCTTCCGAGCGTGGTGTTTAGACCTTGTATCGTAACACCACCATGCTGAAGCCACAGCAGGGCAGACTGTAACATTACATTATATATGAAGCATCCACTTTTCTCAAACGTATAGCATAATGCAAGGTCAAAATCAAGGTCAAAAATAGAAAATGCAGGTTTCTACAATATACAACCATACCGGAAAGTCAAAAACGAGTTTGCATCTGAGTCGTGAGTTCTTAAGTCTGCACCTGAGTCTGCACGATGTCTTGAGTCCAGATTTAAGTTGTTATGCCTCGAGTCATGCAAATAAAAGAAATATCACAAAGTGTCTTTTGCATGTCAGTGTAAGAGATGTGAGCATTTTCAGTGGCCCACCATACGAGCTAGCTGCAAATTATGGGACATTCTCAACCACAAGCCTATGGGACTTTCTGCAGGTGTAAGTCATAGTCATGGAATTGCAATGGATGGACATCACTCAAACATTTTAATCCCTTAACTTTGCATACCTGTCAAGTGAACGAGTATTAAAGTCAAGACCACTGTTTAGTGTTGGACATAGAGCTTTGCAACTTACAATTGGTCCTGGTGGACCCGTAATCCCTGGTGGACCTGTAATTCCATTCTTGCCCTGCGCAAGAAAAAAACATAATGGGCACCTCTTCTGATTTATGATTCATGAGTATAGCAGTTTACTTGCATCAAATGGTGCCAGATGAGGTGTTAAAGTTTTTAAAGTCAGTTTGACCCTCTTTGGTAACATTATGAAGATATGCATTATGAATGGAAGGAAATATGTAGATGAAGGAGGCATTTAATAAACTTGGTAAATTGGATTCATATAAAGCTTCACATCAATTGTGAACTTATCATGCACGAAGTTGAACTCTCTCACCGGGTAGCTGTTAGCTTTACCAGATAGCTGTCCGTTTAATCAAATACAGTTAAGATTACAAAATGGCACTCGTGATTTCGGCCACTTGATGAAGGTTATCACATTCAAGCAAGATCTGCCTAAAAACTCTATCAAGAGTCAGTGAAATAGCATGATGACAGAAACAGAGTTTTCAGTACTCACAGCAGATCCTGGGATTCCCCTGAGGCCCTCGGGTCCTGTTGGTCCAGGAATTCCAACTGGTCCTGTGGATCCGGGGTTCCCGGGAGGACCATCCATTCCTATTTCACCCTGGAAAGGTCAGAGATAGAAGTAAATTCCCGGAGTTCTGATCGTGCATGAGATAGGACCAAAGAGGACCACGTGCAAATATAATTCATCAAAATGTTGTTGATAAACATGCTTACAATCAAAGTGTCAGAGTTAGTGTCACGACGTAAACTGTTTGTTTGTTGTTTTTAAGTAGTTCCATTAGTTTGTAAATGCCCATGTTAAAAACGAGAGGCCGAACTGTCAAGACCTGCAAGGGGTTACCTTCAATCCTTTTTCTCCTTGACGACCCTCGGGCCCATGTGGTCCTGTTTTGCCCTGAAAATATCACAATCAATGATGAGTACTCTCTTTCATTAGCTACCCAAGTACACATATATTATAAACAAATGTGGGTAGCAAAATGGTTGGATGCTCCATCTGAAAATGTCTGCATCAGCCTGGTAAAGTAATGAGTTAAGTCAGGCCACATTTTCACTGGCCTGTGACGGTTTCTTCTGAAACTGTCAGATATTATGGTGACAATGCCTGCCATAGTTCAATCAGGTGCTATCTGTGATTATCTTAAAGTGTCGGCTCAAATGAATCAAAGCCATCTTGGATTCTGGCAGCGTTATTGATTGAGTCTAATCAAGTCCTGAATGTATTGTTATCCTGAATGCTCGAACTTACACGTTTCCCAGGATTACCGGGAGGTCCAGCTTCCCCCGTGGGACCTGGACTACCCTGTAGGAAACACAGAAGTGCACAGCATTTCATCATCCACATTTCAATGCGTTTGTGTGTTTACATAATTCCTTCACTACCACGCGACTTTGCCTTGTAGCGAATTGCAAAGCCGATCAGCTCTTCTGTTGAACATGCGTGTCCATGAATATCTGTTTAAAAGCTCCTTAAGTGGCTCTCCAGTGAGGACATTGAGACCACCATGATTTGGCCAAAGCTTACTGACTGGAATGAAGTAGGACATGCTTTGTCGGAAATAAAATGCAAGATAAAGGTAAAACTTAGGAAAAATAGGACAAAATAACAAATGGTGGAAAAGCGTTTGGTACCGAACAATCACGCAATTGCACATTCGTAAAAATGAAACATGTCACATGAAGTCAAAGGGTTTTTAGGTTATTTCTTCAAAATAAGCTCAGAATGGGTCCTGGTTTCCTGACGTCCGGACGTATGTATGTCCGTGAACATTTGACTAAAGCATCTTCTCCTCACAAACTAGCTGACTGATATGGACCACATTTGGTATGATGCATCAGGACAGCAAGGTCTCAAGGGGGTTCTGCTCCCCATTCAGATGTGCCTCCTGAAAAGGAGGTAAAAGAGAGATTTTGCACTAAATATTGGTATATTATTGAAAACTATTCTTCTCAGAAACCGCCAGAAAGATCCAGAACAAACTCACCATGAGGCATCAGACCATGTCCAAAACGTAAGGTCTTATCCTCATGGCCGTGTCTACCCCACAAAGGTGGCCACAGGCCAACTCCCTGAATCCCTCATTTTCACTAAAACATCTTCTTCACAACTATCTGAGTGATACAGACTAAATTTAATGGAATGCATCAGGACAGTAAGGTTTCATGGGGTTGTGCTCCCAATCTGGATCCACCTATTTAAAGGGGGGGTGGAGGTTTTTGCCCCAAATATTGGTAATTCATTCAAAAATCTTCTTTTCAGAAACCAGCAACTGGATCCAGACCAAACTAGCTATGCGGAATCGTGACCAAGCCAGAACCTTAAGTTGTGCTCCCCATGGCCGTATCTCCCTTGGAAAGGGGGCCAGGGCCAAGCTCCCCTAATCCCTCATATTCACTAAAACACATTTTCCTCGCAAACTAAATTTGGTACAATACATCAAAAGAGTAAGGTATCATGGGTTTGGTCTATGCTCCCATTCAGATCTGTTCTTTATAAGAGGCTGAAAAGGTGACCAATGACATCATAGGTGGAGGACTTTATGTTCATACCTGCAAAGCTTCATTTCAATTTTTGAAGGTTTTTATGTTTAAAAAATGGCTGCCGAATCATATGACTGACTACGTCATCAATTTTTTTCCCACATGACCTATGACGTCAAAATTATCATTAAAACATTGATATGAGTATTTGCTCCTATGGTGAAAATTTTGTGTCAATTGGGTAAGTGGTTGCAGAGGAAATAGAAAATTAGCACAGACAGACATACATATGGACAGACAACCATAAAACACAATGCCTTCTGTGACTTCATCAGCAGAGGCATAAACAGGCTTACCCTTGGTAAGCCCGCATTCACCTTGCAGGTGAATCTTGATTACCCTGTGTACCCCCCTCATCCCTCTCCCCTTTGGAAGATAATTCCAAAATAACACTCTCTCTCTTCCACAGATCTCCTAATGCCCCTGTTCCCGACAAGTGTGCTTCCCTCTTTCACCCCCTCTTGTCCCTTGCTCCCTTTGTTATATGTCATGTGTGTTAGCTCTCACATGAGCTTTGACTAAGTATACAAAAAGCAAAAAAAAAAAAAACACATTTCAAAGCATCACAGACAGGTCGGTGGTCTCTCTATCTTCGACGGCCTCCTTTCTGGTCTTGCACCCTCTGTTCACACTGTGCTTTGTTTCCCCCAGGTTTCTGCAGGGCTCACATTCACATGGTCCACCAAATACTTCTGGTGAAACTGCATCAATCCAGGATCTTCAGTGATCACCTCCACTCATCTGTTCCTCTTTTTTTCCCCCCCATCTGGAGAACCAACTTCGACATCCTCTTCAATTTCTCATTTTCCCCTCCAGGTCTTCCAAGACAGCTGTTCACCACCATCTCAGATCAGCCCCAATAAAAAAAAACCATGATCTTTTCTGCCCTCGCTTACCCCCACCCCAATTCCTTCTCATTCCAAATTTCCAGTTTTCCTTTTGCATCAATCTTGTCCACACTATGCATCCTATCCTCCCCCCCCCATTCCTCCCCACATCTATTGTTTGTCCAAGTCTCCCTCTATCTTGGCCTTTAACCTGCTGTTGGTGTTTCCCCCCTCTCTTTACTGTTCCTTTTGTGCCCTGTTTTGTCCTGATTCATTCAGTGCATTAGCTTTTCCATGAGCCTCACCAATGTAAACAAAAGAAAAAGAATCACCAGCCTTTGGATGCCATTTGTACCTTTGAATGGATTCTCCACTCAAGGGAAATGATGAATCAAATGGGAGCAGCCTCCACCAAAGTAAATTATCAATGCATGAAGAGATCATGACAGACAATCAGCCAAAATGGCAAAAGGCAACAGACCGCATCGGTTTGCAAAAGTTTCAAAAACACCAGTCCCGGATACAGAGAGAGGTGAAGAGATGAAAAGCAAATACGTATCACAAAATGGACAGGTGGTATGAGATAGAAAGATAAATGTTGAGAGACACAGAGAGAGAGAGAGAGAGAGAGAGAGGGGGAGAGAGAGAGAGAGAGAGAGAGAGAGAGAGAGAGAGAGAGAGAGAGAGAGAGAGAGAGAGAGAGAGAGAGAGAGAGAGAGAGAGAGAGAGAGAGAGAGAGAGAGAGAGAGGCAGAGACAGAGACAGAGACAGAGACAGAGACAGAGACAGAGACAGAGACAGAGACAGAGATTATTATTTTCTCACCGACTCCCCCTGCTCTCCAATCTCTCCTTCCTTGCCCTGAACACCATCTTCACCCTAAAATTTCCACAACACACTCATGTTCGGTAATGCAGTTGCACTTCATTCCTACTAGCCATAAAAATTTACAATTTCGAAAATGCACTTTAAACAATATAATTATTATTTTGAATAATAATTTATTATTAAAAAAAAAAGAGTTCAAACTGAGGGATTACTAGAAAAACAAGCTCCCCAAGACTCGTGATTCCCTCACTGCTAAAACTTTCCAAAAAAAGATTGCACAATTTAATTGCATCATCATGGTTAATACCTTAACTTCAATATGGTTGCTAGGATAGCATGGAAGCATGCATACTCGTCTATCCGGAGTTTGAATCTCGACCCAGTTATAAACTGCAATCCTGGTTCCTGGTGTTTCACATGTAGGACGATTCATCAATGTGTGTGCCGTCCATTGAATGGATGTTGCAAGCTGAAGGACCCATCTGTCAGCAATGGTCGTTAGTGGAAGTTGAAATTTGTACACCTTCGATCAGCATATCTTACGTCCAAATGCCAACCTGGCTGGGCAGGATTGGTTCTAGCCTGGAAACGTTTCTTGACTGGTCGTGATATGCCCTGGAGCTCCGTCAAGAGTACGGACTCTAATTAGTACTCCATGTTATTAATTTACATATAATTTGCTTCTCGTTGTTTCGTGATTTGGGTTCTTTTATTGTACTTTAAATCCAATTATAAATGATATATTTCATTAGTTACCTTGTTTTCATCATCTGATACGTTTTCCTTTTTTATAAACTTCACGTGATTTTATTCACGATGGTAAACATGGTAAACAGTGTTCATTCAATTCGTCAGAGGTCATATAATAAAATCAAAGCTATTATTTCTTCACTTGTTCATTCGTTTTAAATTTGTCTTCTCAGATTGGTACTTATAGATTTGCCGAAGAAAGAAGAGTACATTTTTTTTTTTAACATTTATAGAACTCTTGGACGAGATAAAAAACGTACACATTCGATGAGAGTAGAGGTCACCAATTGAGTATTATTTTTTTTAAATGAACGATCAAATCAGGACATGCGTGTGATAAAGTAAATCAACAGTGATCAATCATTTTACAATTAACTATTGAGGTGTAGGAGGCTTGTTAATCTCAGTGTGATCACATTGTTCTGCTGTATTTCAAAGGTAAGCAACGTACTGATGGACCGGGTTCTCCTGGTGTTCCTGTTTCTCCTGGGAATCCAACCGGGCCCTGTTGAAACAAGAATTTGAAAGAATGAATTTCACTCAATGTTCTACAAATGTTGATCAATCAGTCAAAAGTGGTGCCTCGTGTGGGGGAATGAAACCTCACTGAAACAAAGAATTCCTGGCTTACCACTGTGAGCACAGATGCGAGAAGAAAATAAATAAGAGTGGGGTTGTCATGCAAGACGCACCATTCTGCGTAACAAAAATACTCAATTGAAACAGAGCGGAGACATGAAGAGTAAATATTTCTCTTCTGCAGGAATCCTCTCCATCAGAAAATTCAAAAAAAATCCATTTTATCTTTGCTTTTGTGGCTTATTTTGGCTTAGTGGTTAGGGTGGCGGCTTGGGATCCCAGGGTCCTGAGTTCAAGTCCCGTTGGCTGCTGAATTAACACCAGGGGGTTGACTCTGCCTGTCATCCTTCCGAGGTTGGCGAAATGAGTGCCAGTATACTGGTCCCAGTGTATACCCCGGTTAGAATAGGTGTACCATATCCCTGTGTGTCGTAAGAGGCGACCAGGGTTGGCGTCAGGAAGGGCATCCGGCCATAAAAAAAACATTGCCTCAAGAAAAAACAGCCTAACCCCTGCACAGCAGGGACAAATGGCTGTAAAAACGGTCATTTATTATTTTTTTTGTGGCTTATTTTCTCACTGCAAATTGTGCAGCAAGACGCATTCAATTCACACCAATTAGAATGTTAACTGGAGAGTTCATAGAACACGAACCACAAACAGTGTTCAAGTACAATATATACAGTAGAGTAAACACTCAAATATCATGGGTTCCAATGTCGCAGATTTTGTACCAATCAAGAGCAACCTATTGTGTTCTGATTTGGTTATCGCGGTATTTCACTTCGGCTAATCGCGGTTTTTGAGCTGACAATGAATCATTGTTTGTGTTCGCGTGTATGATGACCTCACATTATGAGCCTTTTGTTGTTTCTCGTGCACCGGTAATTGCAGTAATGAGACCAGCATACGTGACCGATGATAAATTTAATAATGGATCATCATTCAACAGGAAATGACATAAGGAGATCCTGTAATACTAGATGCACATGATCTAGTAGACAAGCAACAGTAAATAATGGCACAAAAACGTAAAACGATGGACAATATTAATTGTGCCAAAAGGCAGAGAAAGGTTATGACATTGTGCAAATAAATAGAGTTGTTAGATATGTCGGCAAGAAATGGAAGTGCAGCATTGTGGGCTGCCATTAACAGATCAATCAATTAAATGTGTGTAAACGTGAGTCATATCCGTTTTAGTGTTCCTGTTCCGCAAAGTGCAAAAGGCTCATTCCAATCACATGATTATCATGTTGAAAGGATGGAAAAAGCGCTCAATGCTTGGATCAGGACCAAACAGAAAAAAATGCCTTTGAGTGGACCAGTGTACAGCAGAATTAATTGTGGATTTAATCGGACTTTGAGTGGACCGGTGATGTTAGAGATTTCATTGCAGATTCATCAACGTTTCCACGAGGTAGCCGGGACCAAAGGCTCCAGTTCAACCATAGCTCATGGAACTAACCAAGGCAAAGGGATTTATGCCGGAGCTGTGTATACACACACACACACACACACACACACACACACACACACACACACACACACACACACACACACACACACACACACACACACACACACACACACACACACACACACACACACACACACACACACACACTGTCGGACTCCAACATTCGTGGGGGATACATTGTTGGCAGAGCCTATTCGTCGGTTCTGCCCCTGGCTCCCTCTGGTTATTATTTTTCCCACGTTTACAGGCCCTACCATTTTAGGCGAGAAGGAGAAGGAAAGGAAGACAAATTCACCCATGCATGGAGTGCTTTAACCCTTCCCCACCCCTAACCATCCTCCCTTTCTGTCCTCATTCTCCCCCCCCACCCCCCGCCCCCAATTCATCCCGATATCCCTTCCTTCTTGAAATGTCTCACACACGATGACAGGCTTTGACAGGCAGCTCCGATTTTTTTTTTGGGGGGGGGGGAAGGGGGGGGTGAGTTGGTACAAGGACGAAGTAGGCCAAATTTACCTTTGCAAAGAGTGCTTTAATTTCACTTGACCAGGTAAAAAAAACAGGAAATTGTAATCCCCTCTGCCATCACAATTACAAAGAGAAATTACGCCCCCCAACACCCCTGCATGAAGTGGTGGTAACAGAGCCTATGTTACACCCCACAAAGTTGCATATGAACCCCAAGTTTCGAGTTTGTCTGGTAACTTAAAAGATGTGAATGTGCATAAGAAGGACCAAGGCCACAGAGAAAAAGAGAGTAAGAGAGAATGAAAGAGAGAAAGAGAGAAAGAGAGAGAGAAACAGAGACAATGGCATATTATATATACATATATATGCGTATATATATATATATATATATATATATATATATATATATATATATATATATATATATAAATATATATATATATATATATATATATATATATATATATATATATATATATATACATATATCTTCTTCCTCTTTCGGCTGCTCCCGTTAGGGGTCGCCACAGCGGATCAATCGTCTCCATTTCGCTCAATCCACCACATCTTCCATTGACACTCCAACTGCCCGCATGTCCGCCCTCACCACATCCATGAACCTCTTCTTTTGCCGTCCTCTTCTCCTCCTGCCTGGCGGCTCCATCCTCAGCATCCTTCTCCCGATAAACTCCGCTTCCCTCCTGTGCACATGTCCAAACCATCTCAATCTCGCCTCTCTCACTTTGTCTCCAAACCGTCCTACCTGTGCAGTCCTCTCTAATATACTCATTCCTTATCCTGTCCATCCTCGGCACTCACAACAAGAATCGCAGCATCTTTAACTCTGCCACCTTCAGCTCCGCTTCCTGTCTTTTTGTTAGCGCCACCGCCTCCAAACCATACAACATAGCTGGTCTCACTACCGTCTTATATACTTTCCCCTTCATTCTTGCAGCTACCCTTCTGTCACAAATCACTCCTGCAACTCTTCTCCACCCACTGCATCCTGCATGCACTCTCTTTTTCACTTCTCTACCACACTCTCCGTTACTTTGGACAGTTGATCCCAAGTATTTAAACCGATCCACCTTCCCCACCTCAACTCCTTGCAACCGCACCATACCACCACCCTCCCTCTCATTTACGCACATGTACTCCATCTCACTCCTACTGACTATCATTCCCCTTCTCTCCAGTGCGTACCTCCACCTCTCGAGACTCGCCTCAGCCGGCTCCCTACTCTCTCGAGAGATCATGATGTCATCCACGAACATCATAGTCCATGGAGACTCCAGTCTGATCTCGTCCGTCAACCTGTCCATCACCATTGCAAACAGGAAAGGGCTCAGAGTCGATCCTTGGTGCAATCCAACTTTTACCTTAAACCGGTCCGTCATTCCAACCGCACACCTCACCGCTGTCACACTGTCCTCATACATATCCTGCACCATCCTCACATACTTCTCCACCACTCCTGACTTCCTCATATAATGCCACAACTCCTCTCTTGGCACCCTATCATAAGCTTTCTCTGAATCTACAAACACACAATGTAACTCCTTCTGGCCTGCCCTATACTTCTCCATCAACATTCTCAAAGCAAACATTGCATCAGTGGTGCTCTTTCCTGGCATAAACCCATATTGCTGCTCACAGATCGTCACCTCTCCTCTCAACCGAGCTTCCACTACTCTTTCCCACAACTTCATGGTATGGCTTAACAACTTTATCCCTCTGTAATTTCCACATCTCTGCACATCACCCTTATTCTTGAAAATCGGAACCAGTACACTTAATCTCCACTCCTCTGGCATCCTCTCACTTTCCAAGATTTTATTAAAAATCTGGTTACCAACCCCACTGCCATCTCTCCTTAGCACTTCCATGCCTCCACTGGTATATCATCTGGACCAACTGCCTTTCTACTTTTCATCCTCTTCATAGCAGTCCTCACTTCAACCTTAATGATCCACCCCACTTCCGATTTCACTATCTCCACCTCTTCCAACCTTCTCTCTCTCTCATTTTCTTCATTCATCAGCTCCTCAAAGTACTCCATCCACCTTCTCAACACACTCTCCTCGCTCGTCAGCACATTCCCATTTGCGTCCTTTATCACCCGAACCTGCAGCACATCCTTCCCAGCTCAGTCCCTCTGTCTTGCCAATCGGTATAAATCCTTTTCCCCTTCCTTTGTATCCAACTTCTCATGCAACTCGTCATATGCCTTTTTCTAAGCCTTTGCCACCTCTCTCTTTGCCTTTCGCCACCACTCCTTGTACATTAAAAAAAAAAAAATATATATATATATATATATATATATATATATATATATATATATATATATATATATATATATATATATATATATATATATATATATTGCTACGGCTGTGGAAATTTGCAATACACCAGAAAAGTCCTCAGGTTAGATATATCGATAAGTTCATGTGTAGTTAGTCCACACCCATTGTTTAGAGGGAATATGTGTGATTCATCTGGGCTGCGACGCTTTGAGTTGGCCATTTTTCTTTACCTGTCGTTATTTTGGAACAACCATGACATCTCAACAACCACGCCATCTCAACAACCACGCCATCCACACTACAACGCTACTGAAGGAACAACGAAACCAGCCCCACCCCAATTTCTCCTCCGGTAAACAAGTTTGAAGGCTGGAAACCAGCCCCACCCCAATTTCTCCTCCGGTAAACAAGTTTGACGGTTGGAAACCAACTCCCGCCCCAATTTCTCTGGAATGTTCCTCCCCCCACCCACGCGCCGCGAAGGGTGGGGCGGGCGCAGGAGGAATAAAAGGGCACGAGGAGCGCCTGGAAGGGCGCGCGGATAGCAGAGACTTGGGGCAGTCGTGTGGAAGTCTTGGTTGTCGTGGTCTTGGTCCAAGTCTGTCGTGGTCCAAGTCTTCGTCGTAGACAGACTTGGGGCAGTTGGGTGGAAGTTTTGGCCTAGTGGTCGTGGGGAGAAGGCGTCATGACCTGGCCACCGTTGCAAGGCCCGAGATCAGGCGCGGCTTTCCTAGTGGCCATGGGGAGAAGGCGTCACAACCTGCCCACCGTTGCAAGGCCCGAGATCAGGCGCGGCTACGCTAGTTGCCGTGGGGACGAGACGTCGCGACCTGCCCACCGTCGCACCATGAGGGTGCGTGTAAGACCCTTCGGTCTCGTGGGCCTTTCCGGTCATCCACGGCCCACGACCATAAAGGTCTACGGACCCCGTCTACCCCTTGCCTGTTATGGAGGTTAAAATAATAATTATAGTCAGTCGTTTATAGTCAGTCGTATTGCTTTTGCATTCTATTTGTTGCTTGTATATTGCATGACTGCCTTGCTTGTGTAGTGTGGATGGCTCGGAGGCAGTGTCGTGCCTAGGGGTGCCATAGCTGGAGAATCGGCAGAGGGTCGTGCCTGCCAAGGGAGCGACGCGTCCCAGCCACGAAACCGTGTGAGGGCACGGGTGGAAAATTGGGGGGCAAGGCCCGGAATTTGCGAGGAAACAAACACATGCGACGGGAATCTTGGTTGTTAGAACCGATAGTTTAAGGGAGAGGCGCTTGTTGAAAGCCCCGGGGTAGTTTAAAGGTAAATGGATAGGGTGGATAGGAAGTGTACCCCTCCGCACCATCCATCCCTTCGCTCTCGTTGTGGGCCGCTGGACCCACTTTGGGTAAGATCGCTGAAGTCTGAGGAGGCCATCTTGAGGTTTCAGTTGCGCCTCGACACAGGATGCTCTCCCTTATTCCCCTCCAGGAAGGGAACGTAGGGTTTGGGAGTAGGCTAGGTGACAGGATAGGTTATCCGAACAGAGACATAAAGGGGGTTTGGGGACGAAATTATAGTGGGGAAGTGAAAATAAAAATAAAAACAAAAAAATAAGTGGGGGCTAAATTGGGTTTTACAAATTAAGGGGGTGGGTATGGACAGAGACAGGCAAAGGCGATAGGTTGGGAGGGAGACCGTAGGGTAGGTCCGAGCCCGCCTTCCGAGTGGCCAGCACCACCGCACTCCCTCCACCAACCTCCTCTGAAAGGCAAAGGCTGGCCAACTTCATCGGCTGGCTGTGTTACTTCAAGGCCTGTGCCGGCCCACTTCATCGGATGGCTGTTTACTGCAAGGCCTGTGCCGGTCGGATCGTCTGTCGGCTGTGTTTGCTGCAGCGGCCCTGTATTGCCATGCCTTGCCTGCACACCTTTGCCATCCATGCCGACTGCCCTCATCATCTTTTGCCCCCGTTCTGTTTTGCATTTTCCCCCCTTGTTCATTGCCATGTGCGCCAGTATCGTCGCGCAGTTTGCGAGGACTGCCCTGTTGGCAGCTACAACATGGGCCTGCATTGGCGGCCCGTGCACCGTGTTTGTGTCCATCCATCCATCCATCCATTCATCCATCCATCCATCCATTGTGTTCATTGCATGTGCCACTTGAGCTGGCACGGAGACTGCGTTGCGCAGCTCATGCGCCGTTGCGTTCATTGCGTGTGCCACTTGAGCTGGCACGGAGACTGCGTTTGCGCAGCTCATGTGCCGTTATGTTCACTGCGTCCATGTTAAAAGGGGTGGCCTTGGACTGCGTGTGTGCAGCCAGCCACATTCCCTGTCACCTGCATTATTGCATGAGCCAGAGACTGCGTGCGAGCAGCCTGGCTCCCTGCTAACTTTTCTCTTTGCAGAGTCCATCGATCCTGGGCCATGGAATAGTGTAAATTATAAGGTTAAGTTGTTAAGTTGTGAATTGTAAATATGAGTGCGCCCCCAGCATGTGCGTCTTAGTGCCGGCAATTTATTTAAGCCATCTGTATGAGTGGGTTTGTTTAGTTCGTTACTCAGCCCGTAGGTTATTTATTTTGGGGACACGAATACCATGAATGTTGCACTCAGGGATCCGAAGGTAAAACGTACAAGGGGAGAACTTACACATGATGACACACGAAAATTCGGCGACTCGGGACGAGTCTGTAAAAAGGGGAGAGGGTAGTGTTACGGCTGTGGAAATTTGCAATGCACCAGAAAGGTCCTCAGGTTAGATATATCGATAAGTTCATGTGTAGTTAGTCCACACCCGTTGTTTAGAGGGAATATATGTGATTCATCCGAGCTGGGATGCTTTGAATTAGCCATTTTTCTTTACCTGTCGTTATTTTGGAACAACCACGACATCTCAACAACCACACCATCCACACTACAACGCCACTAAAGGAGCAATGAAACCAGCCCCACCCCAATTTCTCCTCCGGTAAACAAGTTTGACGGTTGGAAACCAGCCCCACCCCAATTTCTCCTCCGGTAAACAAGTTTGACGGTTGGAAACCAACTCCCGCCCCAATTTCTCTGGAATGTTCCTCCCCCCCCCACCCACGCGCCGCGAAGGGCGTGGTGGGCGCAGGAGGAATAAAAGGGCAAGGGGAGCGCCTGGAAGGGCGTGCGGATAGCAGAGACTTGGGGCAGTCGTGTGGAAGTCTTGGTGGTCGTGGTCTTGGTCCAAGTCTTCGTCGCAGACAGATTGGGGCAGTCGGGTGGAAGTCTTGTCCTTGTGGTCGTGGGGTGAAGGCGTCACGACCTGCCCACCGTTGCAAGGCCCGAGATCAGGCGGGGCTGTCCTAGTGGCCGTGGGGAGAAGGCTTTACGACCTGCCCACCGTTGCAAGGCCTGAGATCAGGCGCGGCTACGCAAGTTGCCGTGGGGCCGAGAAGTCGCGACCTGCCCACCGTCGCACCACGAGGGTGCGGGTAAGACCCTTCGGTCTCGTGGGCCTTTTCAGTCATCCACGGCCCACGACCATAAAGGTCTACAGACCCCGTCTACCCCCTTGCCTGTGAGGGAGGTCTTTCTTTGTTTTTGTATGCATGCTGTGGCGCCGTGTCCTGCCAAGTAGAAACTGTGTAAGTGCTTCTAAATAATAATTATAGTCAGTCGTATTGCTTTTGCATTCTATTTGTTGCTTGTATATTGCATGACTGCCTTGCTTGTGTTTTGTGTGTAATTGAAATGAATGTGCTTGTGTGAAACGTAGCCCATTCGTTGCGTCCTTTCCCCATTGGAAGTGCCATCTTGTATTGTGGAATGAGTAGTGGGTTTTGAACGCCCGGTAAAAACAGAATCACATCCATCGAGGTCGGTGATAACACCGCTCGGTTATCACTGTAGCACGGAACGGACCGCTTAAGCAGTTCGTGTCCTCGGCCGACCTGCGGTGAGGTACGATCGCCCGTTCGACCACTCGCGCAGGTACTTAGGTAGGTCGAATTTTGCGAGCAACCCTATCCTGCGTGGGTGGGCAATTGGCACGATGGTGGTGAGGTTAAACCCCCACCCGTGACTGCTGGCTCCTGGCGGTAGTTCCAGGAGGGGCACGACTGAATTGTCCGTCCGGTAGGCGACGCGGCCGCCATTCGAGGTACGCGGCCGATCGCACGCCAGGCGGGCCAGAATTCGCAACAATATATATATATATATATATATATATATATATATATATATATATATATATATATATATATATTGTATATTGTATATATATATATATATATATATATTGGGGCATACAATATATATATATATATATATATATATATATATTGTATATTGTATATATATATATATATATATATATATATATATATATATATATATATATATATATATATATATATATATATAGCCTGGTATATATATATATATATATATATATATATATATATATATATATATATATATATATATATATATATATATATATATATATCACACTATATATATATATATAGCCTGGTGTGTTGGCGCAGTGGTTAGGGCAGCGGCTTGGGATCCAAAAGGTCCTGAGTTAAAGCCCCGTTGGGCCACTGAATTAATACACCAGGGGGTTGACTCAGCCTGTCATCCTTCCGAGGTCGGCGAAATGAGTACCAGTGTACTGGGCCGGTGTATACCCCGGTTAAAATAGGTGTACCATATCCCTGTGTCATAAGAGGCGACCAGGGTTGTGTCAGGAAGGGCATCCGGCGTAAAACATGTGCCAAATCACTATGCGGATCATACGGATGATCCGCTGTGGCGACCCCTAACGGGAGCAGCCGAAAGAAGAAGAAGAAGATATATATATATATATATATATATATATATATATATATATATATATATATATATATATATATATATATATATATATACATAAAATAATATATGTACTGGCTATTGGTGCTTAACTGACTGTGACTGGTGAGATTGTATTTGGCCCCAACAAGTGCCATCTGCCACATGGACACACTGTGTGAGGTCCTCCATTCACAACCAGGAAGCACCAATGTTGTTATAAATATTCGCTGTCCGACCCAACAATTTGCAGATTCGCTATTCACGGACCCCATGTATTTGCGGGTCATAAAGTGTGACCTGCTTTCACATTCGTGCTTCGCGTATTCACACTTATATTTATTTTTTCAGATTTTTTACACTTCAGGACTTGTCTCCTACATCCACCTGGGAAATTGGAAATCAGCCAACATCATGGCATTGCATAAAAATGTGCAAAATGGATCCCCTTATCTACAACCCAATTAGTTTATTGCACTTCCAATCATCAGCAAGGTCATGGAATCCGTAATCACAGTTGACATAAAATCCTTCCTTTTCTCCTTCAGCCTCATCTGAGATCATCAGTTTGGATTCAGATCTTATCACTCTACCTTGGACATGTTACTTCTATTTTCCAACAATGGTGTCGGCCCTCAATATCAGACATGAGATCCGGGCTGTCTCTCGGAACATATCGCGTGCTTTTTATGCAGACTGGCATCCTGTCTTGCTTTCCAAGCTGTCTGCCTATGGATCCAAGGCCAACTCCACTCTTAGATCAATGACTTCCTCCACTCTCGTAGACAACATGTCGCTCTCAACAGAACCCTTTCATCTCATCTCCCTGACAAGACGAGTTCCCCAAAGCAGTGTTCTCGGCCCCATATTATTCCTAATCTTCATCAATGATCTCACTGACTGGAAAATCCTCTATCTCTTTGGTGATGACGCCACCCTCTGCCGTGACATCTGTCATCCTTCTGACAGACAGGCAGCAGCCTCGTCACTCTCCTCAGACCTTGAGAAAATCACAAACTGGTCAAACACAATTTTGCTGATGTGTCCACATTGTCCACCCTTGGCATTCTCCCTTACCCCTCATCGTTACCTGCATCCCTTGTTTGTCCATCCCCAACTACTTTCTCCCTCCTCCCTGCTGTTGTTGCTTCCTCTCTCCCCTGCTGTTCCCTTTGTTATGTTGTGTCCTGATTTGTTCTGTGTAATCACTTTTCCACAAGTCTAGACCATGTTAAAAAATAAAAAAATAAAAATTTTAAACAATGTCCTGATATTGGTGGACTCAGACATTCGCGACATTTTTCAGGAACATATCCTCCGCGAATAGCGGGGTCTGACAGTGTACGATTCCACAGGTGGGAAATTTAAAGATATTTTAAAATTTAATAAATGGGAATTAATTTCCGCTTGGGGTGTTTGTGAAAAAATACTGCCAACTCAGGACTCAAATCCAGGGCCTCATCGAACACGGTGATGGCTGACTCAAGAATATGGGGGGTGGGGAGTAGTTGGATGTGAGAGGTCAAAACTTGTTCCTCCTTTACATTAGCTATAATTAAGAGGGCTTTCATGAAAAACTAAGTTTATCCACATAACACAACACAGCCAAAACTGAAAGATGGAACAATAACACGAAAAAAAAAAACACTAAAAATTCAAGATCTGAAAGCTAACTCCAGCACAGACTAAATGCTTGGTGAACCTTGGTACAGATGAAGCAAAACCCCCAACGTTAACCATTCACCAATCCCAGCAGTAACTTTAACCCCAACTTATCTAACCATGCATTGTCAATGCTTGCTTAAACAGTGTCAATACAGGAGAAAATTATCACACTTTCCGTGTGATAATTATTTCAAATTGAGAAAAAATATTTTTAAGTGCAGTACATGTATGACAGAGAATGTATTATTGCTTTGCTCGATGTTCTTTTACAATACTGTCTCATCTTTTGGATGACATGATGGCTGCATTCAACTCCGAAAATGTGAACAAATGCCAACAACAATCACAGCAAATGACAGATTATTGGAGACCACACAAAATTTCAGTAGAAATACTGAAATAAGGAGACACTGATGGCCTGATGGTGATGGTGAAACCTTTCCCTAAGTGCGGTGCATTTGTGTAGGGCTCAATTGTAAACAAAGGCTCAAAATGTTCTTTTCGTCAGACAGGATGGCGCAGAGGTTGACGTTAAAGCACAACGGTCTTTGAGCTGACTCATCTGGGTTTGATTCTCAGACAAATTGGACACTTCATGGTATACTTTGACGAAGGCTTAACACCCGAAACATCAGCTTCTCCATGGCAAAAAAGTAGCATTCTCTGATGAACGTTCTGTTGATTGCGTCCATTGTTCTGCCTGTCTGCTGATGCAGATCGACACGAGCATTCGTGAACAAGACTAGTTTTCCATTTGTGGTTGGATTGATGTTTTGTAGGCAAGGCATTGAATTTCAAAAGAAATGAGCCATCTGTCACTTGGGAACATAAGTTGGGGACTCATCTTCGAGCAATAATTGCTAATAGATGTTAAAGATCCAACAATGTCAGTCAATGAAGAGTCGACAGGCACCCCGGGCCAAGTTCCAATTCCTGCCGTGGGGCTCATGCTGATTATCACCACGTGGTGGCCTTTAATGAACTGTCAGCACAAGAAATGCCTAAGAACCTACTGGAATATCATGTTGTGCTGTGTAATGTATATGATGATTCCACCATCATTCGACATAAAATAACCTTAATTGGTTTGGCATTGGCACACACACAAACACACCTACCTTGAGTTGGCTTAAAGGTTAGGGTGGCTGGCTTAAGATCTTAGGGTCTTGAGTTCAAGTCCCTGTCATCTGGTTGAATTAACACCAGGTGGGTTAACTCAGCCTGTCATCCTGCTGAGATCGGCAAAATGAGTACCAGCTTTCTGGTAACAGGGGGGCATTGAATCAGGGCCATAGCCGTGCTACCAGAAAATTATGCATCCAAGCAACCACAAATTGCTTACAAATAAATAAATAATAAACACACACACACACACACACACACACACACACACACACACACACACACACACACACACACACACACACACCATCTTGGCTAAAAAAAACCTGATTACTCCATGTGTGGCACTTGGGTTTCAATTGGCATTGAAAAAGTTCATACCGACGAGTTGTTGCTTGAAACCACCTCCTTAAAAGCACTTCTGGCTGGCACTCTATTGTATGGAAAATATTCAAAACTGTCTAATGACCCAGATTCGCTTTACTTCTTTGAGTACCCTCCACATGGCTGCAGTCCATGTTAATTAATGAGATGTGCTAAAAATGCAGAAAGCTGTGCAAGGTTAATCTCGGTTCCATAGTGGAAATGCCCTGTGGAGATATCTTTCCATCGCCGTCCTCCCTAATTGCTTGATCTCCATCTCCATCGACATGATTTTTGCAGTCAAACAAATCTCATTATTTTTCATTATGTTCAACTGTTTTTTTTTTTTGTCTGTGTGCCCATGGTCACTGTGAACTTCTGGAATGTTTGAGTGGAGATATATATATATATATATATATATATATATATATATATATATATATATATATATATATATATATATATATCTTCTTCTTCCTTCGGCTGCTCCCGTTCGGGGTCGCCACAGCGGATCATCCGTATGATCCGCATAGAGATTTGGCACATGTTTTACGCCGGATGCCCTTCCTGACGCAACACTGGTCGCCTCTTACGACACAGGGATATGGTACACCTTTTTTAACCGGGGTATACACCGGCCCAGTACACTGGTACTCATTTCGCCGACCTCGGAAGGATGACAGGCTGAGTCAACCCCCTGGTGTATTAATTCAGTGGCTCAACGAAGCTTGAACTCAGGACCTTTTGTATCCCAAGCCGCTGCCCTAACCACTGCGCCAACACACCAGGCTGATATATATATATATATATATATATATATATATATATATATATATATATATATATATATATATACATATATGCATATATATATATATATATATATATATATATAGATATACATATATATATATACATATATATATATATATATATATATACACACATATATATATATATATATATATATATATATATATATATATATATATATATATATATACATAGTAAAGTAGCTCAAGTGAATGATTGAGGGGTTTTAATTGACGTGTGGTCAAATTATCCAGTATTCAGTCAAGCTAAGTAAAAGGAGGACTACACTTTAAAAAAATGGGCCAAGATGAAGTGATGTCGGTCAACATAGGACCATATTCAAGTAGCCTGGCAGGTGTTCAAATTTGCAGGTATTCAAATCGAGTGCATTAAATATTTAGCAAAGTTTCCGCCTTAAACTCTGCGGAGAGTTGATCGGTTTCTGATAGAGGACAGCTTCATTCATACTAAAATTATATGGCAACTTTTAATGGCTCATTTCTTACGATTAGTACTTACTTCCAAAAGTCCATTTCAGCAGTTCAGTCACCTTTGATTCAAAATTACCACATCGACTGACTTACAACACTTGCTGATGGGATCATTTTGTCATGTTTACATTAAATTTGGATTTGATAGCACGTGGAAGCCAATTTGTGAATAGACCTTGTATCTTGACCCTGGATTCACCAAGACTTTTTAACCCTTTACGTACATGTGCGGAGAGCTTTTCATTGCTTAAGTCTCACGTGTCAAGAGGTTCCAAAGTACGAGCATTTGATTCAAATAATTGTTAAAGCTGGGCTGACAGGATGGCCTCAAGGTACGCACACTCCCCTCTAAGCTACGTAGCCTGGGTTTGAATCCAGATCCAGCTATAAACTGTCATCCGTGTGTTTCACAGGCAAGGTGATTCATCAATGTGTGTGTCATGTGCAATGTGCAGCCTTGTGCTGTATATGAACAAAGAGGATTGTTAAAGCTAATGTAAATGTAAGAGTGACAGTTGTGAAAAAGTTCACGTTTTGCCTTTTTGATGTGGTATTTATATGGGCTGCAGAAAAGTGTGTAGGTGTAAAATAGATGTTAGGAGTGCAACTGAAGCTTTAAACCTGGACACATAACAAGGGCCTACCTATGTGACAGAATAGAGAACAGCATAATCACTGAAGATGTTGTTGCTAGAATGGTTGGAGCAGTGCAGGTTTAGTTCCCACATCCTTTGATACTTTATCCATTGTGTCACAATATCCTTGAGATTCTTGTGATGTTGATCATAGAATGCTTGAATACATGAGCTGTTCTTTACAACCATGCAATTGTATAACTCAACATCAGTGGCGTGTGGGTTGTCAATATCAGCACAAGGTGCTGAAAAATGTTTAATTAGGATGAGGTGTGTGGGTGGGTGAACGTTGATGCACCGTGTATCCTTTTGATCCATCTTCCCCTGGAGGTCCTTTAACACCAGGTGGTCCAGCTACACCCGGTGGTCCAGGCTCCCCCTTTTCTCCTCTGCTACCAAGTGGGCCCTTTGGAGGATACAGATAGCATACATCAAAGCTGAGAATATTGGGCTCATAAGCAAGGTTTGTGAATAAAGAAGGAATATTCAATTACAATTTAATAAACAAAACAGAATTGATAGTACAATAAAAAGGACCAAGTTCAGTTGGAAAACCATCATGAATAAAGGATGCTTAAAATAAAAGTCTGTTCAATCGCATTCTTCAATCCAGTGCATCAAGATGGCTGTTCACCTCCTCCTCAGGTCGTCATCATTCATACTCATGATATTTTCCTCAATAGCCCACCCTTCCTTTCCAGATTATTGTGTTTTCTCCTGTCCCAATAACTTCCGTTATTTGCCCCCATTGCGGTTTCATCCACGGTTTCCCTTACTCTTCTTCCCCCCTACCTTCTTTCTATGTTTGAGCTTGTATCCAACTTGTTCATCCTTGTACCCTCCCCCAACACCCCCCATTCCGACATCTACCTTGTCATTCCTCCCTAGACCAATTCTTCCTCCAAGTGTCCCACGAGCCCGCTGTTGGTGTGTTTATCCACTATCCACTGTAGTCTAACTATTCTGTTATGTTGCATTTTAGCTCTTCCATGAGCCTCAACCTTGTGTACAACAACAACAACAACAAAACATCACAAACAGAAATATGGACAAAACAAGAAATATATAAATAAATAACAAAAGCGAAACCAGAGATAAGCAAACATAAAAAATAAAGAATCCCAAAAGAGAGTATAAGGGTCATTAAAAGATCACAAAATACACACTTTGGGTCCAAGTTGTCCAGCTAACCCCGGAATTCCTCGCTCACCAGCTTCCCCCTGCAAAATAACAAGAGAGAGAGAATCATTCAACCATTCCTGGATATTTGCTATTTTTGCTTCTCAATGCTTGCACCTTGCTTGTGAATCCCCTGATATATACATCTACAAATATATATATATATATATACATATATATATATATATATATATATATATATATATATATATATATATATATATATATATATATATATATATATATATATATATATATATATATAACCTGATGTGCAGGTAACCATTCAACCCAGCAAATTAGATTGTGAATTAACATATATATATTCTTTATGACACGAATGTGTTTCAGTGTTAGATTTATCAATCAAACACACTTGACTCAATTGTTGAGGCAAGCAAGATAAATTTTAGGAATTAATGCATTCTTACTCACACGGCATTCCCTTGGTTTGCGTCTTCAGAATAAAATCAAATGTATAATTCACTCTTCCTCCTAAATATCCCGCTCTTTCTTTTCCACGACAATCTGTGCTACAATTGTCTAAGGTATAGTCGTTGATTTGCTCCCAGGAAAGTTGAATTTGACTGAAAATACACCCATTAAAAATCTGGCATTCCATCATTGCACAGGATGGTGTTGAGGTAGTGCACTACCTTTGAGTCATCAAGTGTGGGTTTGATTCCTGACTCGATTATAAACTGTATAATCGGTGCTTCACAGGCAGGGAGTTGTGTCACAAAGTGCACCATCCCTCGGATGGACATCAAGCTGCGTGTCCTGTCTGCCAGCATTATTTGTTGGATGTAAAGATCCCATGATGTCTTTCACAAAGAGTTGGCAAATCATCACCAGCATGCTGAACGAATTACAAATTCAGGCTCAAATCACCTTCAGTCGTACGTCAGGCCTCATCAGGCAGTTTGTGAAAGACTTGGACCAACAACACAATAATGTGGGAATAATTGGAGTTGTTAAAGTTTTAGTAGGAGTAGTAGTAGTAGTAGTAGTAGTAGTAGTAGTAGTAGTAGTAGTAGTAGTAGTAGTAGTAGTAGTAGTAGTAGTAGTAGTAGTAGTAGTAGTATCCTTGGACTCCACATTCAATCACAGTCCATCTGTTTCTGTTTACTTTCATTCCTTTCCTCAAACACTTCATTATTCATGAAATCATTCATAACCACATTGATATGATATCGTACCTTCAATGTGCTCGTTTTTGTGATGGATAGGATCGAAACCACAAGGTTTAAATAAGGAGGCAAATTGTGGGTTACACTGTTCATTGTTCCAACATTTGCACTTAGCTCATGATGCTGGGATCTGGATTGAAATCTCAGACACCACGTTTGCCCATTGTCTGCGAATATCCTGCAATTCATATCGTAGTTCACTAATGCTTCCAACACAATATACAGTAGATGTCCAGGTTCTTACAAAAGGCTGAGATCACTTTTCTAAAGTATTTTCATCGATTATTTAGTGATAATAATGTGTCTGGCTGGCAGGATGGCTTAGAGGTATGAACACTCGTCTGGAAGCCGTCTAGCTCGCCTGGGTTTGAATCCCGACCCAGCTATAAACTGTCATCCTCGGTATTTCACAGGCATGGTGATTCATCACTGTGTGTGCCACCACTTGGATGGATGTTAAACTCGGCGTCCCATCTGCTGGCATTCGTTGGCGGATGTTATATATCCCATGGTTTCCTTTGTGAAGAGTTGGTGAGTTATTGCCGGCACCCTGAACAAATTACAAATTCCTGCTCTAACCTACAGGGGTAATGCATCGGCTGCACAACCGCACCACCAACAAATGATGATACCCACAACCATGTGCTGCTATACTAAATAATAAGAAGGCTTTGCCCACCGTTGAAAGATGATAATCTGTGAAACTGCATACTAAAAAAATAAAATAAAAACAACACATCAAGCAGCTGTAAGCAGATCAAGTTCTTCGCTGCACTGTAAAGAGGTGTAAAGAAACATGATGAAAGATTATAGTTTGACATAAAGGCTCCATAGGTCAAACCAGACCAAACCAACTCAGGACTAAATTGCACTCAGGATGAAATATCCAACTTTGTTTATTTATTGGATCTTTAACGACTATCAATGATCAATATCTCGATAAAACACTGGAGGCAAGCCAACTCAGACACAGGACCAGAAGATAACAACCAGATGTATGTTAATGATGGCTCTTGAACTTAATCACTATCACATGTGGAAGGGATCTGTATGCAACTGAAATTATTTATAGCTATTCTAGCTGTCTGTGACACAAAGGGAGATTATCTCTTCAGATAATGTTATCAGGCTCCACACACTCAGTTGTAGAGAAAACGTCCCATAGCCTACAGCAGTAAAGGGCTAGACACTTAAATATGTGAAGGATGTACGTGAGCAGCTGCTCGATAGAGCCATCATGATGTTATCCCGCTCGTACTGGAGCATTTTGCGCATTCGGGGCCTATAAAGTCAATCCTTTTTTTTTTTTTTTTACAACAGCATACCATGAACTTCTGAGACCCCCAAGAAGGGCAAAACACAGTGGCATCATATCCTTGCTGTCACCTTGTGGAGCAATTACAGAAAGCTATTTCTGGAATAATGAGACTCAGGGCTTATGGTCTGACCTTGGCAGGGCCTGACAGACCATTAGGGCTGACATTTAGTTTGTGTTCCATAGGTACAAACATTCCAACAAAATAATGCTTAAGGATGGGTGGGGTCACAAGGAATTGAGCATTAATAATATGGACCCTTTGGGAACATGAAGTTGGGCAAGGGGTGGGGCAGGAAGGGGAAGGTAATAAAGTAATTGGGGACTGTGGATGGTGGGGGACCAGGGGTGGGAGTTATTGACCTGAGATTTGTGGCCATTGAAAATACTACATCAATATATATATATATATATATATATATATATATATATATATATATATATATATATATATATATATATATATATATATATATATATATATATATATTTGTGCATTCTTGGTATTTATGATATAATTATGTTGGCGAATAAGACTATTCGAGGTCCATAATCATGATTACCAAGTTCTCACATATTTTATTCCATATTTGCCCCTCCATTGTTTTAAAATCCATCGAACTTTGTCACATCACGAACCTAGCCACCTAACCTACCTGACTTGCTGGGTCCTCATCAGGCAAGATGAGAAAGGCCCATCCAAGGGAATGGGTTGTGGTTAGTGGTCAGGAAAGGGTTCGAGTTCTGAGTTAGGTGAGGAGTTGGGATTACAGAACAGAACAAAAGGATAGAGATTAGAGAGCATTAGTAATGAGAATAAGGTTAAGATCAGACTTGAACTTAAAATGAGATATCTTCCAACAAGTCCGAATAAAACCTATGTGCACTGCTTATCCCCATTGATCCAACACTCGGTCATCGTCACAAGAGAAGAAGATAGGTGAGTCAGATGTCACACAAAGTCCTCACCAGTCATAGGTTGCACACAGCATCATCACCATGGAATGGTTGATGGTCTGTTCATCTTCTACTGTCCCTCAAATACTGTTGCATCCTCTGCTCCCTTATGACTACTTCAGCATGATCATGTTGAATGTATTCATTCAGCAATTCAGTGCTTTTAAACTTTTCAAGGTACAGACTTCTTTTTCAACTGCATTCCTTTATCCTCTATTTTGCTGGCCATGAAACCACCACCTGTATCTGTCCAATCATGTTTCTAATTCTATACTCCTACAAGTTTATAGCTCATCGCCATTTCGTGTCATTTCCATTTTCCACTGATGATCTTTTTCATTCCCACTCTCACCTTCAACCACATAGACACCTTTCCTTGTAGATCATGCTGGTATGTCCATAAATTTCTGCTTGTTCCTTTCTGTGTCGGTCAAAACCTCCTCAACATTTGTTGTCTTCTCGCTAATTGGAGTATCAAATTTGAATTTTTAAGTTTTAAAAGTTCTTGTTTTTTTGGTTTGTGGACATAACATTTATTCTAAAAAATATGAATAAACATCTCACAGTTTGTGCCGTTGTAATAAACAGGGTTTTTCGACTTAGTAATGAAGATATGTTGAGGTTTTACAAAGGCTATAGTTAAGATGGAATGCCAAGTCCAATGAGAAAGCATTTGAAAATGCAAAGCCCATCGGCTTTGTATTCGGACTTCTTCTTCTTCCATATTCTAAATGGTAACTTTGGCCTTTTGACCAAATTCTTAATTTGTATTCTCCTTATTCTCATAATAAAGCTTTGTTGAAAATTTGATGACAAAAGCTCAAATGGGGAAACGTTATGGCCCGGACAGACACGTAGACACACATAAATGATTGCCAAAACCCGCTGTCTCCTGCTGCATGGGGGACAGGCTAATAACAGCAAGGTTGGATTTTCATTTTAGGATCTCACCTTCTGTCCTACTTCACCTGGAGACCCAATCGCTCCGGAGTGACCTACAGGACCCTGATAAAGAGGTAGATCAGCATTTGTAGCAGTCATTGAGTGAAACACGGAAACATTTGGTTATGAGGTCAAAATGATTTCAAAACTGAATAACAGTAATGTATAACATAGCAACATATGCTGAAGAAAATCAGAACTAAATGTACTCGTAAAGACACCGACTCACATCGCTTCCGGCAGATCCAGGGGGTCCCCGAGCGCCTGGTGGTCCAGGAGGGCCCTGAAATTGAGGAAAACATGTTAGTAATGGTGCCAAAGTAAGGACAAAGATAAAATGAATTAACAGAATGATGTAATGGAGATATAAACTGCAGCAAAATAAATATAACAGAAACAATTCCGAAAACAATATTTCATTATTGTTATTATTTGTACATGGAGATGTTAAATGTTGATTGGTGAATTGAAGAAAAATAAATAAATAGTACCAGGGAACCTGCATCTCCACTTTGCCCTTTCTCACCAGCAGAGCCTGGCATACCCTGCGGGGTGAAAATAAAAAGCAAGAGAAATGTCACACAAATAGAACGATTAAAGTCTGCATTCAAAGATTGAAACAGGTCAGGTCAGGTATGGGAGCATGTGCCAGAACAGCGCGTCGCTGCGTCCACTTTCCGCCGGTACTCCAGGGGCCTCCGTCTGGCCATCCCCCAGGCAGATGCCAGGCCCATCCCCATCTCCTTGAGATGATGGTCAACCTGCTGCAACCTGAGGCACGTGGTCGGCCCACTGGCCTCCTCCACTCATTAGACTCCCTCGCTGAGAGAATCTGGTGAGCAGGATCAGCATCAGGAAAACGAGCCACATGTCCATACAGCCGCAACTGACGCTCATGGACTATGCAGGTAACAAATCTCATCCGAGTCTCTCTCAGCAACCGCTCGTTGGACACAAAATCCGACCAGCGATAGCCAAGGATTCTCCGAAGAGACCTGGTACCAAAGGAATTAAGTCTCCGTCTCAGATCCTTGGTCAGAGACCAAGTCTCGCATCCATAGAGCAAGACTGGAAGTACCAAGGACCTGAAGACTCGGACTTTCGTCCTCCCACACAGGTACCGGCAGCGCCACATCCCATGATCCAGTGAATCCATGACTCCCCAGGCCCGACCCAGACGTCTATTGACCTCTGACTCGCAGCCAGCAGAGACATGAATATCACCGCCAAGGTAAGTGAATCTCTCCACGACCTCAACATCCTCACCACAAACAGACACAGACAGGACAGCAGCATCCAAGATGTCACCGAAAGCCTGGATCTTAGTTTTGACCCAAGAAACCCGTAATCCCAACGGCTCCGACTCCTCATTCAGCACCTCGAGGGCCCCCAAGAGGATGTCTAAAGTCTCCGCAAAGATGACTGCATCATCTGCAAAATCAAGGTCCGAGATCTTGACATTGCCAAACGATGCACCGCAACTTGATCTCTCCGACATCCTCCCTAAAATCCAGTCCATACAAGTGCTGAAAAGTGTGGGGGCAAGTACACATCCCTGACGAACTCCAGTAACAACTGGAAATAAGTCAGAGATGGTACCACCACACTTCACAGCACTCTCAGTACCAGAGTAGAGTTCAGACATCAGATCGATCAGTTTTGGTGGCACCCCACGAAGACCAAGAATCCTCCAGAGGACATCCCAATTCACTGAATCGAACGCTTCACAGAGATCAACATAGGCTGCAAGCAGCCCCTGCCGAAACTCTCGTCTGCGTTCGGTGAGGACACGAAGTGCAAGGATACGGTCAATCGTTGACCTCTTTGGTGTAAAGCCTGACTGCTCTGGACGCTGGTGCTCAAGCAGATGGTGGTGAACCCTATCGAGAATTATCCGAGCAAAGACCTTGCCCGGCACTGAGAGCAGCGTCACCCCTCGGTAGTTGTTGCAGTCTTGGCGATCACCCTTCCCTTTCCAGAGAGGGACAACAAGGCCCCTCTTTCAGTCAGTTGGGATGATGCCTGTGTTCCAGGCAGAGCACAAAACTGCATGCAACGACATGAGTGCAGCATTTCCACCAGCCTTGAGAAGTTCAGAATGGATGCCACAGATCCCTGGAGCTTTACCCCGTTTCAACTGGTTTACCGCAGCCCGTGTTTCCACAAGCGAAGGTGGACCACAGTTGATTCGAGGGTCAGCAACAGGGATTGTAACACCCTTGACGTCCAACTCGACAGCTGGGGGATCAGCCTGGTACAACCGCTCAAAGTAACCGGCCCAGCGGGCCTTCAATTCAGACTCCTCTGTCAAGAGCCGACCACTCTCTGCTCGAACTGCAGTGCTCCGAGGGATGGGCTTGGATGAACGTAATGCGCGAATTCCCCTGTAAGTGGGACGAGAATCACCTGTCCACAGGTGATGCTCTACCCCCTCACAGATTCCTCGCACATAGGCCTCCTTGTCCACCCTTAGTGCACGTACAGTTTTACGCCTCAGCTCCCTGAACAGCTCAGCTCTGCCATTCAGCCTAGCCCTGCGACTCTGGTCAATGGTATCCAGTGTCCCTTGAGAGACAAAATTCTTCTTTGCCCTGCGGTGAGCTCCAAGGCATCCACCGGCAACATCAAGGACGGTGGTCTTGAAGACGCTCCCCAACTCTTCAGGACCCCCCAAAGCACCCAGACCCACCAAGTGTCCACTCAGCCTGTTCGCAAACTCCTCAGCTACTCTCTCATCCCTGAGCTTGGCAACATCCAGCCTAGGCTGGGATGGTACCATTCTCCAGGATTTAAGATGCAGCTTTAGAGATGCTACAACAAGCCTGTGGTCAGTATTGAGGAACTGAGCACTCCGGTAGACCCTGCAGTTCTGGATCATCCTCCAACGACCGTCAATGAGGACATGGTCAATCTCCTTTGCCACACCGCCAGAGTTGGAATACCAAGTCCAGCGATGAGCTTGTGGGCGCTGAAACCATGAACCAGCCACCCTTATTCCAGGACTTCTTGCAAAGTCAAGGAACTTAGTGCTATTCTGGTTCATAGTTCCTGACCCATGGGGACCAACACACACCTCATAGCCATCCCTATCCGTTCCATTCGATGCATTGAAATCCCCCAAGACTAGAAGTGTATCTCGTCTGGGGCACTGATCAACCACAGACTCGAGTGTGGCATAGAATGCATCCTTCACGGTGAGATCACTCGCCTCAGTCGGAGCATAAACAGAGACCAGGGAAATGACACCTAAGGAGTGACGAATCCTTAATCTCATGATACGCTCGTTGACCGGTGTTACCTCAATTATCATTGGGGTCAGCTTATTGGACACAGCTACAGCAACTCCTTGGGTATGGTAACCATCAGAGCGACCAGACCAATAGTAGGTGTAACCACCCACCATTATCTCGCTGCAATCCGGTCTCCGAACCACAGAGAGAGCTGCAATCCCGATGTCCAAACGCTTGAGCTCAGATGATAACAGAGACAGGTGATCATCCTCTCTTAGGGATAGGACATTCCAGGCACCCACCCGAAGGGACCGCCTCATGTTCACCCTAGGAGACCGCCGTCTGGTAGACGACACCTCAGCACCACTCCGACACACTCTCCCGCAATCTGACCCAGGGATGTTACCCCGTGGTTTCCCTCCTATCATCAAAGATTGGGGGTCCCGAAGGCTTTGCCCCAATCCCGTCATCCGGTGAGCTGCCCCGCGAAGGGAAGCTGCGCAGGAGGTACTCGCACGGAGTGGGTTTTCAGATTTTTTTGCGTTTTTGCGTTTTGCGGAATGAAGGGTTTTACGCTGGCCGGAGTGCAAATCCTGCCACCAACCTCCTCATAAAAAGTGACCCAACTGCAGGAGAACGTCCGCAGACACAGTTGGGCACTAGATATGTATGGCCGTTGGCTCACAAGGAGCTCCTCCACCCTTTGACAGGTTTTGTTTTTAATCCTGCTGGGTGTCCATATCCAAACACCCCCTCACCAGAAAACCTGGTGGGGGAGACGGTTTAGTCACCGACAACCAGACCATGGAACAGGTTAGTACAGGTTTACATGGTAGCTGTAGCAGGTCACAGATCGAACCTGACCTGACACCTGACAAATTTTTGAGGAAAATAATAATTGAAACAATTGTATCAATTATTATTTTCCTCAAAAAATTTTTTTATTAGAAAAGCCTCAAATATATACATTCATATATCGTATTCACCCTCCACCTATTTGTCAAACCATCTATTTAATAATTCCTTGAACCATCTGTCAGTTTGTCTCACCAACCAATTCACCCCACTATCTGTAGATTCATCTCACTCTACATTTGCATGTCCATCTATAAATGCATTCATCCAGTCATACAGTCATCCAACCGATCCATCCATGCAACGATCAATCCATTTGTCCAACTACCCATCCCATTTGTCCTACAATCAACAATTTGTCCAAACAGCCAACCATTTGTCTATTATCCATTTTCTATGAGGATTCTGGTTGACGTCAAGTTTTTATTGTGGAATATCAAAAGGTACAGATAAGTTGAGGAAGCTTCACCCATTTCTCAAGGTATTTCCCCTGCTGCATGCACATATTTGTTATATCGATGTAGTTGCACCGTGATGCTGTCGGTGTGGAAATATTTGGGACAGGTACACAGTCATTTCAGGATGTCTTCATCATTCATACACTTAATTCCAACAAACTATTCTTTCAGTATTCCAAAGAGATGAAAATCACAAGGAGAAAAGTCTCAACTGAATGGGTAATGATTGAAGACTTCCAACCCTAAGTTGGGCAAACATTATTGTGGAGTAAAGTCATGCCCTGATACAGCATTCCTGTCTTCACATTGACTGTCATGCTTCATTGTGAAAAGAGTCATTGTAGTCCTGTGCATTAATGGTTTCCCCATATTCAAGATATTCCAATGGAATGAAATACTTCATGTCCCAAAACAATGTTACTATAAGCCGTTGCAATTCTGCAAAACAATGTTGCCATAGAAGATGGTTGTACCTTGAATTTTCTTTGGTGTTAGATCAATAATATATTCACTCCATGCCAGCTTTCTTTGAGTCTGGAGTGAAATTATGGACTCAGCTGGTCTCATGACAAAACAATCTTCTTTAATCAATCATCTGACTGGCTCTGGTAGCGTTCCACGAGCACTGTTGCAATGGCCACACAAGGTGCCTTTTGATGAAGCGTGAGGTCCTTTGGTACCCATCTTGCACTCACCTTATGCCATTTCAAGTGAGAATGAATAATTGTTCCCATATTTCCCATTCCAACATCCAATTCTTCTGCCATTTCACATGTAGAAATCGCAGGATTCTCCAAAAAGGATCTGTTCAACACATCCAGTGTTTTCTGGAGTGAAAGCATTTCGTTGCATGTGAGACTGCTCCAGATCACTCAACAATTTACGGCCAGTTTTGAACTCACTGCTGGATTTAAATGAACCACTTGAAAGTCGTGCATCACCAAATTGTGTCCACAGTTTCCTGAGAATTTCAGCTGCTTTGATGTTCTCCTTCACAAGGAACTTATGTGGAGACACTTTTTTTTCGATTGCACACCTGATTATTTCGGCCACCATCTTGATTTCAACAAGAATGCATTGAGCAGCTTTGATTTTACTTATTGTATAAATTATTCTGGGTAGACAATATCATTGTACAAATTTCAGCATCGAACTAGAATCTTTGTATGTTCGACAATAAAAAAAGTCCAAGTTAACCCTGATTGACCGACGTACAATAGTGCTGGCTCGTTATGCAAGCATAACCTTCGAATGCTCAAATAGCTAAATAATGCACTGCAGGAAGGCAATCATAACCACGTCTTCTAGATGGGCAACACCACATTCATGGAGTCTATTGGATGGTGTGGACAGCCAAAACAATAAAAAGCTACCAGAACAAGATGAAAGTTCAATGCCTGATTACAATAATAGCTCTTCATTACTCCAAACACCCCTCACACCACTCCTCCTCCACCCCCCTCAAAAGAAAAATCAGAGATGAAACAGTTACAGTGCAGTTAAACAAACCAAGCGATAACCTGAACCTTCCTTTACCAAATAACAAACTATGATTTTAAGTTTATCATTAAAAGTTATTGACTGGTTTCCTGGTCGTTGTTGCCACTATTGGTCCTCAAAGAGATCTGCTTCCACAAACCAAGTAATCATTCCAGATTTGTCTGTGCTGCCGTAGATTTTACGTTTTCTATTTGTTTCGATTTTTCTTCATATCAAGTGCTCACTCCTGTGTATTGTTTCATGCTCATTCTACTTGTTTCGATCCTACATCTCAGGTTTGGATAGTTTTGGGCCGACACGTTGTTTTTCCTCAACTATTTCCCATACCCACTCATCATGTCTCCTTCACCTCTGTCCCATTATTCATCACCCTCGCGTTAACGTCCCCCTTATACCTCCTGTTCATACAAAAGAAAATGACACCTTGCTTTCTTCTTCTCTTATTTATATTCTGCTTCTCCTTTCTCTTCTGCTCCTCTCTCTCAATCAATTGAAACCTTTTTAAATGGAAATTTAAATGTGTTCAATGTTCTGGCATAATTCCCTCCAAACACTTTTCTCCTCGTCTGCTTTTCATTCTTTATTCCTGGATGACTCATCAACCCATGTTTCATCCACCATCGCGTTCATATAGCACCGTCTTTCTGCGTGTCTTTAATCATCATTGCCATCAAAATCCTGACGTCTGTCTCTCTGCTCTTGGATTCCCTAAATTGAACCCTTCTTATATTTTGTGTGGCACTACTGTGACAAACTTCCTCACACAAGTACCCTCCCCACCGTCATCTTTACACCCAGGTTCTTCACCTTACTCCCGCTCCAGGCTCCCTCATCCCCCACCACTACTTGCCATCCCCAGATTATGCTTCCATCCACCCCATGCCTTTTCCTCTACTTGCTTCCTCGCGACCATACCCCTCCTTGCTTCCTTCACTCTCCGCCCCTCCTTGGTTTCTTCATTCCCCTCCCCTCCTTGCTTCCTTCACACCCCACATCCTCAATGATTCCCAAGCATCCTGCCACCTCTTTGCTTCCCAAGTGCTCTGGCCTCTCTCTTCTCCCCCTGCATCCCGGCTCCTGTCGTTTTCCTCTGCATCCCACCCCATCTCTTCTCCCCCTGGCTCCCAAACCCTCGCTGATTTCACTGCATCCCAGATCCTTTCTTTTCCACTTGCATATCAGCCCCCCCTTCTTGTGTTGTGACCCCTATCTTCTCCCCCATACTTCCTGGCTCCTCTCTTCTTTCCCTACATCTCGACAATCTCAGCTCCCACAGTGACCTACCCTTCTTCTGCTTCCCCAGTGTTTGGCCCCCATTCTGCTTCCCCAGGGTCCTGCCCCCCTTTTCACTGCACCAGAATCCCATCCCATTTCTGCTACCCCAGTGTACTGCCCCATTTGTCCTTCCCCAGCTTCTCACTCTCTTTCTGCTTCCCAGCATCCTGCCCCCTCCATGCTTAACACACGACCCATTCCACATCCTGCCACCCACCCCCCTTCACCATGCTCCACACCCCCTTCCTTCTTCCCCCCTCCCTGTCAACAGCATCTCCTCCCCCATCCCAAACTCTATGGACCTGCAACATCTGAGGTCTTCTTTCTAATTTGACACATCTCTCAAACAAAGCTGCCACTGATTAATTTAACATTATCTGCCGAACAAAATTTTTCCTCCCACAGGATGTCCCCGATTATTCGGTGTCTCTCCCTGGGAGACACCGAATAATCGGGGACATCCTCTTCATCTCACCATGTACTCATGAGAGTCAACATCTCTCCGGCTATTGTCACAGAGCTGCCTCAGTCAGCACCATAGAGTCTGGCAGTTAACTCAAGCTACTGGCTGGGACTGAAATCTGCCCTCTCATGTCATGACTGGCACTTCATTTGCACCTCTCCTGATATTAACTGTTTGAGTGTTGTTGGTCACGACCATGGCCTCACGGGAACGTGCTTTTTGTCACGACCATGGCTTGTGCCATTGTTCAGCAATCTGTATTATTTGTTCCTATTTAAGTGTTTGTTCCTATGGTTGCCTTCTATACATTTTATTAAGTTTGCCTGAAAAAGAAAACAATATTTTTGTTTTGCGTACTAGAAAGATTCAGCAATCAAACAGTTAATACTGCCTGGAAATCCTTCCACACAACTTGCTTCCCCTTATGTACAGAGTTATACCATCTCATCTGGTACGAAGAATCCTTTGGCGAGGCAGATGGCAAAAAAAAACAACTTGCTTTTTCTTCCTGGAAGGCAAATCTTACCAAAGACAACTTCAGATAATTCCACAAGGCCTGGGACAAGTGTGTGTCTACTCTCAGGAGAGCCAGAAAACACCATCTCGCCAATCTCAAGAATGAACTCTCAAACCTGTCTCCTTCTTCAAAAACCTGGTTGTGTCTTTTCAAGTCCATCTCTGGTGTATGCTCCCTCTCCATCGCTTCCCTCACTTCAAATGGCACCACAGCTGACGCTGTTTGTGAGAAGGACGAATGCCTCAATTCTGCGTTTGCCTCCAAAATCCATCCATCTATCCATTGGGACCATACTCTGTGCAGAGCGTTGCTGCTGCCTCAGGAGTCGACTTGGCTATTGGGCACAATCCTGGATAGGTCGCCACTCCGACACAGGATACCAGCAAGCTGGCACTCATTTTGTCGACCTCAGAAGGATGACAGGCAGAGTCAACCCCACCTAGTATTTATTCAACAACCAGGTGGGATTTGAACTCAGGATCCTGGGATCCCAAGCCAAATGTCTTTCCCTCACAATTTTTTCTCTTTTGAAAGGAAATTCTCTTTTGCTTGGAAGAGGAGCTAACACTCAAACCATCAGCTGCACCTAATCTGCCACAGCAGTTAATATACTCACTCAAACTACCACCGAACAAAATCAATTGTTTAACTTGTTGACTGATGCAGACTGACTCTTGCCCTCACGCAGACGAGTATTCCATCACCCTTCCTTATCTTCACCTTAACTGCGTCCTTTGTGTTTGCATATGTAGTCTACTGCATGATACTGGTTGTTCAAGAGCAGCACTCCGAATGAGGGAAGAAGACAAATCAAGCTGGTGTTGGCAGTCGAGGTGATGTCATGAGCTGCAGTGATACCGAGGTCATACCAATTAAGAACAAAGATGAAGCACATGATTAAGGATGGAAGACATGTTTAAGCTTTTGCTAATCCGTAAGTCATAAGATCAGAGTGCAGTGCATGATTGGTAGTGGATTCACAATCACTCTTCACCAGATGATGGTAGCATATTGTGGGACAAAGGGAAATGGTCGACAAGATGGTGTTGTCTTCAGTAAATTAGAGTCGTGAGTCACCGTAAGATGACTGAGCTAAACTTATTTATACTCATTCAAGCAAAGGCTCATCACACGCGCATTGTATCAAATTCAGTAAAATATTAATTTGGAACTGTGTGCATGGTCATACCAGCCCTCACTCCACTGTGGTATCAGCCATGATTTGGCTGGCTTGGGCTTTGAAGAATGCAGCCGATGATTCAGTACTTTATGCCTGGTGTTGGCTTAATGGTTAGGGTGGTGGGCTTGGAATCGTAGGATCCTGAGATCAAATCCCCCTCTGCAGTTGAATTAATACCAGGTGGGGTTGATTCTGCCTGTCATCTTTCCGAGGTCGGCAAAATGAGTGCCAGCTTGCTGGTATCCTGTGTCGGAGTTGCGACCCGTCCAAGATTGTGCCCAATAGCCAAGGAGACTGCTGAGGCAGCACCAATGCTCTGCATAGAGTATAGTCCCAATGATGGATTGATGGATTCAGTACTTTATCTCTGCCCTGGCAGCTAACTCTTCACTCCAAAAGCATTGTAACCACATCTGTCAAGCCAATACCGCAATATCCTGCTGTACTGTGACCAACGTAATAAAATATCAACATTAGATTGAACCAGTTAGGATTATTATCCATTGTTTAGAAAAGAGGCACAGTCAACCAACAATTTGTACTAAGGTCAACTACTCAACCAATTTTAAACAACCAGGGAAGAGCAGACTCACCTACCGTGAAACTATATTTGTGATCCATGATCTTCCTCAAGCCTAGTCTCCTACTCCAGCACGAGCCATTTTTATATCAGATACTCAAATCAATGATGGCAATGTGCCCAAGTTATAATTTGCTGGTGTGGTGTGGTAAAGTTTTGTGGCAGTGTATGCATGCCATTTCAGTTTGTCCCGTCCGCTTCACACCATCCCATTCTTGACACTTTTATTCGCGGATCCTATTGTGTGGGAATGTTAATTGTTTCCCTGCTTAGACCACCTCCTTGACCAGTCGCATTCGAAGCCTCAAGCACCAAATGCTGACTTTTATTCAGTGATATGCCAGGTATGGGGGGAGGGGGTTCACCCCAGGCTAAATTAATTGGAATATTTCACATAATGCCGTGCAATAGCCAACTATCCTGTCTTACCCAACTGGACTGCCCTTTTATGTTCATCCAATGTTAAATTCTAATTTCTCACATTTTTGTCAATACATGTTTTACCATAATCATTGTACAACATCCCACTCCTGATTTATCAAAAAAAAATATGGAATTTGCTCTTTTGGTTCCCTAATAATACTGCGGATGGTGCACGGCAGCTAATCAGCTATCCTAATTTTTGCACCTCGTTATTTTTCCGCTTCTTTCTGAGGGGTCTGGGGATTAAGGTCCGACACAACACCCAAATCATATCCAACTCAATGCGCTTTGCAATATTAGGATTCTCAAATCCAATTTGCAAGCTTCGATCACAACCATTATTCTGTAATACATTCTGTACTCGTTTCGTATCTCTGGTTACGGAAACCCCGGGAGACAAAACCACTCACACATGGGATTTTAGTGTATGGGCAACCATGGGATTACATGATTATAAATCAAATATGTAGTTTATTGATGCGAGTTGTTTTCTTGTCCACAGGTCTCTCCAAAAACCGGCAATTTGCCGGTGGACCTCGACATCTCAAAAGCCCAATCTTTCCTCTTTCTCAGTGTGTAACCCTCACCAGACGAGAGGGCATTGCATTTGGGTCTCTTTGTCTGTTTGTTTGCACAGAACGTGAGTAAATGTATTAATTACATACAAACCCTATATACCTTTCGACCCCGATATACCTTTCGACCCTGAAGACCCTTTAGACCCATACAGACCACTAAGACCCTCAATATGCCTAATACTCTATTGACCTTTTGTAACAATAAGGCCTTCGAGACCTCTAAGACCTTTTAAGATCCTGAATACCCTTAAATACCCCAAATTCCTATATAACGCTCCGACCTTTCAAAAACCACTGAAGCCCTTAAAGACCCTTTAGGTCATTTCTAACCCTAAGACCTTTTAAAACCCATAATACATTCAGAACCCTAAGACCCTTTATAACTCTAAGATGCTGCAGACCCTATAGGCCCCATTAAACCCTTTAGAACCCCTCAGACCCTCAAGACCCCTTGGACTCCTTTCTCCCTATGGAAACTTTAAGCATTCACACCTTTCAGACCTTTTAATACCTTATATATATATATATATATATATATATATATATATATATATATATATATATATATATATATCCCTTTGATATTTAGACCCTTTTGGCCACTTGAGACATTTCCGAGCCTTTAGAGACTTTGGACTATTTAGACCCATTTAAACCTTTTTAGACCTTTCAACCTTTTCAAACCTTTTGACCTTCACAGCTTTACAACTTTTCATACCTTTGACCTTTACAACTTTACAATTAGACCTTTCATTTAATACATCCTTCCATTTATTGGCCACATGAAGTACACCAGACAAAATAAGTCCTGGTGAGGGTCTGCAATCTCCGATTGCTCTTTCTTGTTTAGAAATGTGATACCGAGGAAAACCTGGCCAAGTTTGTCAAGAAGGCAGACAACCTTGGCCACATGCACAATGGTAAATGTATCATCCACGTACTTGTTCCAATAACGTGGCAAGCAATCCTCCTATATCCCAAGGAATTTACATTTCAACTGCTCCATTACCAGATTACACAAAACTGTAAACACCAGAGAGCCTACAGCTGTTCCAAAAATATATAACGTGTTGCATCATACATAAACGTCACGCTATCCGAACACATCTTCACCTGACTGGAGACGTCGTCCTATGCCAGTTAACAGTTAAACCTGGTGTTGGCGTAGTGGTTAAGGTGGCTGGCTTGGGATCTTAGAGTCCTGATTTTGAGCCCCTGTTTACTGTTGAATTAACACCAGGTGGGGTTGAATCAGCCTGTCATCCTTCCCAGGGAGGTGAAATTAGTACCAGTGTACTGGTATAGGGGCACAGCATCAGCGGCATAGTCTCGCCCCAACAAACTGATAGCTACCTGGCAGCTAAAGCTGCCACATTCTAGAAGAAGAAGAAGTTGGCAGTTTGGAAAAGCCATTTTCCAATCATTGGATTCTCTGAGTAAGTGCCCATGCATGATATGAATGGTTAAATCAACTGTGTGTGTGTGTGTGTGTGTGAACACCACAAATAAATATACATGCCCAGGCATGTGCACTCTCAGAAGAGTGATTCAGATGAATTTGAGGCAGAACTTCCACTTGCCTGTGGCAATCTACTCATAGTTTTGGACAAATTGAGCTTCAGTGAGGAGAGGTACATCACAATATATATCATAATTAGCATTGTGGGTGGAGGCCACAAATAAATAGAGCCCCTGGGCTCGAGCCCACGTGGCAGGGTCTGAGCAGCTGTGGTAATTACACCGATCTTGCATAAAGATAGTTGTCAAAGCAGAGTGAAATATGTACCATCTCTTCAAAATCACAGGCAAAAATGAAGGCCAAACAGAGGGTGTATTCAAGGGGTAATGGACCTTAAGTCGACCCTCTCAGAAATAAATGACATGGCAAACCTCTGAGATATTTTGTGTAGACAGGTAACTCACCTGCAGGCCTGGAGGTCCCGGAGGGCCTTTGTATCCACGTGGTCCATCATCTCCCTTCAGGCCGTATTGCCCCTGAGGACCTCTTTGGCCCTGCTCTCCATCAGCTCCCTGCATAAAGCGCAATTGGAATGAAATCACATTCTTGCTGTTGATGTATTTAACTGCAATGGCTTACCTGGAAGTGATAATTCAAGAATTGCTGTAAAAAAATATTCTCATATGAAGTGAATGAACGAAAACAAATGACCGAAATCCGATTACCCGAATCAATTTTAATTCACTTTGAAATATCAAATGTTTTCCATGGAAGAAAAACAAGGAAGGAAACATTTGATGACATAATTCGGCAAATTTGGCTCTTCCATGAGTTTCATTACCTGTACCTACCTGCAAACACGTAAACAAATGAAAAACAATTAAATATCAGTAAAAGCTGCCCACAATGACAGTGACAGTGGATATATCAAGCATAAACACACACACACACACACACACACACACACACACACACACACACACACACACACACACACACACACACCACTCTTTTAATCTGTCTTGTACCCAATATGGCCATAAACTCACAGATGGGCCGGGCTGACCGATGATTCCCTGTAAGCCGGGTGGCCCTGATGGTCCCTGAAAAATAACAAACAACACAACTCCACAAGAAGCATAAACAGTATATTTTGTTTATGTTATCTACTTTCTATTTAATGTTTGATGCTTATGAAAGTGATGGATGACAGGAGGTGAAAAGGAATCGATGAAACAGAAGGGACTACCTTGGAAAGGGACACACATAAGCGATTGCAGAGATGGGAAAAAGGGGGTTGATGAGGGGGGGGATACAGGAATGGAGGTGAAGAGCAATAAACTTCGACTCGTGGAGGCTAACAAGGAAGGGTTACAAGGTTAGTGCATGTGAAAAGCTGTGGTTTGGATGGACAATGGAGGGAAAATGGCAGGTGGCAAAGGAGGGTTGTGGTTTGGATTAAAAGGGAAGCCTGGGGAAGGTGCAAAGAGAAGGATATATAGTTACCGAATCGCCTTTATCTCCTTTAGTCCCCTTAGGGCCCAGTCTTCCCATGTCACCCTAGCAGAGAAAGGCAAGGATAAAAGAGCATATCGACCTTCACTCATTTAATTTACCCTTCCCAGACACAGCTCATCCAACTAAGTAAATAGTGTAAAAAAGAAACAAACAAACAACAACATGATGATTGTTGAGAAAGCACATATTTATCTTTGGCATTCATACCACCACACATAAGAAATGCTTATTAAATTAAAAGAGCACCCTTTGATAGCATGAACAAACAAAAAAAAAAAAACCAGGACATTCATAATTCCCAGCTCATGATGGCAGACAGCATTGAAATGAATGGATCCTTTCATTAATTATGATTCCAGAATACATTTCACCAGATGTAGCTTGCTTGATTGCATTAATTTTGTCAACACAGCTAATCAGGAATTGTGCAAGAAACTATTGTCTTCTGTTATATTTAATTCCGTCTGATGGAAATAACTTACTTAGTCTCGCAAAGCACATCTGACGAAACATCGCGTCAAAATAACTTCACTCGGTGCAGCGTGAAATTCCTAATACCAAAGGGCACGAGATTCGGATTCACTTGCCTTGCTGCTATAATTTAAATAACAAAAAAAAAAGATACCATAACACATAATATTATCATGTGTGTTCCATGGCCGTGCTTTTGGATCGGCATAAACGGAAATGGCATCATGTCATAGCCAATCATTTGGAAGACCGAATAAGTTAGGTAGTGTAAAATATTGGAAAGGCCTTATCGTTCTGCAATAAAATGAGGTTTTCCAGCAATCTATGAGAGTGGAATTATTTGGTGGAAGCTTTACATCAGGTTCATATTGAAGGTACGACTGATAGACCGTCCATCAGTTGAGCTGTGTCGTTGAGAGTTGGCCCAAGCTGAAAGACCTCCGCCAACCGGTTCCTGGTTGTGAAATCATTTCGATCCCTCCGTTTAAACCATGTGAAGTGAATGCAATTCACCCACTGGAGGTCAACTTGATAGCACGCACTTCTCGTGAAGAACACGACAACAGCAAATCATGTGTTTTTTTAACCAGTCACACTTTGGATACAAATTGCATGCATGAATTGCTCGATTATTATGCTAATGTCGGTGGATTCCAAATTAACCAGGGTGGTGGCCATCCATCCATTGCGACCATACTCTGTGCAGAGCGTTGGGGCTGCCTAAGCAGTGTCCTTGGCTCGCGAGCATAATCCTGGACGGGTCACCACTCTGACACAGGATCCCAGCAAGCTGGCACTCATTTCGCCAACCTCGGAAGGATGACAGGCAGCGCGTCAACCCCACCTGGTATTAATTCAACAGAAAAGCAGGATTTGAAATCAGGATCCTGGGATCCCAAGTCCAGGCTGGTGGCAGCAATTAAAAATAATAATAAAATAAAATAAAATGTCACTTAAAAAAAACTATCGTATCCTGCAGGACATGGATTTTCAAAATTGCAATTTGTGACCCACAAGCAAAATGTGTTTGAAACCTTCACATGCAGATACTGTTTAGTGTCAATACTGATGCGTCTGGTGGCTTCCGTAAACACCTGCCGACTCAGCGGGGGGTACAAGACTCCCGCGAATGATCGAAAGATGTCAGAGTTTCTGTGATCAATATTAGCTATTACGAGTCCCAAAAGTTCACCCAAAGGAAGCCGAACCTGGTTGTGAAATCGCGTGAAGGCAGAAGGTGTGAAAATGTTTCTTATAAATAGAAATGGGTTCATTTACAAAGTAATACGGGGGTAATGAACGAAAAGATGATCAATAAATATATAGGACAGATCAGACAGTCGTCAGACACAGATAGGAATGAAAGGGTGAAAGAAACATGACCTTATCTTCAAATGTAAGGAAATGACCCATTTTAGGGCCAAAACACTGAACTCTCACAAAAAAAAGGGGAACACAAATTTGTGTGAACACAGGTTTGTGAGCAACGCACAAACTGTTTGTGGATCCATTATGACCTGAGCAAGATGGTGTTGCACAGAGCCGGTGTGGCACAGGGTGGGAGAATGGCGATGAGGAGAGACCGCGAAGACAAATCAACAGACCCTGCCAATAAACGGCCATACAAAGAGAGAGGAGAGGGATGTTGCCTCTCCAAAGGCCCGACTCCAACTGATCAGCTCCCCACAATCACGGCTCTCATTAACTCTTGAACTACCTTTGTGGGCAGTGTGTCCTGTCATTGGCTGCCACTTCTGGTCGGCGGTGCTACGTGCTCCAGCATTCCGCCCCTCTACAGGAGTCCGTAGCCGACCTCACCACCATAGCCTGCTGTGAACCGGCCAAACAGTCTGTGATGCTTCTTTTAAGCTCATGAAGCGCTTTCTTTGTGTGCCTTTGTTGATCCAAGTCCTCCACCTGCTCCCAGCTAAAAACAGGAGGCTGATTGACACGTAACAACCTTACTCTGTGGTGTCTTAAAGTCAACACTCACTGCCTCCTCAGTGCATGTTTTAGAAGATGACTTACCTGCAGACAAATACCTGCTACAAGAGGAATCTAACCCACATGGTCACACAGTCCGTACTATTCTTAACACGGTTTATCTATGGAAAACACCCCCCCCCCCTTCATTGGCACAGCTATCTTGGATTTTCCTTCACCATGACAGGACATATCAGTTTAAAACGACCTTGCTTCCACTCTAATTCATCAAAAAATGGCCGATACGCCATTTAAATCATTGACTAAAGGCTACGAGAGAGCAATTCTGAAGGGAAAAACGCAGGAAGATTAACTAGAAGATTGCAGAGTTTGGAAGGAGCTGAAGGGCAACACAATAACTGACTGAGCAATAACATGCCACTGATAAGAAAAAAGTTTCAGAATGGAAGCTGATAGAAAACAAAACGGTGACATTGTTCTAATCCACAGTCACATATTTGTCACATACTGTATTTATTAGGGTGGGGTCAGGCAAAGTATCACCGAGCGTCACAGGAAGAAAAGGTATGAGATTAGGAAGGGTGGGGATGTGCGAAAAGACAGCAAAAAAGTAAAATATTTTGTGTATGACCCCTTAAATGCCACACATTTGAGGAAGACCCTTCATCCGAGTTGGCTTAGCAGTCCCTGATTGGCTGTGAAAGCATTTCAGAGCCAATCGTGGACAAAGAAAGGGAGAACATGGATGCTGCTCTCAGTCTAAGCTCTGCTTGGCCACCAACTTCAAGGAGATTTCAACTTTAAATACATTGCTTTATGGATCCCAAAAATGTAGGAAGCCAACTGTGATGTGTTTTTTTCAAATTATTTTGATAATTGTCTGAAGAAGGTCAGAAAACCATTACATTTCACATCTAAAAGCAAAAAAAAACCTTCCAGCTTTTGTGTAGGCTTACAAATCAAAAGTTGTTACTCACTTCAGTTCCCTGTAGGATCAATAGGTCATACATGCTTTGTTATAGCGACAAGAGCACTGCAATCTCAATTTTAAAGGCCAGGTCAATTAAATCATCAAGAGAGCATCATAGGAAGCTTGGAATCAGGACACTATATATATATATATATATATATATATATATATATATATATATATATATATATATATATATATATATATATATATATATACATGAAAATGTATATGTATATGAATATGGAAATGTATATGTATATGCATATGTATATACATATACATACATACACACACAACACACACACGCACACATAAAGACGTGGTTGGGAGTATAATCAAAGGATCCATGGTAAATTCTACAACCTTTAATTGAACAAACAATGACAATCGTTTTGATGAACAACATGTGCCAGGAAACATGCATCTGTTAACCTTTCTCAAGAGTATATAATGACCGTTTTTACAGCCATTTTTCCCTGCTGTGCAGGGGTTTGGCTTTTTCTTGAGGCAATGTTTTATGGCCGGATGCCCTTCCTGACGCCAACCCTGGTCGCCTCTTACGACACACAGGGATATGGTACACCTATTCTAACCGGGGCATACACCGGGACCAGTACACTGGCACTCATTTCGCCAACCTCGGAAGGATGACAGGCTGAGTCAACCCCCTGGTGTTAATTCAGCAGCCAACGGGGCTTGAACTCAGGACCTTGGATCCCAAGCCGCCACCGTAACCACTAAGCCAACACATCAAGAGTGATGAAAATTATCACAACAACCCCCGAAATACCCAAAGGTGGGAGTTGAATGCTATTGGGTATTATATGTATATATATATATATATATATATATATATATATATATATATATATATATATATATATATATATATATATATATAGTGTTACGGCTGTGGAAATTCGCAATACACCATAAAGGGTCCTTAGGTCAGTTATGACGATAATAATTGTGTAGTTAGATTTCCCCACCGTTGTTTAGAGGGGATTTCCGTGTTCACAGGGCTGCGATCCTTTGAGATAGCCATTTTTCTTTGACTGTCGTTATTTTGGACCAATCATCCCCCAACAACCAAATCGCCACCACCAAATCGCTACCACCAACATAATTCCCAAACAACTACAACTCAAACACCACCACCTTCGCCTCTTTACCTCCACAACTCCACCCCGCAAACATTGCTTCACCGCCATTCTCAAATGACGCCCGCCAGCAATCAAATCGCCACCACCAACACCCTTCCCAAACCACCGCAGCAAACTCCCACCACCTCCGCCTTTCTACCACACGTCATACCATGGGTTGTAAATGGGTTCCTTTCGCCTCGAAAAGCGGATCAGGAATGATTCACGCCCCCTTTTCATCCATCCAATGGCTGAGCATCGGGTGGTTTGGCCCCGCCTCTGAACCCACTGTGATCCAGAAATTTGCATATACGCTCCTCCCTCGGCCTATATAAGCGCGAGCTCAATGCAGTTCGCGGCAGTCAAGTGGCAGTCAAGTCGGGAGTGGAGTGGCAGCAGCAGTGTCGGCAGTAAAGTGGCAGTCAAGTGGCAGCAGTGGAGTGGCAGCAGCAGTGTCGGCGGGGCAGTCAAGTGTGTTGGTCGCGGCAGTCTGGAGAGTTGGGAGACGGGGCAGTCAAGTGGCTGTCAAGTCTGGAGTCGGTGGAGTGGCAGTCTGGAGAGGCGGGAGACGGGGCAGTCAAGTCGAGGGCAGTGTGTCGGTTTCGGCAGTCTGGAGAGTCGGGAGATGGGGCAGTCAAGTGGCTGTCAAGTTTGGAGTCAGTGGAGTGGCAGTCTGGAGAGGCGGGAGACGGGGCAGTCAAGTCGAGTGCAGTGTCGGCAGTCAAGTCGAGTGCAGTGTCGGCAAACGGCGGCAGTGTCGGTGCGGCAGTGTCGGTGGGGCAGAGTCGGGAGACGGAACTCGAAGCCAACGGGAAAGGCAGACGGGGAGCGCCAGAGAGAGCTCTCCGGCCATGCCAGGGGCACGAAGCCAGGCACAGCTACGCTGACATCGCGGCTTGCCCACCATCGCGCCACGAGGGCACGGGTAAGACCCTTCGATCTCGTGGACCTGGCCGCTTATCCAGGTTCCACGCACATTTGGTCCACGAACCTGTCTGCCACCCTTGCCTTTGAGGATGGCTTTTTCCTTTGCTTTTTGTGTAAATGCATGTGGTGGCGCCATCTTATAAGTAGAAATGTCTAAGTGTGCGTGTGGAATAAAGACTTTATTCGGTTGTAGCTCTTCATTTGCTTGCTTCACTGTATACGCGCTTGTCTGAGTGTGCAATAAATGTGCTTGTTGAACTGTTCCCTGTTTCATTGCGTCCCTTCCTTTGTTTAAAAGTTCAATCTTGCATTACGGAAGGAATTGGTAGGAGGGGTGTAAGCACCCGGTAAATAATCACGTCCGTCGGGGCCGGCAATAACACCGCTCGGTTATCACTGAAGCATGGAACGGACCGCTCAAGCGGTTCGTGTCCTAGGCCGGCTAGCGGCGAGGTTCGATCGCCCGGTTAACTACTTGCGCAGGTACTTAGGTCAGTCGAGTTTGGCGAACAACCCTATCCTGCGCGGGTGGCCGATTGGCACGATTGTGGTGTGGTCGAAAGACCCACCCGTGAATAGCTCCTGGCGATAGTTCCAAGGAGGGTCACAACTGAATTGTCCGTTCTGGTGGGCGACGCGGTTGCGATTCGAGTTACGTGGCCGATCGCACGCCGGGCGGACCGAAATTCGTTACAATATGCATCCATATACAGTGTGTGTGTGTGCGTGTGTGTGTGTGTGTGTGTGTGTGTGTGTGTGTGTGTGTGTGTGTGTGTGTGTGTGTGTGTGTGTGTCTGTGTGTCTGTGTGTGTGTATGTATGTATGTATGTATGTATGTATATATATATATTTATATATATATATATATATATATATATATATATATATATATATATATACATATATATATATATATATATATATATATATGTTGTTGTTGTTCGTCTTTCGGCTGCTCCTGTTAGGGGTCGCCACAGCGGATCATCCGTTATGATCCGCATACTGATTTGGCACAGGTTTTACGCCGGATGCCCTTCCTGACGCAACCCTGGTCTCCTCTTACGACACAGGGATAAGGATTGGGTTTTGCCATGATTCCGGGCTGCCCTACACCCTCTCATAGTGCGGCCCAGCACAGAGCACCCGTCCTCAAGCAATCCTCCAACCCAAGCCTCCGAATAGCCAGATTACAGGCGCACGTCACTACGCCCGGTTATATATATGTACAAATAAAAGGCAATGTCTATGTGTGTGTGCTAGTGTGTGTGTGTGTGCCTCCTCCATAAAACTCCAAAACCATAAAGTCGCGCTTCAAGAAATGATAGCTACCCCGGCAGCGAAGCTGCCATTTGACCACCACCACAAAACCATAAAACTTAGCAGCCTGAAACTTTGCATGCATACTAAGAAAACTCCAACACCCCTTTTGAAGATAATTAACGGCCTTATTTAATTATATCTTTCATCAGGTGATCCTCGGCCACCTCACTGCCTGGGGTCTTCAGGCGTCTCCTGTGTAACCTTGCTGAGGTCTGAAGGCGCCATGCTTTTTGTCCTCCTCAACCATGCTTTGATTTGGAACAGGCTGCAACGATTTCTTCATGATAAAGTTTTTTTTTTCACTTTCCTCACTCATATTATTGAATGTCTGTTCATCATAGTTATGAATCACTGGGTATATTGCAGAGGTTATAAACACCTGGAGGCGTCTGCCTTCGTGGCTTTATTTCATTTGCACATATGAATATGCGAGAGAATATCTGAAACTAAGCAGAATTACAAAATGTAAGCTCCAGATTTTAAAGTATCAGCAGTTCTGACTCCAAAAAAAGTGTTGATTTGTCCAATTCGGACATTGCATGGGCATTTCCGGGTGCATCGTTGTTTCAACGGCAATTGCTAATCGCTTGCCAAGCCAGGCATTCCATTAGAGTGCTTGCTTGAGTGCTTAAGCCACTTACCGAGCTGTACACCACATTTCGTGTCAGTTGATGGAGGTACAGTTCATGTCCCGATCAGGATGTTCAGTCGAGAGTTGCTACAAGGTAGACGTACATATACAGCACACATGGACATGGTACATATGGGTAGATTTGGATCTGTATGGACTCCATGCCTACAGACTCGATGTGGACATGCCATAGCTGTTATGGGTGCCATGGTGGCAAAGTTTCATCCCGTATCTTGTGGAGGATCTGATAGGTTTTCTTTTGTCCTCACATCTGTTTCTAAAGCATTTGGTTATCGGATTTGCGTTACAAAGATTATATATTTCTCTTTGTGAGTTTCAAAGCTAAATATATTTGATGATGACCGATTTCTGAGCCGTATGAACATAATTTCTAAATTACCAAGCCAATTTTTTTCCACCCGACACACGCAACTGGTTATAAAGATTAATGTTTGTGAACAACTCCTGGAAATGTCCAAATAACGTAACGTTGTTTATCGGTGAAAGTTATTCAATGTTTCTGGGTTGTATACAATGCATACTGCAATCGGTAATCACACTGACTCCAACCTGCTGATTCCTGAAAAATTGCCAATATCGGCCAAGCATGTGTATGTGTGTGTGTGTGTGTGTGTGTGTGTGTGCGTGTGCGTGCGTGCGTGCGTGCGTGCATGTGTGTGCGTGCGCGCGCATGTGTGTTGTTCACAAAGTATAACATATTCTCTCTGATAACTCCCCTACACCACACCACACCACACCACACCACATTTCTCTCGGTCTCGGTCTCGGTCTCTCTCCCTCTCCCTCTCCCTCTCCCTCTCCCTCTCCCTCTGTCTCTCTGTCTCTGGATGTATCCTGACAGTCGTTATGTCTGGGCGGGCTTTGTCTCTAGAGGTGTCCAGATGGTATTTGTCTTTGGATGTGTCTGGATGGAAGTTTGGCTCCGGATGTGTCCAGATGATAGATTGTCTCCGGATGTGTCCGGGCAGTGTTAATGTCCATACAGGAGTTTGTCTCGAGACGTGTCCGAGTGGTGTTTGTCTTCGGACAGCTTGGCTCAGGAGATGTCCGGGCAGTGTTTGTCTCCGGACGTGTCCAGGCAGTATTTGTCTCCAGGCAGCTTGGCTCCAGACACTTCCAGGAGCTATATATGTCCGCCGGTGTTTATGCCTGTTTGGGAGTTTGTCTCCGGAGGCGTATCTCCATATCTGTCTGTACGGTGCTTATGGCCGAGCAGGGTTTGTCTCCAGACGTGTCCGGATGGGAGTTTGTCTCCGGATGTGTCTGGATTGGAGTTCTCCTCCTCGCTCCCCCTCCCTCCTCTCTCTTTCCCCCTCCCTCCTCCTTCTTTCCAATTCTATCTCCTCGCTATCTCCCTACCCATCTCCATCTCACCCCTCATTTTTCCCCAATCTCAGTGTTCCCATCAGTGAAGCGTCCGAGGTGGTATTTGCCTCCAGACTTGTCCAGGCGGTGTTTATGTCTGGATGGGAGTTTGTGTCCGGGCTGTGTTTATGTCCAGACGGAAGTTTGTCTCAGGACGTATACGGGCAGTGTTTGTCTCACGACTGTATATTTCCGGACATGTCCAGGCGGTGTTTGTCTCTGGGTGCTACTTATAGTATGACCTGTAGAAAATGGATTTCAGACATTATTTTGTTTCCATCTTCACTGTTATTCTCTGAAGAATCATTTTGGTGAGACAGTATGAATCATAATTAATGCTCCACCACACGTTTGTCTTCCCTTCCTCTCACCTCTCGCTGCCTTCTCCCCCCCCCCACCCACCCCACCCACCCCACCCCTTCCTCATTCTCCCTCCCTCCTCACTCTACCATCCTCCTTCCTCTCTCCCCCATCCCTCCTTGCTCCCCCTCCCTCCTCTCTCTTTCTCCCTCCCTCCTATCTCCCCCCCCCATCCCCAGACTCTCTATCACCCCCACTTTCTTCCAAACATCTCAGTGTTCCCGTCAGCGAAACAATGGGTGGTATTTGCCTGTGTATATATATATATATATATATATATATATATATATATATATATATATTCATGAAACCTGTGCGTCAACGATATATCGGTGGCTTAGCGTGCTCCCTTATCCAGTCACATGCCAGATAGTAAGGACAGAAGGGGAATAACAAAGCAAAGATGGAACCTTCTACTCATGCTATGGTTGTGTGAGGTCACGAAAGTCCATATGGGGAGATGGTAGCAACAGTGACTGATTCCATGGTGGTCATGAGAGGGAAAGAAAAAGATGCTTCTGGCTAATCTGGCATCATGTCCCAACTTGGAAGCCCATTCTCAGCACACCCTTGTCTGGCTCCCTAGGCATTCCTGTTGTTCCAAAAATACATTCCTGACCTCCGCCACCATCTCATGTGTGGGGCTCTTGCCTCGTAACCCAACCCGCTACAGCTCCATGGTATCCTAAACTGTTTAAAGGACTCTCCATTCTATCGAGCTATGTTGCCCCTCCATTCTATTCAACCTGCGACCACCTGCTCATTGGCTCTCCAAACAAGCCACTCAAACCCTTCTGATGTCAAGCACATCTTGGCGTTCAATGCAATGTTGCCTTTTCCAGGTTGGAAGGGCTTCTTTAGTCTCATGTTATGCCCAACTGCAATCCCACATCCTGACTGTGTGCAGCAAGGCAGAGATAATGTCATCATGTGGCAGACAGCCATTGTTGCTCACAGTTTGCGCAGCTTTGGCTGTTTTGAGATGCGATCTGTGCCTTGCTGCTTCATCAAGCTTGGGGGTTTAACACACACACACACACACACACACACACACACACACACACACACACACACACACACACACACACACACACACACACACACACACACACACACACACACACACACGTTGGATCACCCAATCAAGATTGGGTTACTTAGGCTTTCGTAAACCATGAAGAAGATTGATATTTGAAACTTTTGAAAAAATTAACCTCGGAGTGCACCAACAGCAACTTTGGGCCAAGTGGTCTCATTTCCTTGTTTGAGGTCAGTTTCTCCTCAGTCTCCATGTTGTCGTGTTTTTAGATCCTCGTGGAGGATCTCTCAGTCTTACTCACGTTGTTGTTCTTCATCTTCTTCTTGTGGACTTTTTTGTTTCACAGCCTACACTTTTCATCGAAACTTCCTGAAATTTGGTGTATATATGTAAAAAATACCCTGCGCAGACAGTAACGATCTCCGATTTGAAAATTCCTCCAAGAAAAAAGTTATGACGTCAAAATATCTCCGCTAATGGAAATCGCCTAAAAAATTATCTCCGAAACTAGGCAAGCTTTTTGAATTCTCTTTGTGGGAATTGAACAGTTCATTAGCAGAGATGAATTACCGCACTTATGATACATCACTATGACGTCATATCAATTTTTATGACGTCATTCCTATTTTTTGACATTTTTTGTTTCACAACCCAGAGTTTTCATCGGATCTTCGTGAAACTTGCCATGTATATGCAGAAAGCCCACGCGCAGGCAGTAACCATCTCCGATTTTGGAAATTCTTCCTAGAAAAAAGTTGACGTCATAATATCGCCACTAATGGAAATCGCCTATACCATTATCTCCGAAACTCGGCAAGCTGTTTGAATTTTGTTTGCGGGAATCAAGCCGGGCATTAGCACAGATAATTTATCGCAAACCTGATACATCGCAATGACGTCATATTCGTTTTTATGAAGTCATCATTAAGAGGCCGACGATCTTAGCACATTTGAGCTTGTTTCCTGTGGTTTTCAGATGTCCACACATATACATACAGCGAATTACTTTGCCAAAGGGGGGAAGTAGGGGTGGGGGGGGGGGGTTGTGCCCATGATCTGTCCCTGCATACCCTCAGCAAAATTTGGTGGAGATTGGCCAAGGGATGTTTGGTGGAGATCAGTGTGACCGCTCCTCATTTTCATAAATGCCAAGGTGAGCCAATGAAAAAAGCCAATAATTCAAAAGGCTTCGTGAAAGCGATGATAATAGAAAACCTATACGCGAAGAAAACCTATAGAAAACCAAGATGCCAAGGTGAACAACGAATTGCCAATATCTTGTGAAAAAAGCCAAGGAGTGGTCACACTGGTGGAGATATCTGTGCAAAAAATTATCTAGAAATCAAAGAAAAGGCTGCACACATGCTCACACAGACGCACACAGAATCAAGTCACTCTGTCATGTGCAGTACATTAGCAGATAACCCGGTTCCAGCGGTGGGAGGAGGCGGGGGTGTTATGGAGAGCAAACATACAAGAACATAATCAACTCATGTGCTCGCTCTACACAACACTTCGATCAACGGATCTGAAGGATGGAGGTGGGTGAGTTGCTCACCACCCACACAGATGTATCACAAAATGTGATCTGTTTACTTGTTTTCACTTAAAAAGACAAGGAGCAAACCCATCGTCAGATTGCAAACTGATGAATGTAAAAGTGCAGAGAGCATCACAACAACATGTGTTTTTACTGATATATTTGAACCTCACTGTGCAGCATACTTAACCATACCTATTTATTCTGTATTTTAACTTATTTCCAAGGTCAACACACAGATGGTGTTTTGACAACCTAGTTTTTGGCCAAATTTCCCAGGCCAACCTAACCCTAATCCAAAAACCCTAACCCTGTAAAAAAATATTAATATTTTATCCTTATTCTTGGTTTACTCTCTTACTTCCTGATTTTTACTGTAAAATACACCTGTCTTGCATCAGGTGTTGTTGAGCCACATTCACACTGTCTGTGCCCATGGCTACTGCTATTCCAAACCAAAACAAGAAAGTTTATGAGATCTATTTTCGTTTTTCCCTTCCAATATCTATAAAATAACAACGGCCTTTTCCACAAATGTTCTTAAATAATGTGTACCATGTTATTTAATGTGCCAATTCACACCAGGGAACCAAATGTGCAATTGAATATCAAACCAAGAAGTCTGCTTGCGAGTTTTAGTTCGGGAGAAATCTGATCTAACATAACCATTACCTTAAATGGTGTAAGCAAGAAACTGAAGCAGGGAGCACAATGCGATGCAGAGGACGACCTTAAGCCGGCTGTCCTGGATTCAATGTGGCATATTAAATGATCACGGTGTTTGTTATCACAGCAGATTTTTAAGACACGTTGCGATTCTTAATCTCACGCCATTCTGGGGCCATCAGGGCTTCCATAACGGGATGTCACCGTGTCCATAGCAGAGGATGTATATACTCTGGACAGATCGCTATACAATTGCAGAGTGAAGCCGACGTAACACTCAACATGGCACAAACTTAGAATTTGCCCAGAGTGGTGAAAGATACCTTGCGATCTTCAAGATACATAAGGTGAATGCTAGCAGAGGGGATAACTTACTCAGCATCCACTCCAAAGGGTGGCATTTACAGTTTGGATAGAAGTCAAATACAAACTGGAATAACTCAAAAGTTTGTGAATTACCTCTGAACTACCGTGACAGCTCTCATGAATTAGTACCAGAGCACATTTCCAATGTTTTCTGTCTGGGTCAAGCGAGGAGCTGAAAAACTTTGCCTTATATTGATCCTTGTTGGTGGATCACTATCTCAAATCTTCAAGTGCAATTCATGCTAGAGCACATCTAAAACCTATCTCACCTTGTCTCCATCCTCTCCAGGTAAACCTCTTGGCCCAGCAGGTCCTGGTAGTCCAACAGGCCCTTGAATTCCATCGAGGCCCACAGGACCAATGGACCCACGTTCACCCTGTAAGGAAGTATCCTTATTAACCCCTCACAACAAGGTCAACATTTTCTGAATCCTGGAAAAGCCAATTCATCTCTAAAACCTCAGCACTTTGTTGATGCATACAAGAGTCAACTGTCCCATAGTTCATTTTTAAATATTTAAGTTATAAAGAAATTGCCTTGCGTTTTAAGCCGAAAAGATTTCAAATCAATTTCCTCAGCACACCACCAGTGTTTTAATCGTTTACTGGTTTACCAACTATTCAAACCACACGGTGATATCAGGATTCTGATGCGTTTGGGAGTTTACAATGGAATCGCCTGATTTCGAGGCAATCTTCAAAGCACAGGTCGAGCCCTTCCGTCTTTGTTCAGCACTGTAGAAGAAATTGATAAATTGATCCTCAGCCCGACTCAAATGTACGGAGAGACCCTCAGTAAGACAAAATGGTCGATAAGATAACTTTGATAAGATGAGTGCATTTTTAAGTGACAGCAGCTTTCATGCTTCCCCTCAATTGAGCAACTCTTCACGTATGGTTCTTCGTCATGGTTAACTTTAGCTTATTCATGCTAAGCCATATAACTAATTTTTGGTCACGTGAAGAAAAATAGCCAATGCAACAAAAGTCGAGTTAACATAAGTTTGGGAAGAGATGTGCTCAAATCTGGTGAGTGGAGAGTCCTGTGATTTGAGGTTTTGTACAAGTCCAGATATGAAAATTCCCCCTTATTCATTTTACCTAATTTATAATTAATTATTTTCATATCAATTTAACCCCTTTAAGTGCTCGAAGATGTATACTCACATGTCTTGCCTCTTCAAGGGTTTAATACTCATTGGCTTGTTTGTACATGATCAACACTCACCGTAAGTAAGGAATGACACGATAAGTATCTTTTTCTATGCAAGATCCTGGTTCATGGAAGAGTGAGGGTAAAAAGTCAAACACAATGACTGTGGGGACACTGGTGGTAAGAATAGTATTGGAAAAATAGTAACCTGCAAGTAAGAGGGTTAATTTAGGTTAGGTAGGGTTAATGTGGGTAGAAAATATCATGAGTAGGGAAGGGGATGACATGAGATGGTGGTGCACCACCTGTTTGAAGCACTGGAGGGAAGAATGTGATTGAACCGTCTTCAGAAGACAGTTCCACAAATGTGAGAAAAGAGTGGAGGTGTGCAATCAGCCTGGAGTTTGGGAATTTAACCAGAAAGGGGTTAATTGAAGAAATAATGTGTCCTGGAAGAGCTAAGGATGGTTGGAGGGCTGAGAGGGTAGGGGAAGTAAGGAGCGGTGGTTTTAAAAGGGATGTCATCAACCTATCTGTCATTAATACAGTGGCTGAGGGTGGTCCTGTATGCGTTTTAGTGTGCCCGAAGTTACTTTCATTTTCTTTTAGAACATACCGAGGGGTAATAAAAAAATCAAGGGTAAGATTTTTCAACCCCGGCAAGAAGGCATGAATCAGTGAAATAGGCCACGTCCCTTTTTCATCAACTTTGTTTTCTTGGGGTTTTTTTTGCAACCCCTATCAACATGCACATCAAATGAAAGCTGGGGATGAGTATAACACAACTATCGTTTTTATCATCATATACCAACACAACTAGTATTCAAAAGAACCTATTTGTGTTTTTAAATGAGAAAATACATGTTATTATATGTTACTTTTAACATAATTATGACACGTGCCAACTGTGTACAAAAAGCCTAACTATTTATAACTCGATTTGTACAGTCAATGTCACTGAGTGTGCTTTGACATTTGCAAAATCCACAGCATGGGATTCCATGCTTTTTACAGTCATATCTGATTGTAGCACATTTAATGCAGGTAGAAGACTGAGCAAAGTCCTCAGGTAATAATTAAGCTTGTTGTTGGCTTTCCGGTTAAGGTGGCTGTCTTGGGATCTTAAGGTCCTGAGTTCAAGCCCCTGTCGTGTCGTTGAATGTTAATTCAACTAATTAAGCCTGTCATCCTTCTGAGGTCGGCGAAATGAGTACCTGTGTACCGGTAATAGGGGCACAGCATCAGCGGCATAGCTACCTGGCAGCCAAGCTGCCAAAATGCAAGAAGTCGAAGATTTCCTTCACACTTGAACAAACTAGTTTTACAAGCAGATCCATGTTTCAGCACTTGCACTCGATATTCTTCTGCCTTTGAGTAGATTTTTTCATTGTTCGGATCATTGTCATTCTTGCTAAACTCAGAGAGAAATTCAATTGGATTTGCTTGTAGGGCTGCACGTTGTGTTCCAAATTTGCTGGTTAATATCACAACCAGTGATGGTGTGTATCGTAGGAAGAACCCACATATATTCATGTGTCACTCGGCCAATACATGGATTGGTATATAATATATATGTCTTGTAGAATCTCCTTACACCTGCTTTACTCCAGAGCTCTTTCAGACCATAACACTGAAGAACGACTCAGAAATGCAATGCCATTACAATCCCATCAGTGTCATTAGAGAGAATAACAATTCTCTCGATTTTGTGCTGTGCAGAATTCATTGCATGAGGGGATTATGTGAACATCAGCTTCCTCGATGTCTCGATCAAGACTGAGAATTTGGGACACAACACCCTGTTGTATAGACTAACACACATGTTTTTGGCCAAGAGCCATTCCACTCAGCACTACTTATTTATCAGGATATGAATCTGTCACTTTGCTGACAATGTAATTGTTGTTCTCCTTTTGGCTACTCCCGTTAGGGGTTGCCACAGCGGATCATCAATTATGATCCGCATACTGATTTGGCATAGGTTTTACGCCAGATGCCCTTCCTGACGCAACCCTGGTTGCCTCTTACAACACAGGGATAAGGATTGGGTTTCGCCATGATTCCGGGCTGCCCAACACCCTCTCATAGCGTGTGCAGCGCAGAGCACCCGTCCTCAAGCGATCCTCCAACCCAAGCCTCCGAGTAGCCGGATTACAGGCGCACGCCACTACGCCCGGTTTGCTGACAATGTGATATCTCAGCATAATCTGAAGTCTGGATATATTGGTATTTGATGACCAAAATGCATCCATATCAACATGTGAAGGATTATCAGGTTGTGCCGTCCCAAGTATTATTGGCTTGGTTTTACATCTACGCATCCTTTCACCATCCTTTTCCGATCCATCCTCATTCAGTATGCATCAAACACAAAGTCAAGTCCAGATGCACTTTTAAATGGTTTTAGAACTGAATCCAATAAACTTTCAGCTTGTTGTACAAATGTTTTGAGTTCCTTGGTTCGAAATTTTTCGGAGGTTATTCATGACACCTATTGTGCATGCAGTATCACATTTGGTCCGTATTGATGGCTGGATATACTCATCAGGGCTCATGAGTTTTTCTCGTTCCAAGACAAGACTAGATTTGACTGGCTTTGTCATTAGACATTCCTCACTAATGAGATATGATGATGGCACAACATCATATTTCAAGAGCTATGTCATATCATATCCTCTGACTTGATCTTGGTCCAGTATCCTCTGTGATTGAGCATACTCTTGTTGCATTGCCTTAATGCTTCCAGGTTTGTTTGCTTTTTGGGCTCAGAGGAGTTGCTCTTAAATGTTTTCAAGGTTGTATGGTGAATTGTGGCTGAGAGCTTAGTGGTCTTGTCAATAAATCTCTCTTGACAGAATTTAAAATTTAGTTCAGAAGCAATCTCCTGGACTCCCAAGCCAGCAACTGTTTTCCAATTTCATCATTCATGATAACTTGTGTAAGACTGTTGTGTGATGCCAGAGGAGAGGGTATTGCAATTGGGTCCGTTTGTTACTTGGCATAAACTTTTTTTTGCCAAATATGTTGGTCGGTAGCGTTTGTATGTTCGCTGTTTGTCACACGATTTTTACAATCGTTCTGAATTTTTTTTGTGTCTGTCAATGACCGGCCAAGGACAGCAACGCTTAGTTTTGGTAAAGATATGAATCCGGATCCGGATCTGAGAATTTTTAAAGTGATTCTTCACCATTGAGAGATATGGCCAAAAATGATATACAGCACAATATCTCAAAAAATTACGGATGGATTCGGACGAAACTTGGTGGACAGTTTGGGTGTGTAACTAGGACGAATTGATTCAATTTTGGTGAAGATCCGAATCCGGATCTGGATAGGAGAATTATTTAATTTTTAAGTGATTTTTTTTTCAACATTGAGAGATAGGGCTAAAAACTATATATAGCATGATACTTCAAAAATGTATTGGATCTGATATGTTCTCGTGGTTCAGGCATTAACGTGGTAGAGGTATGCGCTCTACTGAGTGCCCTTCCAGTTAATTAGGTAAAGCACCAGTACACAAACAACACACAACATACACTTCACAAAACTACACAAGCACCACAAAAAACAAGTCTGAGCAAGGGTCTGGAATCTCTGATTGCTCTTTTTCTTGTTTAGGTTCTGAAACTGTTGTGAATGAGTTTTAAAGGGATTCTTTACAGGAGAAGCAATCATTGCTGTGAAACTCCTTTCACTCGCATCAGTCTCTGCCCAACTGAACTCGTGATTTACCATTAACTCATAATGGCTTGCCTGAACACAACTTATCTGTGTCTAGACACTGCTCACAGCCAGCATTACATGGTAGATCATCTCCCACTTTTAAACAAAATATTTATTTAGAGTGCTGCAGATAATGCCTGACAGTGAACATTCAAAATCTGAAGAAAAAGTTCATGAGTTCAATATATTTTGTTACTTCATCACATTTAAAGGCATCATTCTGCAACAAAAGAACAACAGATATAATTAATATTCCAACACCTATTAGGACATGCTGCGAGAAAGAAAATATCAAGAGATAAACCAAATCAAACTGACTTAATGGTGGACGCTAAATATATGCTGCTCGAAACCAAAAATCATGAATACATAAATTTTTCTCACATACAAACGTCTTTTTGAGGGAAAAATTGTAATATTTCAATTTCTGTGAGTTGCAAGCTTTCATTTGATGTGCATATTGATAAGGGTTGCAAAAAAAAAAAAAAGGTAAACATCATGACTTTTGTTGATGCAAAAAATTGGCGTGGCCTATTTCATTGATTCCTCCGTTCTTACCAGGGGATAAAAATCTTACACTTGATTTTTTATTACCCCTCGGTATGTTCTAAAATAAAATGAAGACTAACTTGGGGCACATCGAAACGCATGCAGAACCACCCTCAGCCATGAGATTAGATGCAAGCGCAAGGGGCCGTCCTAAGTATTTTGTAATTTTGCTAAGATATTTGCTGCCCATTTGTATTTTGGCCATCCTAAAAGGTACCAAGATGTTTGCTGTAATTTTATAAGCTTTCCAACAGTGCAGAATAAAAATCCAAATATAAGCAGTTCAATGTTATGCCAAGCTCTAATGAACTGTCGCATTGGAATGCAAGAACAAGAGAGTTCTACAATATGTATGAGTTCACTTACGGAGGCACCTTTTTCTCCATTGGGACCTGGCGGCCCTGGGATTCCAGGTCGACCTGGTAGGCCGATTGGCCCAGCAGGTCCTGGCTGGCCCCTGTCTCCTGGAGAACCCTGCAAAGTAATGAGGAAGCATTAACGTCTTTCAACGCAATGGGTCTCCTTTTCATTTGTACTTTAAGTACGTTGTGACATCATAATTATTATTTTCAATCAAAAGTTCCGAGGTTGCATAGGAAGTCATACTTCTGTCATATACATTAGCAAAGAAGTCTAGTCCAGGATCTGAAAATATATGACATGCTTCCTTCTTGACCAAAACTCACAAGACTTGTCCCAACTTGTTTATTTCATTGCAAATTCTGTATTTTCTAAATTTACCTCCAGCACCGAAGGTGGCGGATGTTGTGTTTTCACCCCTGTCTGTCTATTTTTCTGTCCATTTGTCTGTCTCTTTGTCTGTGAACAGGATGTCTCAAAAGGTTGTAGACGGATTCACACGAAATTTGGTGGACAGGTTGGGTGTGTCACAAGGACAGAACGATTAGATTTTGGTTCTCTGTCCTTGCATCTGGCAGCTTGGCTGCGGGGTAACTATAATTTCTTGGAAGCACAGCTATACCGCTGATGCTGTGCCCTTCTACCAGTAGAGTGGTACTCATTTCACCGACCTTGGAAGGATGACAGACTGAGTCAATCCCACCTGGTGTTCAGCAGCAGGTAATTCAGCAGCCAATGGAGTTCAAACTCATGACCCTAGGATCCTAAGCGAGCCACCCGAACTGCTAATTTTGGTGAACATCCTTTAGATTTTGGTGAAAATCCGAATCTGGATATTAGACTTCTTTCAGTGATTCTTCACCATTGAGAGATATGGCCAAGAACAATATATAGCATGATATCTCAAAAAGTTGTGGAAGGATTTGGTCGAAACTTGGTGGACACTGGGTGCATGATGAGGAATAATTTATTCGATTTTGGTGAAAATTCAGATACGAGAATTTTTGTTTTTTAAGTGATTCTTCACCATCAATAGATGGGGCCCAAAAACGATATATAGCATGATATTTCAAAAAATTGTGGACGAGTTATAACAAAACTAGGTGGATGATAACACACGGGAATAAGCAAATTCGATTTTGATTAAGGTTAGGATCCAGATCCAGCGTATTTGTGGGTAAACTGTTTAGCCTGGCAGAGTTATGCGCTCCACAGAGTGCCGTTCAAATTTTCAATGTATTGTATAACACCTGGTACAAACTTATGATTCAACAGAGCAAGCTTAGAGAAGACATGGCATTTACAGTAGACCTGACAAATAGCAAATTATTTTTACAAGCACGAGTGATGATATTGCGTGTGACTTTTAAAATGCAGCCTTAAACACCTCGATGTCAAACGTTTAATTTGGACAGAAATGACAAATTAATCAAACAAAACGTGTTACATTTCAGTCAGACGCCGACTGAGTATGATTTATTACCACTCAAGAAATAATTTTTCAGAATAGCAACTCATATTCAAAGCATTGATGGAAGAATGGGTATTGATTGCTGCTAATTAGAGTTGGGTGAAAGAATTGATTACCGAGTTGGAATCGATTCCCTCCATCAGAACCGGGAATCGAACTCTAAATTCTGCAGCATCGATTACCCACCTGTCATGGTTCCAATTCTCCGGAGTCGATTACTACTCTGCCTTATCTCACTTCGTCCATCGCGAATCCGTTTGTTGAATCAGAAAATTACATCAAAAGCTTCTCCTGTCATTGTTTACAAAACAGACAATGCCAAGTCCGTTTTTATGCATCTAGTTTGTTTAAGTTATAAATAAAACGAACAGATATGTACTCACGAACTGTGTGCATGTGCGTTTGACTACACCTTCTGGGATTCGACAGACAACATTAGGCTATTATATCTGGATAGAGTATTGTGAAATTCCGATTTCATCAAATTTCCAAACAGCAAATATATCGCGGCATATTACTTAACAGAAAATAAATAAAATTACCCCCATGTGGGGGTGACGGTCATCTCTATAATGTTTTTTTACTATCATAATCGATGAACCATTGCCAAATATCTCCTAAAATGACAGGCTAGATAGGTTTTGAAAATAGTGACTTACATAACTTTCGTGACCTCATGACCTTGACCTCGAATCCGGGAAAAAAATATGTTGTTGGGTATCACTCATCGACCTCTACCCACATACCAAATTTCATCAAGATCGGAAGTAAAAAGTTTTCTTTGTACCGGGAGGTGTTTTTGACCATCTTCCAGGCTACGTGGCGGCCAAACGGGACGGAAATTCAAAAATCTGTCCAGTTAGATACAAGATAATATTTTTTACTATCATAATCAATAAACAGTTGCCGAATATCTCCTAGAATGGCAGACTAGATAGGTTTTGAAAATGGCGATTTATATAACTTACGTGACCTCGTCCCTGACCTTGAACCCGGACAAAAGTTATATCGTTGTGCAACACTCATCGACCTCTACCCACATACTAAGTTTCATCAAGATCGGAAAGAAAAATTGTTGACGGACGGACAGATATTTGTTCCAGCTTTATTAGGTCGTCTCGGTAGAGATGACCTAAAAAGTCGGGAGCAATTGAGGAGTGGTCTTCTGTTACCCTATACATCGCCCGGGTGAACCGGGTTCTTTTTTCTTATATAATTGAAAAAATTTAAATTTGTCTGAAGGTTTGGATTAATTTGTATCAACTTTTACTTCTTTGACATGATTGACATAATATCATATAGAAATACAGTCAGTCCTCGTTTAACGTTGTAGTTACGTTCTTGAAAAGTGTGACTTTAACTGAAATGACTAAGCGAATCCAATTTCCCCATAATAATTGATGTAAGTTGGGTGTGGGTTAGGTTGCAGGGAAAAAATTTGTTGCCAGCCAAAAAGATATTATTTACAAATAGAGTAGGAGTTAAAAAAAAAATTGAATATATATCATCTCTCATTGTTTCAGATCTTCGCTGGTTAGCTCTTCTCTGTGTGATTGCAGAAGTTGTGTATCCTCGGCTTCTTCCACCTCACCAAAACCCGCTTTATTGGCCAAGCCGAGGATAACTTTCTTCATCGCGTGGACAACATTTTCAAATCCTTTCAAGTCATTGCGCATCCGGGCCACAACTTCCTTGACACACCATTCGCGCACACCTGAGTAACTTCAACCAAGGACCCACTGATGTTATCAATGCACTTGAGGATGTTTCCATCAGTTTAACACATAAACACGTGGCAGCTAGTCAGGTGGATCACTAACGCACTTTTCAAACACTTGAGATCGGACAGGGTGATGCAACCACCGATATTATCGATGCACAGCTCGGTGTATATAAGGCTCATGCTGCACATACTCTGGGTGGGCTTATACAGCGGTATTTACGGTACGGTCTAGACACTGGTATTTACGGTTTGATGTATATTGTAGCTTCATTATAACGAGGAAAACCATGAGTTTGGTACTAAATTAGAGGTAAAACGATGTTATAATGGAACGGTGAACAACTTCAAACGAGTATGTTCTCCAAATATATCAGCAACTTAATAACGAAACAATGTGAAACGGGACGATGTTAATCGATCGATCTCCCAAGTATCTCTCCCTGGTTACTCCCTCTTACGGTATGACAGACCTGAGTCTCGTCCTGGTGGAGGTGTTGCTCTCTTCATCAAAGACTCTATTCCTCACTCTCCCTGCACTGCTCTCACTCCCCCACACCCCCAGGAATACCTCTGGCTTCGGCTTCCCCTCCACTCCCACCTCATGTTTATATGTGTACTGTACCGTCCACCGAACAGTGATGACTCCATCTACACCTCACTCTCCGAAAACATGGACCATCTTCTATCTTCTCATCCAAACTCTCTCTTCCTCTTATGTGGCGACTTCAATTGTCATCACGCCAGTTGGCTAGGTGTGGGTACCTCTCTCACCTGCCATGGGACATCAGCAAAAGCTTTCTGCGACTCATTGGGACTGACTCAATCGGTCAACTTCCCGACCCGGATCTCAACCAATGGTACTTCATCTCTTCTGGATCTGATTTTGACAAATTTCCCTGACAATATCTGCTGCTCTTCCTTTGCTCCAATTGGTTCTTCTGACCACGTCCTTGTTAAAGTGGACATCTCTCTGGCTGTTATCAGAGAACCACCTCACCGCCGTCGAGTCTGGCATTTCACTCAAGCCGACTGGCAGGGTCTCCGAGCAGCCATCAAACTTACAGACTGGTCTCCTATCACTACTTTCTCAAACATCAACTCATCCTGGGAATTCTTTCAAAGAAACTTGCTCTCCCTCATGCACAGATTTATCCCCTCTCATGTTCAGTTGTCTTACCCTTCCTCCCGCCCTTGGTTTACTGAAGCTTGTGGCGAGGCAGTTGTCCTGAAACAACTTGCCTTTGCCTCATGGAAAGCAAACCCAACTGAGGGCAATCTCAGTTCTTTCCACAAAGCTCGGAACAAGTGTGTATCTACCCTCAGGAGAGCCAGAAAACAACATCTTTCTCATCTCAAGTCTGAACTCTCAAACCTCTCTCCCTCCTCAAAATCCTGGTGGCGTTTAATCAAATCTGTTTCTGGTGTATGTTCCCCCTCCATCCCATCCCTTACCTCAAATGGCCGCACTGCTGATTCCACACGTGATAAAGCTGAATGTCTAAACTCGGTGTTTGCAGCTAAATCTTGTGTCCTAAACCCATCACTATCTCTACCCACTTTACCCAGTCGCACCCAACTGTCCCTGGACTCTGTATCCTTTTCTCCTGACAAGGTGGAGAGCTTGCTTTCAAACCTCGAGTCAGATTCTGCAACCGGTCCAGACGGCATCAGCCCACGTGTCCTCAAAGCCTGCTCTTCTGCTCTTGCTCACCCTCTCTCTGTTCTATTCACCCTCTCATTTTCCCAAGGTCATCTGCCATCTGCTTGGAAATCTGCTAACATCACTGCCCTGCATAAAAAGGTGCAAAAACAGATCCCTGTAACTATAGACCAATCAGCCTTCTCCCAATCATCAGCAAGGTTATGGAATCCATCATCGCTTCAGACATGAAATCCTTCCTCTTCTCCAATGGCTTGATTTCCAATCATCAATTTGGTTTCAGACCAGGTCACTCTACCCTAGATATGCTGCTACTGCTCTCCCATCAATGGATGGAGGTCCTCAATGCCAGACAGGAAATCCGAGCCGTATCCCTGGACATATCACGTGCTTTTGACACAGTCTGGCACCCTGCCCTACTCACCAAACTCTCTTCCCATGGTATTCAAGGCCATCTCCACTCATGGCTCGCAGACTTCCTCTCCTGTCGCAGTCAACGTGTGGCCCTAAATGGAGTTCTTTCATCCCCTCTTCCTGTGCAGGCTGGAGTTCCTCAAGGTAGCGTTCTGGGCCCTGTTCTTTTTCTGGTTTTCATCAATGATCTCTCGGACTCTCTGGAAAATCCTCTATTTCTCTTTGCCGATGACTCCACCCTCTGCCGTACCATCTGTCATCCCTCAGACCGGCAAGCAGCAGCTTCTTCGCTCACTGCAGATCTGGATAAAATCACAAACTGGTCCAACACGTGGAACATGTCTTTCAATCCAAACAAATCTCACACTCTCACTATGTCTCTTCGAAAGGACCGTTTAGAAAACCCCCCCATCCACTTTCTCAACAATCCTCTGGAAGAAGTCTTTTCTTTCAAGCTTCTGGGTCTCACTATCTGCCATGACCTTTCCTGGGAAAGTCACATTTCCAACCTTGCCTCAAAAGCCAGTCGCCGACTGGGAATCCTCCGTCGTGCAAAGTCCTTCCTCGGCCCTCTTGAGCTCCTGACCACTTACAAAGCTTTTGTCCGTAGCCTGATGGAGTACTGCTCTCCCTCTGGGCTGGTGCTCCTGCCTCCCACCTTTCTCGGCTTCACGCTGTCGAAACCAGGGCTTTTAAGATCATTGGCATCTCCCGCAATGAAGCTGAGTCTTTGGGCCTCTCACTCAATCACCGCAGGTTGGTCGGTGGTCTTTCTGTCTTCTACCGACTCCTCTCCAGCCTTGCCCCCCTGCTCTCTCTGCGATTTGTCCCAACCACATTTCCACAGGGCGCTCAAGGTCCGCCAACAACCCCTTCTGGTAAAACTACCAAAATCACGAATCACTGCTCATCTTCACTCTTTCATTCCTCTTTTTTCCCGCCTTTGGAATAAACTTCCTCACTCTATTCTTTCCCATTCTTCCCTCCAGGCTTTCAAAACAGCTGTTCACCACCACCTCTTATCTTCCCCCATCCAAATCCTCGATCTTTTCTACCCCCGATAATCCACCCAAGCCCACTTCCTTCAATTCTCCTGCTTTCCTTCCTGAAAGTCCCTGTAATGTCCATCTTCTCCTCGCCATGTTCCCCGTCCCATCCCCATCCCTCTCCCTTCCACAGTTCACCTGTGTCTGTTCCCCAATGATTTGTCCCTTCCACTCCCGCCCCTCTTGTCTCATGCCTCCTTGCTGTGAGTTGTGTGTTAGCTCTCATACGAGCCTCGACCAAGGTATACAAAAAAAAAAAAAAAAAAAAAAAAAAAAATCGAGGATTTACATGTATTTATCTAGAATATAAATCATGTTCCACTGATTTTATTGACTCATGAACATACATTTAACACCGAAGTTATTTCTCTTTATTCCCTCCACCACTGAAGACAGATGGAGGTTGCTTTTCACCCCTGTTTGTCTGTGTGCAGGATATCTCAAAAAGTTACAGATGGATTCGGATGAAACTATTTGAGTATGGTTGGGAAATGTGACGAGGACGAATTGGTTCGATTTTGGTGAAGAATTGGAATATATTCCTTTCGGAATTGAGACAGCAGTTCAGAGTCGGAATCGATTCTCAAATTTTAAGAATCAACCTTGAAGCCTCCTGCCAATACGAATGTGGAGAGATCTCTTCAAAGATACCAACCCAAGTGGAAGTGCGTGGTGCAGGTTGTAAGGTTGGGTGGTTGGTTGCTCCAGTATATATTTTTGGTGGTTATGTCAGATTTGAGGGGATGTATGTCAGATTCAAGACAAGTGTGGGTGTGGACGTGAGTTTGAGTCGGTGAGAGGGTTTCATATTCATCAGAGTCGGATGGGTTGTGGACGTGAACAGGGTGGTGTTGTGAATGAAGACGGATGTAAGAGTCTTGAAAGGTGTGTTTGTGGACGAGAGTTTCGGTCAACTAGAGGGTTGAGGATTCATCATAACTGGATGGGTTATGTGTGTAAGGTGTGTGAGAAGGAGGTACAACAATGCAGTGTCTTTTAAAAAGGGGGCACAGTCAGGTGACCGGGAGAAACAGTCAGGTAGCAAACCACAGTGTTGTAGGTCCTGGGGTTGTACTTCAGCAGGGAAAGGATGTGAGGAGGAGAGTGAAATGGTCAGGCAATGGAGAAAGGGGAGTATGGTTGAGAAAGGATGGAGTAGTCTGTGGGGTGCTTCAGAGTTTGAAAGGAAGGGTGGAAGATAGATTGAGGAAGATGAATGAGATTGTGTTTGAGTATGCCTGTGTTACGTTTGGAGTGAAGGGGTGAGTCGAGAAGGGTGGGAAGGAGGCACGGTTGAGCAGGAGGCAGAGGGAGATCCAGGAGCTGAGAATGGATTTGAGGAGCTTGATCATAAGATGGAAGAAGACAGTGGAAGGAGGGAGGAATCGATTTGAGGTGTTGCCAAAGCAGGTGAGGGCGAGGCTGGTGAATTGGAAGAGGGTGAAAAGGATGAAGAAGCGAAGGAAGGAGAGACGGAGGAAGAGAAGGAGGTTCTTTGAGAACACCTTTTGATTTATGAAGGATCTTCTGGAGCAGTCTAGATCTGGTGCAATGAAGCTAGCAAAGGAAGAGTTGGTAGGTCATCTGTGTGTGACATACACAGACACAAGGAGGGATGAAGTGGTGGAGGATAAAGGCTTGGCAAGAACGACAGAGCCAGGTGTTCCATTTGTTTTGGCACAGCCAAAGATATCTGAGGTTGAGGCAGTTTTGAGGAAGGCATGGGCAGCATGACTCCAGGACCAAGTGGAGGACCATATAATGTGTTGAAGAGTTGTGGAGGCATCAGGCGTTATCTGTGGAAAGCTCTGAAGGTAGTGTGGAAGCAAGAAGTTGTGTCCTGTCAATGGAGTATGGTGGAAGGAGTTTATATTCCGAAGCAGGAGGGGGCTGTGACACTTGAGCAGTTTAGACCAATATCATTGCTCGATTTAGATGGGAAGATATCAATTGGTGTCTTTGCTGTGCATTTCTCAGGCTTCATCAGAGAGAATGGTTTTGTGGATGGCTCTGTATGTACAAAAGGCAATGAATATAATACAATACCAGGTTCATCAGGATGTATTGAAGACCAGCAATGGTCTGGCAAGTATTACAGGAGACAAAGAGACAAAGGAAGGATGTTGTAGTGGTATGGCTGGATTTGGAGAATGCATATGGGTCAGTGCCACATGCCTTGATCAGATGTGTCATGGATTTCTTTTGGATGCCACAAAGATTTAGGGATTTCCTGATGGCATATCATCAGTTTTGGATACAGTTTGACACAGTCCTATATGAGCAGGGCACTCAGTAGAGTGCATACCTCCACTGTACAATGCTTGATCCATGAGAACATATCGAACCCAATATCATTTTTGGCCCGATCTCTCAATGATGAAGAATCAATTAAAAAATTATCAGATCCCCGATCCGGATTCGGATCTTCACCAAAATTGAACCGATTCCTCCTCGTCACACAACCAATGTGTCCACCAAGTTTCATCCGAATCCGTCTGCAACTTTTTGAGATATCGTGTTATCCATCTGTTTACCCCAATCTCTCAATGGTGAAGAATCACTTACAAAATTCAAGTCGCCAAATTTGGATCCATATCTTCAACAAAATAAAATCCGTTCATCCTTGTCACACACCCAACCGGTCCACAAAATTTCATCTGAATCCGTCCACAACTTTTTGAGATATCTTGCACACAGAGACAGACAGACAAACAAAGACAGAGGGGTGAAAACATAACCTCCTTCACCTTCGGTGGCAGAGTTAATAACAGAGTGGCAAAAGTTGGAAATGGGGATCCCGATGGGATGTGCCATCTCCCCTATTTTGTTTATTCTGGTTATGGAGTTGCTGATACGTGCTGGGAGTGGACATGGGAAAGAAGTTGAGCTAGGCCCTGGTCAAAGCTTGCCAGCAATGTTTGCATTCATGGATGACTTGACAGTTGTACAACAGTCAGCTGATGGAGCAGTGGAGGTACTGGAGCTGATGGAAAGGTTGATGGGGTGGGCAAGGATGGGCTTTAGTGCAAGAAAGTTGAGGTGTATGGTGGTGAGACGAGGGGTGGTGGTGGATCACAGGGTTGAGCAGGGAGGGGAGGTGGTTCCATCTTTGGCGGAGGTGGTTCCATCATTGACGGAACTGCCTTGAATCCACCCACAATTGTGGATGGCCACCACAGTCAGGAAGAAAATCCTGTGTCCGCCATGTTGGTTTTCTGGTAAGAAAAGTTTTTCAGAAGTCTCATATTGTACACCACCTCTCCCTATTCCATCCCCAGGTGTGGCACGATGTTCCGAAGGCCTGAGGCACCCGGCGATGATGAATGCCGAAAGGGTGTACTCAGTTTTCACTCCATTTGTTTCTTTTGTTTCCTTGTTTTGTTTGTTTTCTTATTTGTTTATGCCTGATGTTGGCTTAATGGTTTGGGTGGCGAGCTTTGGATCCGATCAGCTGTTGAATTAATACCAGGTGTGGTTAACTCGGCCTGTCATCCTTCCGAGGTCGACAAAATCAGTGCCAGCATGCTGGTATACTGTGTCACAGTGGTGACCTGTCCAGTATTGTTCCCAATAGCCAAGGAGACTGCTTAAGCAGCACCAACGCTCTGCACAGAGTATGATCCCAATCTCCTCCTCCTCCTCCTCCTCCTTATTTGTTTGGCTGGGTGATATGTCAGGCATCCTTAGCGCTGGGAAGGTGATTTTGACCTGAGTTGCAACTTTTGAGCTGGCAAGGTGATATTTGAACATGAAAGTGAACAAGTCATTTGGCTATAAAGGGAATTTTTGATATATTTATTAATCAATTAATTGATTAATTATTCTTTTTTGATTATTTGCTTAATTTTCAAAAAGTTATAGATTCGGATGTAACAGTGGTGGTTCACGTTTGTTATTAGCCAATTGATGAAGAAATCATTTTACTATGATGATTGATTTATTTTAATTCTGCAAATAATCAATTCATCAATCAATTATGTACACCGCTCCCTCCCAATTCTGTCTTTGCGCTGTACGGTGGCATCACCGGGCACCGAAAGGTGGATGTCGCATGCTGGAGGATATGTTATTTATATATTTGACATGGGGCGGTGTACTTTGAATATACCTCGACTGTTAGCTCACCTGTTCGAAGAACAGAGAGCTATAGCGATACCCCCGGCGAGAGCGTGAGCATCAGCGTCAGCGTGAAAATGTTAAAGTTTTTGGTGCAAGTTATTTAGAAGCTTGCCATTCATTTAATATGTGTACTAGGATGCTGATATTTGGCATGGAGGTTCCTTTGGGGTATACTATTGGTGTAGTGAAGTTGAAATTAACAAATGATTTAATTTTTTTTTAAATTTCAACTGAAGATGGTGTCAAAGCCACCCAATGGTTGCCTGTTTATACAAGACACTTGCCATTCATTTAATATGTATACTGGTTTACTGATTACAATATACAAATACATATATTGCTTTAAAATTATTTGGATCAGACTTCACTGCAATGCTTTATAAAAATATAATTAGACAAGTCTTTTAAAAACGATAAATGAATAAACAGGTGTTCATTGGGTGGTTTTGACACCAACTCTGGTTTTCTTTCTTGTTTGTTTTTTTGTCCGAGTGATATCTCAGCCATCCTTTGAGCTAGGAAGCATAAATTTGGGCACAATAGTGCCCAAGTGCTTTGGAAAAAAACGTTATTTTTAATTTTTTTTGATTAATTAATTGATTAATTACTTCATCATAATCGATTTATTAATTACTTATTTCTTTTCTTTCTTATTGGGCAATATCTCAGGCAACTGTTGAGCTCGGTAGCTTATATTTTGACATGACAGTGACCAAGTGATTTGGCTGGAAAGGGTATTTTTGATTCATTGATTAATCAATTCATCGATTACTTATTTAATTTTTCAATTTACTTAATTCATCAATTAATTTTAAAAAGGTTACAGATTCTGATGAAATGGTGGTTTAGTTATGCTATTTGCCAATTGATAAAGAAATTAATTATTTTACGATTACTATTTATTTATTTTCATTATGCAATTAATCAATGAATTATTGTGCACCACTCCCTCCCAATTCTGTCTCCATGTGCTGCACAGCAGCATCGTAGGGCACTGAAGCCGCTCCGCAATATCGCGTGCTGGAGAATATGTAATTTATTTATTCAGAATGGGGTGGTGTACTTTCAATGCAGCTCCACTACTTGTTCAAAATTTGTATTTTCCAAACTATATCACCACGATGTAATATATATATATATATATATATATATATATATATATATATATATATATATATATATATATATATATATATATATATATATAGGTACACACACACACACACACACACACACACACACACACACACACACAATGCATGTTTTTGCTTCATGTGTGCAATATGGATTTATTTTTTTTAGGGGATGATTGAGCCAGATTTCTGTCCAATACACCACCCAAATAAATGGATGAGCAATTTGTATCATAAATTTTGGTTTTTGTACGTAACTATCGAGAATTGTCAAGGCTGGGTCATGTAAAAATGCAAAAGTGACACCCATCGTCATCAACGAATGGATACTGCAGGGATGTGTTCCATTCTATCTCTATCGAGTGCAGCCTGTGGCTGCTGGTTGCATCATTGGTTGGGACGCGGCTATGCCGCTGATGCAGTGTCCCGCTTACCAGTACACTGGTACTCATTTTGCTGACCTCGGAAGGATGACAAGCTGAGTCAGCCTACTGGTGTATTTTAATTTAGCGGCAAACGGAGCTTGAACTCAGGACCCTAGGATGCCAAGCCACCACCCTCAACACTAAGCCAACTTAATTCAGCGGCCAACGGGGCTTGAACTCAGGACCCTAGGATGCCAAGCCACCACCCTCACCACTAAGCCAACTTAATTCAGCGGCCAACGGGGCTTGAACTCAGGACCCTAGTATCCCAAGCCGCCACCCTAACCACTAAGCCAACATCAGGCTTTGTATTCCATTACAAAGCTGCTTATAATGCACTGGCTAATGATGCCTCAATGACTGTAACTGGTGAGGCCAGATTATATTTGGGCCTAACAAGTGCTATCTGCCACATGGACACATTGTGTGGGGGCCTAAATCACTTCCCGACACCCCCTTAAGGAATGGGATTGGGGATCATTTAATATTAACTTTCACCTAGCTACAAAAGCTTTGGCACGATGGAGCTATTAAAAAAAACAACTCTCCAAAATCAGGAGGCAAAGCAGGCGAGCAACTACAGATCAATTTCCTCTAAATTTCGACCTGGGGTGCGAGCAGCCAGTTTCATCAAAAAAGGTTTGCCAATAACTCCACAGAGTGGGATACCACAATCGGGTTACAGAGCACAAATTGCTCATCATACGTGGCAATGCACATTTGTGAGCACAGACAATGCAAAGAGCACAGGCAATGGACTACTGAGCAGTGAAGAAATGTGATATGGTCAGATGAATCATTCTTCACCATGTTTCGAAATCGGATGAGTGCTCATGCGGTGCCAACCAAAAGAACTCCACAATCCTGTGTGCTTGGTTCCAACAGTGAAGCATTCTGGTGGTTCTATAATGTTATGGGGTGCATTTTCCTGGCATGTTTTTGGTTCTGTCATTCCCTTGGAAGGCAAAGTTAATGCCAAGTGTTAAGTAATGGTACTGAGTGAACAGGTTCACTCCATGTGGCAGCATTTCTTTTCTGTCAGGAGGAGTGTCTTCCATGATGACAATGCTCCCATCCACATAGAACGTGTGGTCACCCAATGGTTTTATGAGCATGACACTGATGTTATCCATATGTCATGGCCTTCTCAGTCATCAGATCTGAACCCAATCGAGCATTTATGGGATATTCTGGAACGACACCTGTGACAGTGTGTTCCACCTCCATCAAACAGGTGTGAGTTGATTGACATTTTCATAGAAGAATGGTGCTCGATGCTTCCTACATATCCTACATACAAACACACATACAATCATATCCATCCATTGTGACCATACTTTGTGAGAGCATTGGTGCTGCTGAAGCAGTCTCCTAAGCTATTGGGCACACAATCCAGGACAGGTTGCCACTCTGGCACAGGATACCAGCAAGCTGCTACTCATTTTGCTGACCTCAGAAGGATGACAGGCCGAGTCAACCCCATCTGGTATTAGTTCAACAGCTGGGCAGGGTTTGAATTCAGGATCCTTGGATACCAGGCCCACCACCCCAACAATTAAACCAACACATATATATATATATATATATATATATATATATATATATATATATATATATATATATATATATATATATATATATATATATTTCGGCATGCCCCTTTGTTTGTTCCACATTCAGATTGTTGTTACTGCATGAAATGAAACAAGCTTTGACATATACATTAATGATATTATTGTCTTCCTAAAGAGGCCCCTCAAAATTTGTTTACATGATTATGGTAGTTATCTATATTAATATTTTGGCACGCCCCTTTCTTTGTTCCACTATCAGGTTTTTGTTACTGCATGAAGTGAAACAAGCTTTGACATATATAGTAATTATATTATTGTCTTCTTTAAGAGGCCCCTCAAAATTCGTTTTGATGATTATGGTAGTTAAACAGTTCATGTTCTCCATTTGCAAAATGGGAGGAATTATTGCACAAAAAAAAAGAAATAAAAATGTTTCCCATTTTTTAGAGGACCACTAAGATGAGTTTGGCTCATAGAATCACGCTCCATTTGGGGAGAAAACAATTGAGTTCATACCTGACCAACTTGCACTTTCCATGTGCCGTCGTTTCTTCACGAAACTATGACTTTCTGACCAGCTAAAATCTACAAGATATGAATATGTAGACGAAACTGATCCGGCCTTTTGGATCACTATAAGTAGGGTTCCCTGTAATTTTTATGCGCTCTATGAATCATATATACATATATACATATACATATATATACATATATATATATATATATATATATATATATATATATATATATATATATATATATATATACATATATACATAAATATATTGTTGTGGTTGACGAAATTCGCAAACCACCATTCAGGTCCCTTAGGTGAGATATCTCTGTAAGTATATGTGTAGTTAGGCCCAAACCCGTTGTTTAGAGGGAATAAATGTCATTCATGCGGGCTGCGACCCTTTTAGATAGCCGTTTTTCTTTTACTATCTTTATTTTGGACCAGCTGCCATTACTACCACCACCAACCACGTCTCAACAGCCATCACACAACAACCACCAACCGCAACGCCGCTTCACAACAACAGCCACGACCTTTACCGTCACAACTCGCACTCGCCACCATCGCATCACCGTCATCTCGCGCCACTCGTGGGCACCGATGCTGGACTCGTGCGGGGCGCGCACCGAGCAGCTGTGTTCAAAAACATCACGGATTTTCTGCAGAAAAACGGATCAAAAACGACTCACGCCCACTTTTGTTCCGTCCAATCGGTGAGCGAGGTTCGGTTAGGCCCCGCCTCCAGGGCGTTGGAGGTCGGTCGCTATATGCAAATTCATGGATCAAAAAGCATTCACGCCCACTTTTCCTCGGTCCAATGGGGAGCCAGTTAGAGGTGAAGGGTCGGAGGTAAAGGGTCAAAGGTGAAGGGGCGAAGCCACGGGGCTTATAAAAACGACTGCGTTCGTCAGACAAGTTGAGTTGAGTTCAGTTGGAAGTTGAGAAGAGTTCAGTTGGAAGTTGAGAAGAGTTCAGTTGGAAGTTGAGAAGAGTTCAGTTGGAAGTTGAGAAGAGTTCAGTTGGAAGTTGAGTAAGAGTTGAGTTGGAAGAGAGTTGAGTGCGGAATTCAAGAGAGTCGTCAGTGGAGCTGGAAAGAAGTGGTACTAGTCGGAGTGAAGAGGACGGAGCTGTGGAGAGGTGACGGCGGCAAAGGCGGACGAGGGGGTGCTCGCGTCGGTGCCGGGAGCGGCACAGGGAGAGGCCAGCAACGCGACCGAGGTGGAGGAGGAGACGCTCGCCACGGGACCCGAGACAGGGCTATATCCTCCTTTCCCCGAGCATCAGCAACCCCCTCCTGTTTCCCCCCGCGCTGAGATAGTGCGACAAAGGGGGCCCCCTTCCCACCCCCTACCAGACACTGTCTGCGAGGCCCGCGGAGTTGAGGCACCACCGCCGCTCCGCGTCTCATCATCAGACGGGTAGGCCCGACACGGTCTCGGCCCCAGGCCCGCCTACCCCCCTCATCCTGGAGGGTGGTTCTCTCTTCTTTTGCTTTGGGAATATGTGTTGTCGGCGCCGTCTGTGAAGTAAAATTGTATAAGTGTTGCCGTGTGCCTGCTAGTCGGATAGATCTGCATTGTTGCATTTGCTTTTTGTGTAATATTGCATTGTCTTCTTCTTTTACATGTGCTTTTGGTGGAATTGTATATGTGTGCTTTCCGTTCATCGCGAAATAAATGTGCTTATTGTTGAACTGTTTTCCCGCTTCGCTTCGTCTTTTCCTCTATTGAATCTCAATCTTGCTTCACGAAAAGGGTTGGTCGTGGGCTAAAACGCCCGATAATTAATCGAACCGTCGAGGCCGACGAATAACCCCGCTCGGTTATCCCGATAGTACGGAACGGGTCGCTTAAAGTGGCCCGTGTCCGAAGTCGACCTGCGGCGAGGTGCGATCGCCCGGTCTACCCGGCCCGGTGGGTACTTAGGTAGGTCGAATTTGGCGAGCAACCCTATCCCACGCGGGGGCCGATTGGCACGATCGTGGTGAGACCGAAAGGTCCACCCGTGACTGGTTCCCGGCGTTAGTCCGAGAGGGTCACGACTGGATTGTCCGTCCGGTGGGCGACGTGCCGCGATTCGAGTTACGTGGCCGTCCGCACGCCGGCGGGCGCGAATCCGCAACAATATGTATGTACAAAAGCTGTATATGTATGTATGTATGCATGTATGTATGTACCGTATGTATGTATGTGTGTATGTATGTATGTATGTATAAAAGCTAGTCAAAAATGATGGTCCATGTGTCCATGTGGGCATCAAAAAGAGTGTATCATTAGCCAGTATGTAAGCCAAAAAGGCTTCAAAAGTCACCACGTGGATGAACTCGCGATATGTTGCCCTGACAATCCCCAATAGGGCTAAACCAGGTCGGTGGCTTCACTTTTCATCTGCTTCATGATGGCTTTTGACTTTGCATTCGTGAACTGCTAGTTTCCCTTCTGGGTTTGCAGGCATGACGCCATTGTGACAACATCATCACAGCGTTGGTCTAAGTTCAGACCATTTCAGTATTTCCAGTCATACACCTCCTGGCTATGAAAAAAACAACACAAAGGTGCTTTCTGTTTGTGATTGATGAATGTAACACAATGTGTCCATGTCGCAGATGCCATTTGTTGGACCCAAATACTATCTGGTCTCACCAATCACAGTCAGTGGGGCATCATTAGTGAAAAGTTAGTCAGTACTGCCAATGCAGCTCCCCAGCAAAGATTGCAATGGGTGGTTTGTCTTTGCTGACCCAATGGTACTTAGGAAATAATTTGTGATTTGTTTCGGTTGATGGTGAAAGCTCATTACTTTTCCAAAAGGACGTTGGATCATTGATGTCCAACTAATGCTGACAGACAGGCCACCTGGCTTAACATCCATTTGTGATGCAACACCCTGCCTGTGAAGCTCCAATCAGACAATTTATAGCTGTGTCGAGCATCAAACCCAGAGGAGACAGCTCAAATGTAAGACAGCAGACCTCTGCATCATCCTGTTGGACTTTAATGGAATTATTGGCAAGAAAGATAAAACGAATTGAAAATGTAGAGGTTATAAACACAAGCAGCCATTAAAGTGCATTCAGTACCTCATCCACTGTTTGGCTCTATGTAACATACGTCAGGTAACAGGTAGCAAAGTGAAGCAGGATGCTTCATGTGCAAAACCAAAACACATCATCAGTCACACAAGAAGGATCTTGGAAACAAGAAGCCTTAAAGCGAGGTGTGCAAGTGAGCAATTTCAAAAGAAATATAATAACAAGAGGGATCTTTACACAGCAGCATCATGGACCATCCAAAAGGACAGTGTGAAAAGGTTACGTGGGTTTCTGAAAGCTTACATCCATTCTGACTGCGCTGTCAGAGTTAAGTCCTCCTTCGCAAGTCAAAGCATCACTCGGGAATGCATTTTTGATGTAAAGCTGTTGGTCCTCTTTGGAGAGTTTGCTCGCAGGCTTCTTTCACATTTCTTTGACTTTTTCACCTTTTTACCTGCAGTGGTGCGACCAGTGCCACTTTGGTGATGATATTTCAGAATTAATATCTTTCTCACTGGTGCACACTTTGCTCACTCATATATATATATATATATATATATATATATATATATATATATATATATATATATATATATATATATATATATATATATATATATACATATACATATATATATATACATATACATACATATATATATATATATATATATATATATATATATATATATATATATATATATATATATATACATATACATATATATATATACATATACATACATATATACATATACATATATATATATATATATATGAAGCAAATATTGCACCTGCTATTGCAGCCCAAATATTTCCTCGTGGAGCCAACATTATACTCAAGGAGTCATCAATGCCAAAGTAATTGTTGTTGTTTTTAGTTGCGGCAATGTGCTATAAACATCGGTGAGATTTGATGTGCACTTTTGCCTTTTTCACAGTTTTACTGTTCCATGAAAATTATTGTATCGAAAAGTTATTTGCCAATGAAAATGTTGTAAAAGTTATTTCTTTTAAATTATAAGGTGCAGGAGAAGGGTATGACCCATAGTCATTAAGAATGACCTCCTGTAACAAGGGAAGGGAGTAAGAGTCAAACAAAAAGAGTGGATGGGGTTCACATGGAGATAAGACAAGGTCAGGCAGGCAGACGTTCTACACCCTGAACGTCACTAATGAGCCAGCTGAGTTTTAAACAACAATCCAGTAATGATGTGACAGTTATCCTTAAACTATAAACTAAGCTTCCTGAGGCTTAGACTCCACATCGCGAAAACGAGTGAGGACTTCAGCTGCATTTAAACCCGCAACCTCCAGGAACCAACTCCAGTGTCTTCACGAATATTGAACAGGCAACTTCCAGAATCCCAGTTCAGTCTGCTCACCAGTAAGCCACCACTAAAAACATAGAACTTAGAACAGAACAAAACACATGCCACAAACGACAAGATTGGTGTTTGTGATGTGGCAGCATGATAAACGCAGCAGATGAAATATAACCTGCCGATTCACTTCATTATTATCAAAAAGAGGACAAAGAATACTCGTGCCAGAAAACAAATTGATGTGATAACCGATATGTGGATGTCATAAACCAATTTAATTTCCTATCGAATAAGCAATGCAATTATTCGACATCTAATAGGATGTTGTTGTTTTATGGTTCTCCCACCCAAGAGGATGATATCGAGCCACATAGAAAATATATAGTAACACAAGGTGAGAGATCACAAAAGAGATGATAGATAAAGGTAAAAGGCCCAGATTAAAACATCAAACAAAGTGTTTAGAGAAGACCTGGAATCTCCAGACCACTTTGTGGAGAGATTCATATGACAATAATGTCTGGGGATTGATAATGTCCACATCAGGTGGACGTCTGCTACCAAAGGTGGGTGGAGGTTATGTTTTCATCAGTGTCTGTCTGTCTGTCTGTATGTGAGCAGGATATCTCAAAAAGTTGCAGATGGATTTAGACAAATTTGGTGGACAGGTTGGGGATGTGACAAGGACGAATTGGTGAGATTTTGTTGATGATCTGGATCTGGATCTGAGAATTTTTAAAGTGATTATTCACCATTGAGAGATCAGGCCAAAAACGATATATAGCACGCTATCTGAAAAAGTTATGGACAGATTTGAACAAAGCTTGGTGGATGAGTTGGGTGTGTAACAAGAACCAACTGATTCAATTTCGTTGAGGATCTGGATCTGAGGGTTTTAAAAAAAAATTTCACGTGATTCTGAATCATTGATAGATGACACCAAAAAAGATATATAGCATGTTGCAAACAGATTATGGCAAAGCCTTATGGACAAGTTACAGGGTAGGTGACAAGAACAAGCCGATTATATTTTGGTTATAGTCCGGATGCAGACCCAGCCTATCAGTGGGATACAAAACGTGAACTTTTCAGCCTGGCAGAGGTGTACACTCCACCAAGTGCTGTTGTTGTTCCACCCTGATATCATCATATCATCATATTATTCGAAATGTCTTCTTCTTTTTGGGCTATCCCTCAATTTAAGAATGATCATCTTCCATGGTGATGATATGCGTGGGTCAATAGTTGATGAATGAGGCCAATCCAGGATTGGCGGACTCCATCATAATTCGGACATGTGTTTTTGAGTGGTAAGGGTGGCCCTCGGTTGTTGTTGCTTTTCACAATGCACTGTTTATGCCACACCTGTTTTTCCACCTCCTGTTGTCATCTCAGGGTTTTGAAGTGCTGAGATCATGTGGCACACTCTTCTTCATCAGAGGTCGTCCTGGGCAACACTCTCCCATGAGTTATGTGTCAATGCAATATTTATTCATGTTGGCTTTGAGGACATCCTCGACAAACTTTCTCTGCCCTCATCCTGATCTTTCACAGTGATTTCGCTGGGAAAATTAAAAATTGGCTGGAGTTGAGCATCCGGACGATGTGGCCTGCCCAGTGAAGTTGATGTCGGATGATTATCACCTCATTGCTCATCATGTTTGCTTGTGAGACAGAGAGGACACCAATGTTTATGTGTCTTCCCACTGGATTTGAAGGGTCTTCCAGAGGCCATATTGATGATACTTCTCCATGATTTTGAGGTGTCTCTGATACGGGGCCCACATTTCAGCGATAACATCTGCACAGTAGGTTTCAGGAGAAAAAGGACATCTGTAGAGTAGGATGGGGATCATCCCATCATGACTGCTTGATAAATCAAGGCATTATCTTTGGTTTTGAGGTCATGATCTTCGAACACCCATTTCCTCAAACGACCAAAGGCTGCATTTGCACATTTAAGGTGATGTTGGATTTCTTCATAAATATCAACCTTCTGTGAAAGATTACTTCTGAGGTATGGGACACACTCAATGTTCTCCAGCATTTCACCATGAATATGAATTGCCAGAGCTGCAAACTGCTCATTGGGAGCTTATTGATGAAGGACATTAGTCTTTTGACCACGTATTGACATAATCAATTAAGTGCCAAGGCTTCGATTTAAGAGGGTTGCCATGATATGGTGTTTGTATTTCTGACAGAACAGAGCATTGGTGATGGTAAGTCCATGTTTTTCACATTTTGTCAAAAGGAGGGTGCCATTGGTGTTGACCTTGCCCATTCCTTCCTTTGCAATGGTTCTGTTCCAGAAGTTCAATCTCTTCCGACTGTGGCATTAAAATCATGAAGAAGGATAAGTGTCTGCCTTCAGAGCATCAGAAAGGATTTTATCAAGGTTGGCATAAAATTCCTCCTTTGTTTTGTTGTCAGCATCAAGAGTCAGGGCATACATGCAGATAACAGTGGCATATTGGTTCCCTGCCAATTTAAGACAGAGTCGTGAGTTGCTCATCGATTCCAACAGGGAACTCATTGAGTTGGTTTACGAGTTCATTCTTGATGGCAAATCCAACTCCATTGTGACAGTATTCTTCTTCCTGTTTGCCTTCCAAAAGAGGATGTAGCCACCTCTTTGTTCCTTGAGATGCCCCACTCCCACTCTGCAGGTCTTGCTCAGGGCAGTGATATTGATATCATATCACCTGAGATTGTAGGCCACGATTGCCATTCAGCACTCTAAGTGTTCACGAGTAGAGTTGTCCATGAGGGTCCTGATGTTCCAAGTTGTGAAAATAACATTATGACTGGTGATTTCGACCACAGTGATGGTAATCCCACTGGATGCAGTTTTCCAGCCAGGAAATGGTGGAACAGAATATATTAGGCTCCATTTTCTGACCTCTCCTCATGGGTTCAGTGGAGTGGATCCTAAAGAAGGGTGCTCAGTCACAATTATAGATGCTAGAAAGCACTCCTTTTCATTCATGCACTCGGTGACTTTCTTTTGACTGCCTCCTTTGTGCCAGATCATGACGAGGAGCTTCCAGACCTCATAAATCCTGCACCTGTCATCACTAGCTGATCCTGAAAAGACTTGAAAGATGTGCTGGAGATGTTGTTTCCAAGGAAGACGCCTGTGCATAATTCCTTTGTCGAGGAGAAGCCATTTCACATCAGCTTCCACATGGTACTTGACAGAATGGGACCTTGATCCAATGGCAAGGAGTCCATGACAGTTGGAGATCTCATTCTACTGCAGGCTTCATTCATCTAAACAGCCATTGAGATTAAACATCTTCCACCATTGTGGTCTTGTCTTGTAAACCCGTGACTCGGGACTAAGTCGGCTTATTATGATGGTGTAAATATGTAGTTGCTAATTCAAGCATAGAATGAGCGGTTTGTGTGAGCAGCACAGGAGAATAAAAACAAGAAGAAAATGGTTGGTATATCTGCTGTGAAAGATGAAAAGGTGTTGAGGTTTTAGGCTTTACCGTTTGTCCCAGGATAGTTTTCGTTGACCAAGGGTCATGGCTGGAATGTTAGCACCTTTTCATCTTTCCAACAGTGAACCAGTCATTTCCTTATTGATATTATGATGGCGGCCTATACTCGCCATGTCACAACACCATCAAAGGATACATGTGATTTCCATTTTTAAGGGTAAGCACTGTCATCTGCTGTCCCTTCTACCTCCTGGTAGTGCTGCTGCTGCTTATTCATCAGAGTTACCGTTGCTTATTCTGTAGCCTCACTCAAAGCTATCTCACAATCCACTACCTGTGAACATCTTGCATACCAGTACAGCTCTGTGTCCCAGCATTGCATTAACAATATAAAAGAACATGCTCAATGCTTTCTGAAACGCAACAATCTATGCAGACACCTATTGTGCGACAACCAATGTAATACACGTGAGGGCTAAGACCGTAAGCTCCCAGAAGCAGATAGTTCATCATTAATCTAATAAGATATTACATTATCTGAGCTTATAACTTGAAAGCTGGAGACAACTTAACACCATGTTGAACTTCATCAAACTACTGTAACCTGGAAGAAAGTCTCAAAGTTGTGAAGGAATCATTACAACAGCATGGCATAATTGCACGATGCTCAATATCGATTCGTGTAACAAAATAAAAAACAAAAAAAGTAGAGGTGCATTCAAAGTACACCACCCCCATGCCAAATATATAAACAACAAATCCTGCAGCGTGCGACATTGCCAGAGCTGGCGATGCTGCCAAGCAGCACATGGAGATGGAATTGGGAGGGAGAGGTGTACAATAATTGATTGAATTATTGATTAATTGCATAATTAAAATAAACAAATAATCGCAAAATAATCAATTTATTAATCAATTGGCTAATAGCTTACCTAAACCACTACTGTTTCATCTGAATCTGTAACTTTTTGAAAACTAAGTAATTAATTGAAAAATGAAACAATTAATTGATAAATCAACAAAAGAAAAAAATCCTTTGTAGCCAAATCACTTGTCCGCTATCATGTCCAAATATCAGCTTCCAAGCTCAAAACATGCCTGAGATATTGCCCAGATGAGAAAGAAAATAAATGTCATTAATAAATCGATAATAATTAAGTAATTAATCAACTAATTGATTAATCAAAAAAAATAGCGTTTACGCCAAAGCACATCATAACTTTTGTCCCCAAATTTCAGCTTCCTAGCTCAAAGGATGCCTGAGATAACGTCCGGAAAAACAAGAAAACAAACAACCAAATGGAGTAAAAACCGAGTACTCCCTTCCTTCATCACCCGGCGATGACGTCATGCCTGGATATGGAATTTGGAAGGATCGGTGTACAACAACACGCGAGTTGGAGAAAGCAAGTTACAAGGAACCGTCGTCTCTCTATGAGCACGTACAAGTAACTTATTTGCAGTCTAGAATGGGGAAATTAAAAAGTTTTTATTCCGGAATGTGAAGAATGGTCATGTGCTTGGGAAACTCAGGACAGATATTAGCATATTGAAAATAAAAACCTTTAGAGTGAATAAGTTGTGTTCTCACCTGTGCATGATATCACAGCACCATCCCTAACTGAACAGTTCATCCACACTGGTATGTTTTTTTTGTTGTTGTTGTTGTAGCTGCTGCTGCTACAAATTAGAGGTTTGGGCCAAAGTTTAGGTGAATTCTTCCTCTGAACTGACAGATTATTGTGCCCTTTATGTTGCATTATTACTGCTGCAGTATCCTAGTTCTGTTCCATTTCCTTTATTCTGCATTCTATCATGGGTATTCTTTTCCATTTACTTATTCACACTCCGTACCTATTTAATGGTCTGTCGTGACTTGAATTATATCATAAAATCCTAATGGCCATTGCCTTAATTGGTCTCATGGTTACGGTCTACCAGTTAAGCGCGTCCTGACCAATACTTTTGATGTTGGAACTACCATTGAGGCTTAGCCTATACCATTGTTGTGCAGGTGCCAATTATTACGGGAAGCTCTTTGACATTAACCTCATGCAATCAGGGCTGAAAATGACTCCTGTCATCAATGAAGCTTGCTCGAGATTGGCTTTTAAATAACGAGACTCTGTTATACTCGCATAGGTCTTGCAGCAAAAACTTCAGACGTTTTAATCCAAAGTGAACCTAATTGGATGTTGATAAATCCTTTTGCAAACTCACATGCCCTTCAGGGTGTTAGTCAAAGTCTCATTGCCCTTTCAAGATCTCTAATTAGAATGATCATTAATTCAATCGAGCCTTATCTTTTGACATGACTGATTAATACTCAGTGTATTTAATAATAATGAATTCCCTCAAAGGGAACTTAGATTCAGGAGGAGGCCATTATGCCCACCAAAGCCTGCGCTATTATTAACAACTTAAGGTTGTTTGGCGTGCTCTCACCTTTTCAAATGCTGAGCATCAAGGAAGTAAGGAACACGTACGATTTTTAAAGTCTGGTATGACGCAGTCGGGGTTCGAACCCCCAACCTCCCAGCCTCAAAGCAGACACTGATGCTTATGCTACTGAGGCTGATATTAATCATTTTGGTTTCCAATTTCGTTTAATTAATGCCAGATTTTTCGTTCTCTCATCGCCGGTTCTTGCCATGATGTTATGGAATGATTTTCATAGTCTAAACTCCAAGAGTCAAAGACATGCGTAGAAATTAAAGCAGCTTTTTCCTGGCCTCTTAAAAGTAGCTTATTGTGCAATTCTAAGTGCTCGCTCACACGAGATACTGATAACAATGTGATGCTCTTGATGTTGTTCCAAAAAAGCTGATAATAAGATGTGTAATGAAAACAACAGCTGATATGATAGCCTGGACGCATGCACACTTCTACTCTGAGGTATATAGCATGGGTTTGAATCTAGACTGAGATATAAACTGCCGCACTGGTGTTTTCACATGCAGGGCAAGGCATCAATGTGTTCGCTGCCCATCGGAAGCATGTCAAGCTGGAGGACCTGTTTGGCAACACTGGTCGTTGGTGGACACTAAAGATCCCACGGAATCTTTCACAAAGAGAAGCAGAGTTATCGACAGCATCCTGACAATTTACAAATTCCTGCTCAAACTTTCTCATCAACCAACACTTGGCAAGCATGGTGAGTATGCCAATACCACCAAATGTGTATTGCAGAAGGCATTTGCCCTGCAGCAGTCCTGGAAACAGGATGATGATGATGATGATGATGATGATGATGATGATGATGATGTCGAACGATTATGAACGATGCATGTTTGTCGGGCAGAAAATCATGGTACCGCTCGTCATGGAGACGAACCTCAAAACGAACCCGTGTCAATGTCAAGACTTCGTGCAGCATGAGCCGAATATACTCTTCATCGTCTTTCTAATTATCTGATGAATATATTTGAACTACAACACAAATTCCAAAGTTCTTCCTTGCCTTTTATACTGTATGTGACTTTAAACAAATTTGCTTAACTTTCATGTCAATCATGTTGTCTTTGTAAGGAAAAAAGAAGAAGTCATTCAACACCGCTCGTTAATGTGAGCTATTTTAACTTGTTTCCTGTGTAGGTGGTGGAGTAATTACTATATATTCTCTCCTTTCTTTCCTTCCCTCCTGTACTCTCACCTTCTTTCCCTTACATTCCTTCTGTTTGATGTGGGTTCTCGCAGAGTCGTCCTTCACACCCATTTCACAACAAGTCTACTTGAATGAGGCATTAATTCTAATTGCCGATCCACCTAAATATACAATTGCTGGGATAAAGAAATATTTCAGGCTTTTCTTTTTCTCTTTAGAAAGCTAGCAATCAGAGGGTGCAGCAATTTTTTGTTCAAGGCCATGAGTTGAGATTTAAAACAATCACAACAATGTTTGACTTCTCAAGTCAGAAAACCAAATGACAAGAAGGATTTAATTCCTTCAACTTTGCCAGAATGGGATGGCAGGATAGCATTGATTGACGCACATCCACCACTGAACTGTTCAGCCGAGATACAAATCCAGACCCAGCTATGATCCGTCACCCTGGTGGTTCACATGCAGTGTGAGCATCAATGTATGTGACGTCCATCAGAAGGACATTAAGCTCGATGATCCACCTGCCAGAAATGGTTGTTGGTGGACATCGAAGATCCCTCGGTGTGTTTCGTGAAGGGTGCGTGAGTTATCGTCAACACCCTGAACAAATTCCTGCTATGACGGGCCACTGGAAAGGCATGGGAAAACCACCAAACAAAATCTTTGCCGAGGATGTGTTTCGGCAGCACCGACACTTTGTCAAGTGTCTGGTAGTCTTGATCGATTGAACCTTGCTATAACTACAACAATGAATTTAATCATGGAAATTTCCATCTTCAACACCACAATTTACTGAGCATTCTAAGCTCCCTCAATGAGATGCTGGGATCACCCAAGTGGCGAGCCAAATTGAGCCATCCTTCCAAATGATGTAAGGTGTTTAGTCATTAGCAGCAGATTGAAGGAAACTTACGAGAGATCCGACGGGACCTGGAGGACCCTGGTCCCCTTTCAATCCCGGTATTCCCTGCAATGACACAAACAATTTCACTGTTAAAATGTTTGATAAAATGATCGACTTTTTATTCATTTTTCTTTGTGACCGCAGCCGGCAACAGTGACTTTGAAATATTGAAACATATCTGAAGATTCCACATAAGAAATACAGGCTTGTTCTCAGGTAAATGACGTGTAACCGAGCTCTAAACATTTTAAGGAGTTGCTTTGTGCTGTTGAGGCATTTTAAAGATGAATTGAAAATCACAATGCTTTTTCAACAACAGAATGAGCAAGTATTTATTTTTACCCTCAGAATTCTTGGAAATGTTTCGGACACTCACCAAGGGACCGGGTAAGCCACGCTCACCCTGAAAGCCCCTCAATCCTGATGAGCCTTCTTTTCCAACAGGCCCTATTGGTCCAAAATCGCCCTGTAGAGATAAAACATTGCATTATGGAACCCGAATACCACGGACACACACACACACACACACACACATTATTGTTGCTGCCGTTTTACAAGATATGAAACTAATGTGATGAGATTTGCTTGATGAAATGACCGAGACTTTGAATGCACATTCGTCAATATGAACCCACAAGACAGGTTGAGCTGCAATATGATTTAATGCATTAATTGAATATCCATTGATCGAGCAAATTACCTGGTGGGACGTAACTCAATTCGACCTGTAAGGGCGACCTGTGCTGAAATTCCGTGATAATACCCTTTTCTTTCACATCTTGAACACACGACCTGTCCAATTACGAGGGCTCATAAAGCCAGGATACTAAGTACATCCTCTGATTATATCACCCAGACTGTACAAAGCCGTCTATCAAAAACATTATCCCAGCAGATTAAGCAACTAATCAACAAGTTGAAAACTATGAAAACCAAACGTCTTGCCAACCCACCAACCCATCCGAATCACACACAACAACGAGATGGTTCGTTGAGAATTAGATGGTTGAACCAACTAACAACTACTGCAGGAAGTGATGCAGATAGGGGGTTGAAGATTCTTTATATTTTTTTCCTTGCTGGTTCCCTCCAGACTCCAACAGACTCTGGATTAGCAGCCCAGCTGTTTCCCCTGCATAAAAACCTGTCTTCACAGCGGGTTAGTTGGCCTCTTGCTAACAGAGGCAGTAGGCTGAGGACTGATAAAGAAACATTCTCGAGCAATCGAGTCAAATTGCATCATTGTAGCAGAAGCCAATTTCTCTCAGCTTCTTCAGGTCCTGACCTCAATAAGCATGCAATCTGCTCACTTTCTTTGGTCATGACAACAGCAGGAATAACAACAAAGCAGTGTTATCAAGACTGGCAGCTTAGTGACAAGCCACGGCAGTTTGAAAACAGTGGGACACCATGTATTGATTAAAATGTTGGATAAATTAAAACAAATACTTTTGATTTTGGCCTTTCAAGAGTAATATGCGTCGGCTCATCTTGCCCATGCTGTCAAGATAGTCAAAAGGACGAGCTCAATGAGGCCCAGTTACAAGATTGGTGAAGTGTTAATGCCCCTTATTGCTTTGGCTGTCAAATTTATCAAAGGGACTTCTAAATCGGTCAATGTGATCAGCGAGAAATGGCAGGCATCAATGAATTAGCGAAAAATCCGAGTGGAAAACTAATTCCACAAGAGATAAAGTCTGGATTTATAATAATAAATGCCTTAAAATCAAAATCGTAAACATGTACAAACCAAAACAACTATCAGCTATAAAACATGCGGGACATGCCATCGCTAAAGTAAGGTTGGGTAAGAGGTCCATAGCAGGAAATGTGGAGCAAGATCGATACCCCCGCCACCTCCACAGAGATATAAAATAAAATTCTGGCTCCGTTAGTCAGTGAAAGGCACAGAAACACCCACCGCATGAAATAGTTTTGGCTGCAACACTGCTCACCTCAGCAGTAGAGGATAAATGGGGCTTCTGGGGCACAATTTCAAATGAATGGGTGAAAGAGAAAAACTTTCTGACTAAAGCCCCAAAAGCCCAAAATAGGAGACTGATTTTCTCCCCACCTATCCTTTCCCTCCCATACAAGCAAATGTAAAATTGTGACTCATTTCCTCCCCCTGCCATACAAGCAAATGTAAAATTGAGACTCACTGAAAAAAGCACTTCTTCCCTTTCATATTTTCATTCCACTCAGAGCGAACCAATGAATATTTGTCCATGTTCTCCTTCAGGGAATAATTTAATTTTCTTATAACATTCATTTCCATCGAGTGTATTCACAAAGATTACTTTGGAACTTGGTTCTTGGTTTAAGTGTCTTTGTTGAGCAGAAATGAAATGATAAACTTCTCTTAATGTTCTTATTTGACCACCTCCTGAGCCACACATCATTTTGAGATTGTAGTAAATTGTTTTTCCATTGTTCAATTGATAACCATCAAAGTTTTCAGTCCATTCAAGGATATTAACTTCTTTCTTTACATCCTTCAACTTATTACAGCACGTGCGCTGTATACAATTGCACCGAGTTTGAAATGTCCCCGGTGTCTACCACATCTACCATGTCTCCGGTGTCCTCCCCCCCCCACCCCATGTGCCTCAAGACAGCCAATGACGGCTGTCTGGTAGATGGCAGTGCGTACCCTCGACGGAAATAGCGAGAATTGATGGAAATACCCGAGTATTTCAATGGAAATTCGTGAAACTAATGTGTTATACATGTGAAAACCATTTAATTTATTGCTTGACAGGGAAAAAACAAGAAACGCGCCCCTCTCATGTACGAACGAACGAAAGACGTCATTTCCGCCCACCATCGCATTTCGCGCGGATCGCCGAATGCTGAAAGCTGAGTTCTTCTTATGCCATCATTCTTTTGCGGCCCCCTGCCACGCTGTATCGAACGATTTCATTCCTTCTGTTATATATAAAGGTGCTTATCACAATAGTAACAAAATTTTTACATTTCAAATATTAAGTACGCATTTTAATTGTTTTTCAACTGAAAAAGCATAAATTGCATATTTTAACACAAGTGTCCTCATTTGCTTCACCACACGCGCTGTATTGAAGGATTTCACTTGTTTGTAATTAAATTTATCCGCTTATTTGTTTTATCTACTTCTATAACGCTTATTTCTTCAATAAGACTTATTTGATATTTCTCACATTCTTTATGTTTCCCATTTAAATACCAAGGCTGATTACATCTCCACTCTTTGGTTTGGTTCTTGCTTGGTTCTATCATTTATAAATCAGTAAAAAAACAGCAGTAGCCTGTTAAAATTCACAACCCAATATCTTTACACTTATACTTATAACCATAAGGGATACTATTGATTCCATTCTCTAAAATATATATTTTATAATCAAAAGCTCCTAATGCTTTCTTATTTATCTCTTCTGTATATAATTGAAATTTATAACTTCTTATTGTATTCATTTTTCTGTACTCTTCCTTCTTTAAGGTTAAACAGTTGTAATAGTGTTTAAAGTTTATTGTTTCCTTGATTATATTTTTCTTTATTCCCTTTAGCTTCTTATCACGCCTTTCAATGTTATTATTATCAATATACGTAAAAGCATAAAACTTTGATCTTAATCCTATAAATTCACTCACGACCTTCCCACCCAATTCATCTTTAAACTTCCCAATAATCTTTTTATTCTTTGATGAAAACAACACATCACCTGACTTATAATTACTTGTATCATATATATATATATATATATCAATATTATCAATCATATCTTCATATACATCACTTGTCTTAATTTCTAATATAAAACTATCTGTATCGATCTATCTATAATTCCAGCAATCTCTGTGTGTGTCTATCTGTCTGTCTGTCTGTATGCGACCGCCGTTACTCGACGACCGCCAGTCCGATCTGATTGAAACTTGCAAGGAATATTGCCGGGGGCCCACGGATGTGCCTTTTCAAGGTTTGATATCAATCAGAGGAGTGGTTCCCAAGTTACGGCCATTTATCTGTCGACCAATGATAAGACACGGTGGTATGACATCACTAATGACGGCACAATTAATGTTTATTTATTTTTGCACGATTGAAGTCACAATTCTTCTTCTTCTTTGTTTGGTATGACGTCACAATCGACGCTGAGGACCTGAGTATGTGCCTTTTCAAGGTTTGATGTTAATGTCTGTGTGTCTGTATGCGACCGCCGTTTCTCGACGACCACCGATCCGATTTGATTGAAACTTTTTTTTTCTTTTTTTTTTGTATACCTTGGTCGAGGCTCGTATGAGAGCTAACACACAACTCACAGCAAGGAGGCATGAGACAAGAGGGGCGGGAGTGGAAGGGACAAAACAGTGAGGAACAGACACATTAGGTGAACTGTGGAAGGGAGAGGGATGGGGATGGGACGGGGAACATGGTGAAGAGAAGATGGACATTACAGGGACTTTCAGGAAGGAAAGCAGGATGATTGAAGGAAGTGGGCTTGGGTGGATATCGGGATATATTATCGGGGGTAGAAAAGATCGAGGATTTGGATGGGGGAAGATAAGAGGTGGTGGTGAACAGCTGTTTTGAAAGCCTGGAGGGAAGAATGCGAAAGAATAGAGTGAGGAAGTTTATTCCAAAGGCAGGAAAAAAGAGGAATGAAAGAGTGAAGATGAGCAGAGATTCGTGATTTTGGTAGTTTTACCAGAAGGGGGTTGTTGGCGGACCTTGAGCGCCCTGTGGAAATGTGGTGGGGACAAATCGCAGAGAGAGCAGGGGGGGCAAGGCTGGAGAGGAGTCGGTAGAAGAGAGAAAGACCACCGACCAACCTGCGGTGATTGAGTGAGAGGCCCAAAGACTCAGCTTCATTGCGGGAGATGCCGATGATCTTAACTGCCCTGGTTTTGACAGCGTGAAGCCGAGAAAGGTGGGAGGCAGGAGCACCAGCCCAGAGGGGAGAGCAGTACTCCATCAGGCTACGGACAAAAGCTTTGTAAGTGGTCAGGAGCTCAAGAGGGCCGAGGAAGGACTTTGCACGACGGAGGATTCCCAGTCGGCGACTGGCTTTTGAGGCGAGGTTGGAAATGTGACTTTCCCAGGAAAGGTCATGGCAGATAGTGAGACCCAGAAGCTTGAAAGAAAAGACTTCTTCCAGAGGATTGTTGAGAAAGTGGATGGGGGGGTTTCTAAACGGTCCTTTCGAAGAGACATAGTGAGAGTGTGAGATTTGTCTGGATTGAAAGACATGTTCCACGTGTTGGACCAGTTTGTGATTTTATCCAGATCTGCAGTGAGTGAAGAAGCTGCTGCTTGCTGGTCTGAGGGATGACAGATGGTACGGCAGAGGGTGGAGTCGTCGGCAAAGAGAAATAGAGGATTTTCCAGAGAGTCCGAGAGATCATTGATGAAAACCAGAAAAAGAATAGGGCCCAGAACGCTACCTTGAGGAACTCCAGCCTGCACAGGAAGAGGGGATGAAAGAACTCCATTTAGGGCCACACGTTGACTGCGACAGGAGAGGAAGTCTGCGAGCCATGAGTGGAGATGGCCTTGAATACCATGGGAAGAGAGTTTGGTGAGTAGGGCAGGGTGCCAGACTGTGTCAAAAGCACGTGATATGTCCAGGGATACGGCTCGGATTTCCTGTCTGGCATTGAGGACCTCCATTCATTGATGGGAGAGCAGAAGCAGCATATCCAGGGTAGAGTGACCTGGTCTGAAACCAAATTGATGATTGGAAATCAAGCCATTGGAGAAGAGGAAGGATTTCATGTCTGAAGCGACGATGGATTCAATAACCTTGCTGGTGATTGGGAGAAGGCTGATTGGTCTGTAGTTACAGGGATCTGTTTTTGCACCTTTTTTATGCAGGGCAGTGATGTCAGCAGATTTCCAAGCAGATGGCAGATGACCTTGGGCAAATGAGAGGGTGAATAGAACAGAGAGAGGGTGAGCAAGAGCAGAAGAGCAGGCTTTGAGGACACGTGGGCTGATGCCGTCTGGACCGGTTGCAGAATCTGACTCGAGGTTTGAAAGCAAGCTCTCCACCTTGTCAGGAGAAAAGGATACAGAGTCCAGGGACAGTTGGGTGTGACTGGGTAAAGTGGGTAGAGATAGTGATGGGTTTAGGACACAAGATGCAAACACCGAGTTTAGACATTCAGCTTTATCACGTGTGGAATCAGCAGTGCGGCCATTTGAGGTAAGGGAGGGGATGGAGGGGGAACATACACCAGAAACAGATTTGATTAAACGCCACCAGGATTTTGAGGAGGGAGAGAGGTTTGAGAGTTCAGACTTGAGATGAGAAAGATGTTGTTTTCTGTCTCTCCTGAGGGGAGATACACACTTGTTCCGAGCTTTGTGGAAAGAACTGAGATTGCCCTCAGTTGGGTTTGCTTTCCATGAGGCAAAGGCAAGTTGTTTCAGGACAACTGCATCGCAACAAGCTTCAGTAAACCAAGGGCAGGAGGAAGGGTAAGACAACTGAACACGAGAGGGGATAAATCTGTGCATGAGGGAGAGCAAGTTTCTTTGAAAGAATTCCCAGGATGAGTTGATGTTTGAGAAAGTAGTGATAGGAGACCAGTCTGTAAGTTTGATGGCTGCTCGGAGACCCTGCCAGTCGGCTAGAGTGAAATGCCAGACTCGACGGCGGTGAGGTGGTTCTCTGATTACAGCCAGAGAGATGTCCACTTTGACAAGGACGTGGTCAGAAGAACCAATTGGAGCGAAGGAAGAGCAGCAGATATTGTCAGGGAAATTTGTCAAAATCAGATCCAGAAGAGATGGAGTACCATTGGTTGAGATCCGGGTCGGGAAGTTGACCGATTGAGTCAGTCCCAATGAGTCGCAGAAAGCTTTTGCTGAGGTGCCATGGCAGGTGAGAGAGGTACCCACACCTAGCCAACTGGCATGATGACAATTGAAGTCACCACATAAGAGGAAGAGAGAGTTTGGATGAGAAGATAGAAGATGGTCCATATTTTCGGATAGTGAGGTGTAGATGGAGTCATCACTGTTCGGTGGACGGTACAGTCCACATATAAACATGAGGTGGGAGTGGAGGGGAAGCCGAAGCCAGCGGTATTCCTGGGGGTGTGGGGGAGTGAGAGCAATGCATGGAGAGTGAGGAATAGAGTCTTGGATGAAGAGAGCAACACCTCCACCAGGACGAGGCTCAGGTCTGTCATACCGTAAGAGGGAGTAACCAGGGAGAGATACTTGGAAGTCAGACACGTCTTGGGAGAGGAAAGTTTCTGTTAGGCAGATAATGTCTGGTTTGTCAGTGGCAACCTTTATGGAAAGATCTGAAAGGTTTGAGCGAAGGCCCTGGATATTTGAGGTCCACACTTTTAATGAAGAGGTAGGGGAGGAGGCTTTGCGTGCAGGAGGTGGAGGGGGAGGGGAGGGGGAGGGTAGGACAAGGGATGAGGGGGGGAGGTAAGGAGGGTTGTTGAAAGAGTGTGGGGTAATGCAGAATAGCGAGGGGAGGGGGCCGAATGAGGAGGAGAAAAGGCTCTGTGCTGCTGGGGCAGAGAGGCAACAAGAGACAAGCAATAAGGCAGTTGAGGATTTGAGGAGGTGGAGTGAAGAGATGCAGGTGAGAGGGAAGTGGAGGTAGGCAGGTTGCTGGATGAGAGGGGGGGTAACTTAGAGAAGGAAGAGTGAGGGGGATGAAAGGTGGGAGAAAGGTGAGGGGGAATTTTTGAGAGAGGTGAGAGGGAGGCTTGGAGGGAGAAGAGTGGGATGGTTGCTTTGAGAGTGAGAGTGAGGGGTGAGGGGGTGAGTTGGCACTGAAGTTGGAAAAAAAGAATGGTTGATGGAAAGCGAGCATCCATGGCAAACTGTGGTTTTTAAAAGTTTTAGGTCAGAGATGCGATTTAACACAATTCTTGATGGATGCAATGAAGGCGAATTCAGAGAATGGAGAGAAGAAGCGCTGTAATAGTTGGATTTTTTAGGCAAGGAATGAAGGAGAGGTCGAAATGAGAGCAGTCTGTTAAAATAGCAGAAGAGTGGTGCATTGTGAAACAGTAAAGAGTACCACATGTGTGAGAGAGGAAGATGAAGCATTATAAGATCATTTTTGTTGTTAATATTAATGTATGAGAGAGTTCAACAGATTCGGTCATGGAAGTGTAAAAAAAAATCGAGGAAGAAGACGAGGAAGAAGTTAAGAGGAAGAAGAAGAAGCAGAATCGGGAGAAGGTGAGCGTGTTGTTGTTGTTGTTGGGTATATATATTTTTTTATTTTTATTTTTTTGAGATAAGAAAGATTATTTGGGAGAATGGGGGATGTTTGGAAAGTGGGGAGGATGAAAATTGAAGGTAATGGGGAGAAAAAACAAACAAACAAAAATAAAAAACGATCGAACACCGAGTGGAACCGGTAGGCCTCAAGCCTGGGCCTAGGCCTCAAACACCAGGTAAGAACGTCGACAAAAATACTCACAAAATAGCACGATTTTTGAAACAAAACCGAACTAGGAACACACAGTAACATGTAGGTGAGAAAATTAAACAGTTAAAATGGGACAAATAACAACCGGAAACTTAACTTTGAGAACGTCAGCAGGGAGCCCCGAAGGAGACCTCTCGCCGCTCCAAAACCGGAACCAGAAGTCGAAACCGGAACTTGCCAGGAATATTGCTGGGGACCCGCGAATGTGCCTTTTCAGGGTTTGATATTAATCGGACAAGCGGTTCCCAAGTTACGGCCATTTATTTTCCAAACCAATGACAGACACGGTGATATGATGTCATGTATGATGTCACAATTAATGTTTATTGATTTATTGATTTATTTATTTTATTTAATTTATAATATTTATTGATTTGTTTATTATCTATGACCCAAGGTTTGAATTTTCCCAAGGGAAAGAGCTGTTTCCCAAGGGTTTGAAAGCTGGTTTTCCCAAGGTTATCCCAAGGTTTGAATTAATTGTTGTGCTTGGTAGACATTTGTGAATACATTTACAGAGAGAGGGTCGAGAGAGGTGGGGGGAGAGAGGAGGGGGGAGAGAAGGGGGAGAGAGGGGGCGAGAGAGGAGGGGAGAGAGGGGAGGGAGAGAGGGGTGAGAGAGGGGGCGTCACAATTCAAGAGAGGGGGAGAGCGGAGGGGCGAGAGAGGGGGACGGGAGAGGAGCAAGAGAGGAGGGGGGAGAGAGAGGTGGGAGAGAGAGGGGGAGAGAGGGGGGCGAGAGAGAGGGGGCTTCAAAATTTTACTTCTTTGTTTGATATGACATCACAATTGACGCTGGGGACCTGAGTATGTTTCCCAGGTGTTTCCCAAGTTATGGCCATTTATGATATGGTTTGTCCGAACTAATTGAAACAATTCCCCAATCCAGTCGTCGTTTATGAGAGCGAAGGAACGAAGCTGCACATACTGGCACACACCTATGGGCCCGCACCTATGGGCCCACACCTATGGGCCCACACCTACAGGCCTGCACTAGTCTATCTATAATTCCAGCAATCTGTGTGCGTGTGTGTGTCTGTCTATCTGTCTGTCTGTATGCGACCGCCGTTTCTCGATGACCGCCGGTTGTATCTGATTGAAACTTGCCAGAAATATTGCCGGGGCCCCGTGGATGTGCCTTTTCAAGGTTTGATATTAATCGGACGAGCGGTTCCCAAGTTACGGCCATTTATCTGTCGACCAATGACAAGACACGGTGCTATGACATCACGAATGACAGCACAATTAATGTTTATTTATTTATTTATTTTTGCACGATTGACGTTACAGTTCTTCTTTGTTTGGTATGACGTCACAATCGACGCTGGGGACCTGAGTATGTGCCTTTTCAAGGTTTGATATTAATCGGACAAGTGGTTTCCAAGTTACGGCCATTTATCTGTCAACAATTGACAAGACAAGGTGTTATGACGTCACGAATGACGTCACAAATAATGTTTATTTTTTTTTATTTTTTTTTTTTGCACGATTCACGTCACAATTCTTCTTCTTCGACAACCACTGGGCCGATCTGATTGAAACTTGCCAGGAATATTGCTGGGGCCCTGCGGATGTGCCTTTTCAAGGAATAATCAAGCGAGAGAGAGGGGCGGGAGAGGAGGGGGGAGAGAGGGGGCAAGAGAGAGGGGGCGAGAGAGAGGGGCGAGAGAGAGGGGGCGAGAGAGAGGGGCGAGAGAGAGGGGCGAGAGAGAGGGGCGAGAGAGAGGGGGCGAGAGAGAGGGGCGAGAGAGGGGGGCGAGAGAGGGAGAGAGAGGGGAGAGGGAGGGGAGAGGGAGGGGAGAGGGAGGGAGAGAGAGGGGAGAGAGAGGGGGCATCACAAGGGGGGAGAGATGGGGGGGGGAGAGATGGGGGAGAGATGGGGAGCGAGATAGGGGTGCAAGAGAGGGGGGCGAGAGAGGGCGTGAGAGGGGCGAGAGAGGGGGTGAGAGGGGCGAGAGAGGGGAGGGAGAGAGGGGAGGTGACAGAGAGGGGCGTCACAATTCAAGAGAGGGGGAGAGAGGAGGGGCGAGAGAGAGAGGGGTGAGAGAGGAGAGAGGAGAGAGGACGGGCGTGCCTAGGGGGGACAGAGCGGGCAATAGAGGGGGAAGAGAGAGGGGGAAGAGAGAGGGGGGAGCAAGAGAGGGGGGCGAGAGTGAGGGGGCATCACAATTCTTCTTCTTCTGATATGACGTCACAATTGACGCTGGGGACCTGAGTATGTTTCCCAGGTGTTTCCCAAGGTATGGCCATTTATGATATGGTTGGTCCGATCTAATTGAAACAATGCCCCAATCTAGTCGTCGTTCACGAGAGTGAAGGAACGAAGCTGCACATACTGGCACGCACCTATGGGCACGCACCTACGGGCCCGCACTCGTATATAACAATGACACATTATCCTTATGCTTTGATTTTAAATTATTAGAGTAATAGTCATACATTAACGACTTTGGCAAGTCAATAATTGATGTTCCTATATAAATAGGTTTATCCATTTCAATACTCTCTTTTTTCAAACGAATAGCACAAAAGTTCTCTGAAAACACCTCCGCTCTTTCAAAACTTGGTCTATTAATTAACTTTGAAGCCTGTTTCCAAGATGTCGAAAGTCCTAAGTTTTGTCGATTCCTAACATTTTTCATAGTCTTTCCAAATACAGCATTATTCATTAATATGTAAAAATCCTTCTAAAAATCTGTTTTTGCTTCTGTTCTCCTTTTTGTATTAAAATCAATATACTTCTTTAACCAATGACTTTGTATATATTTCAAAATCCGATGAAATTTCCTCACTCTCAACACAGCAGATAAATATTGTCTCAAGTTCCTTTGATGCAAAACATAACTTTCTTTATCATTTAATATAGTAAGTACTTTTTCTGGAGATTTACCTTTTATATTAAATGACTGTTGGTAATCACTCAACCATTCTTTTCTTGGACTTTCTTTATCAGGGGCAAAAGGTTGGTCTTGATGTTTGTGATGAAGTTCTTCTGGATATTTTAAATCAACCTCAAAATAATATCCAACTACAGCTTCATCCAATTATTTTTGAGAGGAAACAACAGTGTGTTGTAAAAAAATTTCACAATGTTTTTCTTTAACCCATTTAAGTTTTCCATAAGGTAAATATTGAGACATAGCCTACCCATACAAATTGTTAGCATCATAATACATCAGGTAAGAGTTGTCCTGATTCTTATTGCAAGTGCGTGCACGAACATGCAAAAAAAAACAAAAAACTAAAACCGCGTGCCAGAAACAACAACCACACAGGTTGTTCCTTCACTCTCGCGTGCCCGTACGTGCGTGCACGTAGGTGCGTGCCCGTATGTGTGTGCCCGTATGTGTGTGCCCGTAAGTGCCTGCCCATGTATACGTGCAAAAAAAAGAAAAAAAAAGAATTGTGATAGCAATCGTGATGTCATAGCATCGTGTCCTGCCATTAGTTGGCAAATAAATGACCGTAACTTGGGAACCACTTGTCCGATTAAGATCAAAACTTGAAAAGGCACATCCTCAGGTCCCCAGCAATATTCCTGGCAAGTTTCAATTAGATCAGACCAGTGGTTGTCGAGAAACAGCGGTCGCAGACTCACACAAAGACACACACACACACACACACACACACACACACACACACATAATGCTGGAATTATAGATAGATTCTCCTTTTTGTATTAAAATCAATATACTTTTTTCACCAATGGCTTCGTTTAAATTCCAAAATCCAATGAAATTTCCTCACTCTCAACCCAGCAGATAAATACTGTCTCAAGTTCCTTTGATGCAAAACATAACTTTCTTTATCATTTAATGTTGTAAGTAGTTTTTCTGGAGATTTACCTTTTATATTAAATGACTGTTGGTAATCACTTAACCATTATTTTATTGGACTTTCTTTATCAGGGGCATAAGGTATGTCTTTATGTTTGTGATGAAATTCTTCTGGATATTTTAAATCAACCTCAAAATTATATCCAACTTCAGCTTCATCCAATTCTTTTTGAGAGGAAACAAGTGTTGTAAAAAAATTTCATAATGTTTTTTTTTAACCCATTTAAGTTTTCCATTCAGTAAAGATTGAGACATAGCCTACCCATACAAATTGTTAGCATCATTATACATCAGGTCAGAGTTGTCCTCATTCTTATTACTAGTGCGTGCCCGTACGTGCAAAAAAAAAAACAACAACTCAAACCGTGTGCCAGAAACAACAACCACACAGGCGGTTCCTTCGCTCTCGCGTGCCCGTACGTGCGTGCCCATAGGTGCGTGCCCGTACGTGCGTCCCCAGCAATATTCCTGGCAAGTTTCAATTAGATCGGACTAGTGGTTGTCGAGAAACAGCGGTCGCAGACACACACACAGACAGACAGACAGACACTCACACAGATTACAATTGCTGGGATAATCAGGAAGATATTTGTTATATGCTATAGCATATCTCTTGGAACATACATGAGATATTTCTCCTCTTTTAGCCTTCTCTATTATTAAAAGCATATCTATATCACTGATTAATTCCAAATTCTGCTTTGTCATTTTTGACATAGCACTCCAAGCCAAACCCGGGGCCGTGTAATAGTGAGCGTGGTCTAATCCATAAGAACTTTTATTATGACAGACTGTTCTAAAAGTTTCAAACACATCAACCAATAACAATACATCAGTTTTAAGATACAAATCATGATATTCTCCAACATTCTTTATATTAAACTTCTCCCAAACCTTTTTAGCTTGTGTATAATCTCCATCAGAAATATGAGTTTTATTCAACTTGCAATAGAAACTTTCCCTTGAAGGACGTTGTGTTTCTTTAAACTTCTCCAATGAATCCATGTAGTCATACAGATATATTCCCTTTTGTGATAAGAGATCAATATCTTCTTGATTTGAGAAATGTGATTTAAGATTCGGTAAGTTTTTAATATTTGATGATCGTAAACATCACATCTTACAAAATCTTGAAATGATGAGATAAAGTGAGGGTTTGTCCTCATATGGGGAGTAGTTTCATCACCTTCTCTTACCATATTCAACTAAAAAGTTTTAATTTCACTTTATGTGTTTTTAATTATCGTTTCAATACTTTGTTTAACCATATCAACAGCTTCCATGATTGAAGATGGTCCAGGGTCTTGAAAGCGAAACAATCTTATTTTTATATGTCCTTTAAATGCCCCATCAGTGTTTTCAATGGAGAATTTAGTGGCACCTTCCCTTTCTTCATTGTTCTTGTGTTTGCGTGATTGAAAGTGTTTATTATATTTTTAAAGAATATCATTATCACAATGTTTTGTTTCTTGGTCAAGTGGAGATATTTGTCTGAAAAGACTGAATGTGTGTTTGTTGGTTTGAAGGTGTTTTTTGTAACATGTATATTGTATATTCATTATTACAAACATCGCAGTACGTTGTATTCACCATATTTATATAACAAAACTTTGCTTAAAATAATATTTTTCTTGATGAAAATTCCGTTTATTTACAGGTGAATCTGTGCATAAAACCATTTTATCCTCCAACTTTTTTCACTTAATAAATACAATGTATCAAGACACAAAAGACAAGTTTCAATCAATCTCTTCATTTGTTAAAGATACTGAGAAATATGTCGAGGATGTAAAATTGAATAAAGATAAATATAACAACTATTGGATAAAAACAATTATGGTGAATAATTATTCAATTTCCTTCAGTGGAAGGGCTTTTCGTATATCTGGAAGAACATCAATTAAAGTCGCTCTAACAAAAGTTTCTCCTCTCCTTCTGGCAATATATTCAAAACCAGAAAAAGCAATGAAACAAGAAAAAGTATCAAAAAAGAAAAACCTTATGGATGAAGCTTCACAAAGAAAAGAAAAGACCATCTTTAATATGCAAGGATAAATTTGTATTTTTTTCAACACCCCTAAAGATGTAAATCCTGATGAAATAAAGGATGTTAATATATCAGGTGAAATGACGTTTCGTTCAATAGTAGTTTAGGATCATTTAAAAATTACCTTTAATATAAAACATGTCGTTGTTGAATCTGTAAATGAAAAAAAGTATATAGATAGAGATGGTAATGTTTTTTCTACTAATTAAATACGAGTCATTATTCAACTGAATATTTTGAAGATTATGAGAGTGATGATAGTATCTCTGTTGGAACAGAAGACAGTTATGATGCCAAGAGTTTGTGTTCAAATGACAGTTATGAAAATAGTTTTATAGATGATTGTGAAAGCACCAATGAAAGTACCGAAGATGAATTTTTGTTTCAGCAAAGTTTTACTTTATAAATATGAATGGTATACTACATCTTGAGCCCCTTGAATTCCCTGATTCTCCATATGACAAATTTGAGAATTGTCCTGCGTGTGAAAGATGGGGATTAAACACAGAGTCAAAAGCCTATAAACAATGTATATTCTGTGATTATCTTCTGTTTAATGAAAATTTAAAAAAATTAGAAAGGAATATAATTATTTTCGATTCACACCAAAATGAATTACTTTACAAGATTGATTAGAGAAATGAATGTAAAGTATGAGGGTGATAGCACACCTTTCCTCACAATGGAAGAAACTGAAAGTATTAGAGAAATGTTCAAAGGATTGCTGTTATATATTATTCACGATTGCCATTTTCAGGGAAGTATCAACACAATATATTGTATTCATAAAATAATCAATTATCTTGAAATTAAACCCGAACTTAGGAAAAAATATAGTTTCTAAAATAGCTAATAATAAATTAAATAACCTGTTTTCCAAATATATAAATGAATGATTTTTTACCCATGTGGGAAAATAAGATAAAATTTAACAACCATAAAAATCTTCCAAATACATTAAGATGTCTCATAGTTGGTTCAAGCGGATGTGGAAAAACCTGCCAACTCTTAAATATGCTTCTTACTCCCAACTTTTTAGATTATGATAATTTAATAATTTTCACAAAGTCAAGTTTTCAACCTGAGTATCAACTACTCGCACAAGGTTTTAATGCTGGTCTTCAGAAGGAAGATATAATCGGTTTATTTAAACTTCAAAATAAACGAAATGATAACAACATTGATGATATTATACAACTATTTTGTGATACGCAGAGATATAAAAAGAAATCAAAGCTGATAACTTGCATCCTTAGTGATAATACGGATGATATACCTTCTCCCCAAGATTTGGATAAATCAAAAAGAACCTCGTTATCTTTGATGATTGTGTTAATGAGAGAAATCAAATGGTAATGGATAGCTACTACACAAGGAGACACTCTTCTTGTAATTGTATTTATCTCAGTCAACATACTTTCAACTCCCTCGTCGCTCAAAAGAAACAATGCTAATACTTTTGTTTTATTCAAGTTAAATTCAATAGATATAAACAATTTTTGGAGAGACAATTGTTCTACATTATGTAGTTAAAAGGAATATGGGGATTATATGAAGCACACGATTTAAAAATATAAATATATTGTTGTGATTCAAGATGAGATATAAAAAGATATATTTTTTTATTTTATAAACAATTACGTATATAAATGACAACTATTATTATAAATCTTGTGGGTAAATCTGATTCTGAAAAAACTGTCATAAATCAAGGTTCTTGTTTCGTACAAATGAGAATATTTTACATTTGCTTAAAAAGCACCATGTAGTTCGTATTGTATCAACAACTGGAGCAATAAGACCTGGAGAAGTAGAAGGTGAAGAAGGTGAAGAAGGTGAAGAGTAAAAGGAACTAAAATCTGGTGGTCTTGGGATATTAGATACTAATCCAGAAGGAATGAGACAAATTATAAAACATCTGAGTGGTAATGGGGTTGAGATTTTTTCATTCGGTTTTGATGTTGATGAAGAAACTCAACGCAAACGTATGAAAAGCAGAGATACAAGTATTACTGAAGAAGAAATTACAACTCGTATTAATGTTAAAAACTAATTTGATGAAATATTTGAAGAAAAGGATTTATTTGAACACATCTACTTTAATGATGAGGAAAAGGAAAATTTCCCTGTTGACCTTTATAATTCAGTGAATGATATTTTCCAATAAATAAATGGATGCAAAAGAAAGAGCAAGAAGATGTAAGGAGCATCAAGAGTTTGTTTCAAAAGTTGTAAAACAACAGGAAGACATGAAGAAGAAACGCAGACAGAAACTAACAGGTGAAGAAGCATTTGAAAGAAAACAAGAGAAATTTTTTAAACCACTTTCAAAAACTTCCCAAGAAAAAATTATAGATGTTTCCACAGTTCCCACAATATAATAGACTCCTAAAAAACTTCAAATGTTAAAAGATTTCAGTCAAATGACGGAGGAAGAATGAGGGCATATAGGAGAATTAGAATATGATGATGAAGGATTATTTCAACAATTGGAAGAGATTAATCAACCCCCTGATTATATTGTGAAGGCTCTTCAAAACAATAAATATTCAGCGGATTAAAAAACCAAAGCAGGACTCTTCCAACAGAACAAGCAGCAATATTCCATCTTGTTCAAGAAAAGGCATTGATATTTAATGATGAATTAAGGTTCTTGAGTTCTGCTCAACCCCCTGTTAAACTAACTCCGAGATTAATGTTTCTTCGAACAAAAGATGGAAAACAAGGTTCAACTGTGAGGGATGAATCAAAGTTTTTGATAAACCATTGGATATGAAAAATAGGGATGCTAGAGTATATATTGATCTGCTGGAATCTCTTAATTATAGGGTTAGTCTATCTGGTAAAAGTAGGAAGAATGAGAAGGAGAAACACATTATTCAGGCTTGAAGTAGGCTTGGTTCAGGTGTTACTTTTCTTCCAAATGACCCATCACAATAAGTTAAAAGACTTAAAGAAAAGAATAAGTTAAAAAGAAGCTGAGTCTTTGGGCCTCTCACTCAATCACCGCAGGTTGGTCGGTGGTCTTTCTGTCTTCTACCGACTCCTCTCCAGCCTTGCCCCCCCTGCTCTCTCTGCGATTTGTCCCCACCACATTTCCACAGGGCGCTCAAGGTCCGCCAACAACCCCCTTCTGGTAAAACTACCAAAATCACGAATCACTGCTCATCTTCACTCTTTCATTCCTCTTTTTTCCCGCCTTTGGAATAAACTTCCTCACTCTATTCTTTCCCATTCTTCCCTCCAGGCTTTCAAAACAGCTGTTCACCACCACCTCTTATCTTCCTCCATCCAAATCCTCGATCTTTTCTACCCCCGATAATCCACCCAAGCCCACTTCCTTCATTTCTCCTGCTTTCCTTCCTGAAAGTCCCTGAAATGTCCATCTTCTCTTCGCCATGTTCCCCGTCCCATCCCCATCCCTCTCCCTTCCACAGTTCACCTCATGTGTCTGTTCCCCACTGTTTTGTCCCTTCCACTCCCGCCCCTCTTGTCTCATGCCTCCTTGCTGTGAGTTGTGTGTTAGCTCTCATACGAGCCTCGACCAAGGTATACAAAAAAAAAAAAAAAGACTGTTATTGCTGTTAGGGAGTAAGAAGGCTGGAAATAACAATTGTTTGAATGAAGCATCAGCCATTTCAGACCAGATGATGAACATGAAAATAATTAATAAATGTCAATACAAAGACATTTTATCCCGTATTAAATAAGATGAGAAGCACAATCCTTTGTTTTAATTTCACAACAAGCGACCACACATTTTCATTCCCATACCCACTACAACTTGACGCAACAAAAGAATATGAGGCATCTTAATTGTCCATGGAAACTCATAATACTTTGTTTAATATCACCGCGAAAAATGACAAGTTTAGTTATAATCCGGGAAGTAGATACAAAACGATAACAGTTTCACCCGGAGCATGTGAGATTTCCCAAATATCTTCCGAAATTGCTCGTCTTATGAAAGAAGAGGGTGATGAACCAAAAAATATTGTTATAGATATTCAAAAACATACTTCAAAATCAACGATTAAACTTTAAAATAACTACAAGGTTGATTTCACAATTGATAATTCATTTAGAGAGTTATTGGGTTATGCCTGGTGTTGGCTTAATGGTTAAGGTAGTGGGCTTGGGATCCTAGGGTCCTGAGTTCAAATCCCGCTCAGCTGTTGAATTAACACCAGGTGGGGTTGACTCTGCCTGTCATCCTTCCGAGGTCGGCAAAATGAGTGCCAGCATGCTGGTATACTGTGTCGGAGTGGCGACCCGTCCAGGATTGTTCCCAATAGCCAAGGAGACTGCTTCGGTGGCACCAACGCTCTGCACAGAGTATGGTCCTAATGGATGGATGGTTATTGGGTTTCTCCTCAAAAAAGTTGAAACTAATGGGAGGTTTTACAGTAATAATGTCATTTACATATCCTCAGGCATAAATTCAGTGTTAATTCACTGTGATTTGATTGATGGCGCTTATAATGATAAGAACAAATACAATATTTTCATTCAGCGCATATTCAACCCCAATTGGTTATAAATTCAATATGGAACCCAAAAATCTGATTTATCTTCCTGTGACAGGAAAAACCATATACAGATTAAATTTTAGGATAGCTGACCAAGATAATCGCATGGTTTCTTTGAATGGATAAATTATATACATCAGAATTTACCTACGTGAAGTTTTCCAATAAATAAATACGATGGTTATTGTGAGGAAACTCGAGTTGGGAAAATATAAAATAATGACAGGGGATGGGATGTTCCTTTCCCCATACTACAAGTGTAAAGGTATATATTTTGGTAGAGGATACTATAAACCTCAGAGACAAAGTGGTGTCGGACATCAATTTAGAAAAAAAGGAGATGGGATAATTGATACTCTTATGGGTATAGGTTCAACTATTCTAAAACATAAAGACCTAATTCGTTCAACTGCTTCTGCTGTGGGAAATGTAGCGGGTGCTATAAAGAGTATAAAAGATGCCCAAAAGGAATCCCATAAATTGCAAACAATAAAAGAAATTAAGAAAGGCAAAACTCAGTTGTCTCCCCAAGAACGACAGAAAATAATTCAAATACTTGGGTCAGGCTTTCAAAAGTTTTAACATCTTTTTTCCTAAATAAATACAAGTATGGAAGCAATTGATAGTATCGATGATTTGGATGATACCACTGTCATCTCAAACTCTACTAAAAAAGAAGACTACTTCAAGGTAAATGCAATAACTGGAACAGACTGGAATGCAAATGGAACAAAAAAGTTTTGAAATCAATAATCAACAAACTTATTTGAATCTCGCCGAAAGTTTCTTGTTGTGTAAATTTACATTCACTAAGGCTGTGAATAACACAAACGCTACACTCGTAAATGATTTATTCTGGAAAATGTTTGATAGTGTTTGTTTGTACATTGGAACACAAGAAGTTGAAGAGGTTGATTATGTCTCTGCTACATCTGAAATGATGAAATTTACACTATATTCATTTAGTGATAGAATGGGAAAGGTGGCTGTCGAAGGTTATATTCCTCATATGTCAACGGGAACAAACACAGATCCTGGATATAGTCAAAGGAAAGTAATGTATAATGATGATACAAAAGCAGATAATAGTTTTACTGTGGCAGTTCCTCTTCAAGGTATATTTAGATTTTGTGATCATGATAAAGTTCTGTATGGTCTTAAAATTATATTTCAACTGCAAAGGAATGATAATGAAAATAGATTGCTTTTTGGTGTGGCTAATGCTTTTGCTGCTCAGAATAAATTTCTAGTTGATGAAATTAGTTGGTATATTAGTGAATATACTCCTCATCTTAAAAAAGAAGAGATGTTGAATAGAAGACTTAACTCAAAGAAGCCACTCAATTCATCACACCAAAAAAGAAGATGCCAACACATTAAACTGAACCAAACCACTTACACATGGAATTTGGGTGTTCTGGAAGGAAAGCCACGCTATCTGTGGCTCATTTTTTTTTTTTTTTAAAGCCAGATGGTGATACTGCGACTGATAAGAATAATGCATTGAGTGATAATGCTAAGGTGAAACAACTTTGCGTTTCCCTCGATGGAACATTTTATCCACGAGATAGATTGGAAATTAATTGGGAAAAAAAATGATTATGCTGAAGCATACGAGTCTTACCAAAAGGTGTGTGAAAGCAATGGAAATAAATAACCCATTTTGGATATGACAGCATTTAAAAGTCTGTATACAATTTATGCGATTGACCTGAGTCCTCAAAAGGAAACTATAAAGTCTAATCAAGTGGATACTTCCCTATACATTGAAAGAGGAGAGAGTGAAGAAGTTGATACATGTTGTTTGCTTTTGGATGAAATGGAATTAGAGATTAATACAGATAATGGTGCTATGATTAGTCTCACATAATTTTTAGATCCTCGTGGAGGATCTCCAATTCTTACTCATGTTGTTGTTCTTCATCTTCTTTTTGTGGACTTTTTTGTTTCACAGCCGTCAGTTTTCATCGGAACTTCCTGAAACTTGGCATATATATATGTAAAAATACCCTGCGCAGACAGTAACCATCTCCGATTTTGAAAATTCCTCCTCGAAAAAAAGTTATGACGTCAAAATATCTCCGCTAATGGAAATCGCCTAAAAAAATTGTCTCCGAAACTCGGCAAGCTTTTTGAATTCTGTTTGCGGGAATCGAACAGGGCATTAGCAGAGATAAATTACCGCACATATGATACATCATTATGACATCATATCAATTTTTATGACGTCATTCCTATTTTTTGACATTTTTTGTTTCACAACCCAGAGTTTTCATCGGATCTTCGTTTTTTTTTTGTTTGTTTGTTTTTTTGCCCTATGTATTTTTATTTTTATTTTTTTTGGATGTTTTTAGCTAAACTTTGTTCTGTTAGTGTTCTGCTGATTTAAGATATAACCATGAGAGACATGGGCACAGAATACTTCCTCATTTTCACAGCAGGACTGTGCTTTTAAAAGCACTTCCCCATTTTACAAAAGCGAAGGAGGGATAAAGTGAATATACTCGATGGAAATGAATGTTCTAAGAAAATTAAGTTATTCCCGAAAGTAGAACATGAACAAATATTCGTTGGTTCGCTCTTTGAGTGGAATAATAATATGAAAGGGAAGAAGTGCTTTAATCAGTAAGTCTCAATTTTACATTTGCTTGTATGGGAGGGGGAGGAAATGAGTCTCAATTTTACATTTGTTTGTATGGGAGGGAAGGGGATAGGTGGGGAGAAAATCAGTCTCCTATTTTTGGGATTTATGAGCTTGAGTCAGAAAGTTTTTCCCTTTTCCCCCATTCATTTGAATGGGCGTCCCAGAAACCCCATTTATCCTCTACTCACAGCTCCAGGTAAATTTTTAAACAACAGCGTGATGAACACGACAGACCAACTTCTCTGGGGAAGATGACACAGTCAGCTATAACATGCCAATTCATGCAGTTGGGCCACAAGTTTGACCTGGAAGGGATACATTTCCTGGACAGCACTCCAAACAAACAAACAAGTTAGTTCTGGAGGCATGGTGTACAAAGGCTGGGAGGGTTGTGTCACTGTGGAAACCATGGACACACCCATACGATGCACATCCGAATATAAATGGCAAGAACCGGATTGTGCAAAGTACTATCGGACAAGATGAAGAAACAATACCCCTCAGTGCCCAACAATGCAGCACCCAACCAAACATAGCATTCAATGGTGATACCCCATATTACACAACCTAAAAGTCAGCCCAATTGAACCCAGACACACAGGCAGCTGATCTCGTGTCCCAAAAGCACAACAACAGGTGCATGCACATCTACTCACCCTCATGCATACAACACCCGATCACACCAAATGAGAAACATAGCAGAGCAGATTCTCGATGATGTTGGCGTTTTTACTTAAGGTCATTGTATATACTTCTCAATTTGCTCCTGGCACCGGTAAGTGATTGGAAGTGTCAGCATGGAATAAAAAGTGGATAAATGCTGGTACTGAGGGTCTTTTGCCTGAATAGGTCGATTGGGTAGCGGATCAAATGCTGCCTGAGATGAGATCTGCTCTTTCTTGTTTGGTACAAAACTAACTGGCTGTTCAGGTCTAAATACATTTTCCTGTTGGATGTGTCATTTACTCAACTATAGATAATCACAACTGCCTTAAAATTGTAACAAACATAGATACAAGAATGGTCTCCCAATCAAGATTGGGTTACCTAGACGTCAGTAAACCATCAAGAAAATTGATGTTTAAAGCTGCAGTAAAAATTAACCTGAGAGTGCATCACAGAAATGCTGGACCAAATGGCCTCATTTCCTTGTTACCTCCACCACTGAAGGTGAAGGAGGTTATGTTTTCACCACTTTCTGTCTGTTGGGTAGTCGATCTAGTCTACCCTTATTATCAGTACTGTATTTCTGTCGATATGTTTGTCTGTCTGTCTGTATGAATGACTGTTCGGTCCAGTGCTCCGTTAATACAATGGCGATTTCGATGAAACTTGGTTGGTAGGTTCAGACCATGACCTAGTTGTGTGCAAATGAGAACTGTTGCTATGGACCCATCCGTTGCCTTGCAACGGATCTTTGAAAAATTTTTTTTAATGTTTTTTCAAAAATCAAAAATCGGGCCACGAGGAACTGTGGGCAGTACATTCAGCCATATTGTCAAAAATTTCCAGCCGGATCCTATGAAAACTGTCGGAGAAGATAGACTTTGAATGAACCATGGTCGAAAACAATAAAAAACGAAGTTCGTTATATCTCAGAGACTATGAGTCAGATATACATGAAACTGGTATGGTAGGTTCATGGTATGTCCTAGTTATGTGTGAGAAAGAACCGTTGCTATGGACGCTTTTGTTGGCTAGTAACGGCTGAAAACGACTAAATTCGACTTGATCGACTACCCATGTCCGCCTACCGGCTTGTCTGTCTGTCTGTTGGGTAGTCAATCTTGTCTAATCTTATTATCAGTATTTCCGTCGATATGTTTGTCTGTCTGTCTGGTGGCTACTCTTAGAGCACCCTTATTCTGGACATTTCCGTCTGTCTGTCTGTTCGCGAAACTTTGGTCAAGCCTTGGGGCTAAACCACTCAACCGATTCCAATGAAATTTGGTAGGTAGGACCAATATTTCTGGGAATTGAGTGTTTTCGAATATGAGACCCTGCGCCCTAGCAACGGCATAGCAACGGCCCTTTAAAGTGGTAAAAAAATCGAAAAAAATAAAAAATCGAAAAATCGAAGCTTAGAGTTCTGTGTGCAATCTATCTCCCTTCTTGCCAATTTGCAGCCCGAACAAAAAATATTTGTGGGAGATAGGTTTTGGGTGAGTACATGTCGAACATTTCAGAAACGGTTAATTGCGAATATCTCTAAAAGAAAGAGTCTGATTTTTATGAAACTTGGGTGAAATGTGTACAATGTGGCTAGCATGTACACAAAAATGAATGGTTGCTATGCACTCCTCCGTTGCTTAGCAACAGCTAAAGTACTTTATTGTACATCGTACACTTATTGTGGACTGTACAAAAATCAATACCTCCGAAACTGTACCTCTGTGGGACCTGTTTTTTTTGTGCCCAAGGAGAATGTCTTACAGCAACATATAAAAAAGTAAAATCTTTTGCGAATAGATAAATGGAATTACCAGGGCTGCCATTTGTTAGAGTCTCTTTTGGAAACATGCCTGAAATTTCACAAGGCGGGTTTTTGGATGCAAACTAAGAGGGCTGTGATAATCATATTTATTGTGCTAAATTGATTGATAGCATGCACATGAATATCGGCTAGTCGCGTCGGCCAGCTTTCCATCGAGAGCGAGCAGCCATGTCACCTAACGGCTTGTCTGTATGTATGACTGTTCGGTCCAGTGCTCCGTTAATACAATGGCGATTTTGATGAAACTTGGTTGGTAGGTTCATACCATGACCAAGTTGTGTGCAAATGAGAACCGTTGCTATGGACCCATCCGTTGCCTCACAACGGGACTTTGAAATTTTCAAAAAAAATCTCAAAAATTTGTTTTTTCGAAAATCAAAAATCGGGCCACGAGCGACTGTTGGCAGTACATTCAGCCATATTGTCAAAAATTTCAAGCCGGATCCGATGAAAACTGTCGGAGAAGATAGACTTTGAATGAACCCTGGTCGAAAACATAAAAAAATGAAGTTCGTTATATCTCAGAGACTATGAGTCAGATATACATGAAACTGGTATGGTAGGTTCTTGGTATGTCCTAGTTATGTGTGAGAAAGAACCGTTGCTATGGAGCCCTTCGTTGCCGAGCAACGGCCGAAAAACCTCTAAATGTGGGGGTATTTTAACGAAAAAACAATCTGCAGCATTAACTCTTGAAGCTAGAATCATGAATTTTCTTGTGCTTAATCCTCAGGTCATTCTCCATCGAACAGGCCCATCACGTCAGGTTCTTTTGGGTAGGTGACTCCCCATGTCCGCCTACCGGCTTGTCTGTTTGTTTGTGTACAGGATATCTAAAAAAGTTGGTGACAGATCCAGATTAAATTTTGTGGACAGGTTGAGTGTGTCACAAGGACAAACTGATCAGATTTTGGTGAAGATGCAGATCCAGTTCCGGCTACTACAATTTTTTAAGTGATTCTTAATCATTGAGAGATGGGGCAAAACCGATACATAGCACGATATCTCAAAAAGTTGTGGACGGATTCGGATGAAACTTGGTGGACAAGTTGAGTGTGTCGCAAGGACAAATTGATGCGATTTTGGTGAAGATCCGAATCTGGATCTGGATACAAGAATTGTTTAATTTTTACAGTGATTCTTCACCATTGATCGGGCCAAAAACGATATAGTACTGTATAGCATGGGATTTCAAAAATGTGTTGGGCCCAATATGTTCTCGTGGATCAGACATTACATGGCGGAGGTATGCGCTCCACCGAGTGCTCTTCTCGTTTGATATCTGCTTTTCCTAAGTCTCATGTTGCCGAGCAGTCTCCTGCTGTCAATTTTTTTTCTATGATTTTCAGACACACACACACACACACACACACACACACACACACACACACACACACACACACACACACACACACACACACACCATCTCCTTTTGCTGAGTATCCTGAACATTATAATTTGAAATGAAGTCAGAGGATGTGCAGGCATGCACACAAATATAATCTTCCCTATTCTATGGAGGTGAAGTAAAATGCAATGAATAAAATTGAACATACAGAATAAAAAATCGGGATTAAGGAGGATTTCTCAGGTGGGGAGGGAAGAAGTATCCTTTGCCACCTTTTCCGCCAGAGACATCTTGCAGCTCCATACCGTCATTGTTTATTAATTTTTTGCAGTCGAGCTCAGTTAGCGAATGAGATGTAATCCTACCTTGGGGCCTTCCTTCCCATCAGCACCAGGAAGCCCAGGTTCTCCTGGTGGGCCCACAGGTCCAGGATGTCCTCTCTCACCCAAAGGTCCAACTTGACCAGATGATCCCTGAAAAATGAACCATCAAAGCATAGGTTATGGCAGAGGCTAAAGCATCAAGCCTGACCATGAATATGTGATTATCATCGACATAGCCAACCCACCGACACACACACGTGAGACACACACACACACACACACACACACACACACACACACACACACACACACACACACACACACACACACACACACACACACACACGCAGTTGTGCCAATGCTATTAATAATAACTAGCCGAAACCCCGTTTCAGATGGATTCCGTTCATTCAACCACCCTCACCAGCTCACCCACACTCGAGGGACATGGACTGGATAGGGCATGCTTGCCCCCGCCTACTCATCCCCCGCCCCTGCCCCATTCCCCCCACGCCTACTCATCCCCCGTCCCTGCCCCATTCCCCCCCGCCTTCAATTTGCTTACCCCCGCCCAAAAATTTAATTACCCTGGCCCCGCCCCTTCACTCCGCACCCCTGTCTCTTGATTCCCCGCCCCACTTGCCCCTGGGCCCCCGCCCACTCACCCCCACCCATTTCCCCTCATCTCCCACTTTCAATTTTCTTACCCCCGCCCAAAAATTTGCTTACCTTCCCCCCCCGCGTCTCTTCATCCCCCACCCCCGCCTCTTCACTCCTCGCCCCCGTCTCAACGAAAAGTGTTTATTCTGCTTCAGATTTGAAGTTGACTATTGCCACTATGTGCGATGCACTCTTACAGGTACGAAGTTTCTTTCAATCCAGGTAACAGTACCGAGAAAAACGTGACGTGACCGCTAGGAGGAGCACAAAATTGGCCCTTCAGTATTAATGTATTGATAATAATAATAATAATAATAATAATAATATGCACAATAGGTTTAGTAATAATGGCAAAGCAGTTCACCTGAGGCCCAATGACTCCTGGAGGACCTGGTATTCCAGTCTTGCCTTGAAAACCCTGAAAAAATAAAATAAATAATAAAGCCCCACAAACACTCTCTTTCTTTGAAATGTGCAGACTAAATGTCTTGTGACGTTATTCCTCATCATTATTTGTCTATCGCACTGTGTACATGTGCACACAAGCACACACACACACACACACACACACACACACACACACACACACACACACACACACACACACACACACACACACACACACACACACCTGAACTTTGAAACAACCCAGCATGTGATGATGCAAATAAAAGGATTACATATCGACCAACGGTACATGCTTGCCGTTTCACACGGTGCTCGGTGCTTGCATTGACCACAATAAAGACCCTCATGGAACCAAAACATAGTACCGTGTTTCATATGAACTCGTTTTTTTTGGCCAATTAATTTTTCCCTTTTTCATTTGTTAGCACGTTTATGTAGTAAAGCACAGGTAAGAAGAGGACTCAATTTGAAAAGGTATTTCATGAATATGAATACGCTATATAATTTAACATTGCTATCAATAATAATCCTTTACATTACTATTATATCTTAATAATCTTTAACAGCCATAACACATTTATATAAAACGTATATTGACAATTATTCACAAATCATTTTGCAACTGAGAGTAACAAAGAACAATTTGACCAACCAGAGCGCCAGCTCTATATGAAAGAGATACATCTCCGGTGTTATTTTGAAAGTAGAAAGCGAATCAATCGAACAGCTCTCTGGGAGAGGTTTTGGGTTGCAGCCCAGCTGGACGTGTGGCCTGGCCAGCACGCAACAGTCCATTGCAGGCCCAGACATGCAAGATCACATATTCCTGCTCAAAAGTAAGTGAGCCATCGCCTGCTGGTTATAATGCTGCACACTGTCTGCAGATGACCCAGAGCCCAGAGAGAGGATCCAATATGCAACTGACAATTGGAGAAAAACATACCTCCGCTATTTCTTTTAAAACGTTCAACACGTCACCACTTAAAGTAGTTTTTGGCTTCCTAATTCACGAGAAAGAAAGTCATGCTGACATGTTGCTGTGAGATGTGGTTGAGATGGGAATGACAATGGAACCCACAAACCTTGGCTTATCCACCTGGGACTAGTGAACGGCAAATTACCAAGTCGTCATTCACATGGTGTTCGTATCTCCATAGCTTCGGCAATGGTAAATTGTCTTTATCTTATGGCCATGGGCTTTTAAGAGCCTGCAGATGTTTTTAGTTGGTGGTAAAGTCCTAATGGGAGCTTGAAGAGAAGGGTCAGCTTCAAATGCTTTTTCACCCGAAGGGATGAAAAGTGCTAAAAATCCCGACAACAAAGTATAACCAGACACAGGTGGTGCATTACCATGGTTCTACCCTATATAGCTGCAGATATCTTGATGGAGGGAGAATTTCAATATTTATTTGTATTACAGGACCTACTCCATGCAAAAAAAAACTTAAGTACACATTTCAACTTTAGGACGTTATGTTTGCAGCCGCCATTTTCCAAAATGGCGACTATCTGTGTGCGCACTTGATATCTCAGGAACTATTGCATCTAAAAAGTAATCTTGGTGTTAAATATAGGTTTTCATGGTCAGGAAGTTTAAATATACCAATGTCTATTTGATTGGAGCAGTCATTTAGCTATTGCTAAGATTGCAAGCGAAATATACACATTGGCATGTCTACTCGCTATGCTGATGTTATGAGAAGCTTAAACTTGTCTGCTCATGTTGTGCTGATCTATGAAGCAAACAGTACATTTATTCCAAGCCACTTCAACAGCACAAGTTTCACCATTGGAGCTCTGATAACTTGATTTTGAAGACTGATCGTCATTGTCTGGCATGTGTGGCACACACCAGATGGTTCTGTTTCCAGGACTGCTTTGGAAACGTCTCAGCCACCGGAAAAAAAAGGGAATTGCAAGCTGACATTTAAGCTACCACGCCAACTCGTACGCTTTTATGGTAAGTCTGTCAATCCACCAGAACTGCCCAGAACCAAGCTGTTGGCGAAGCATAATTGTGTTCCTGGATGCAAATCGGATGCACAAATCTATTGGAGGTACAAGAAATATCCGTGGATGAGAGGTGTTGAGTTCCTACCATTTCCTGTTAATACCAGCGAGCGGCAGCAGTGGATAACACAAAAAGCTCACACACACACACACACACACACACACACACACACACACACACACACACACACACACACACACACACACACACACACACTTCAGTCGTTAAAACCCTTTCTCTTACTTTGTCCGAAGAAGGATTAATTGTGGAAACGTCAACTTTACTTTGCTTCCCACGGTAGTTAGCATACCTTTATCGACCTTCAGTTGATAAAATCAAGAGTTCGTATTTTCTTCTGACACAAAACCACACCAGCCTTGACAAGGTCTCGTGTTCCTCCATCACTCCAGAGTGGTTTATCATTCCCATCTGGGCACTTGACTCTCAGGCAGACAGACCAAAGAAAGTGGTGAAAGCAATGCTGCTAACTTAATGTGCCTCGCTTTTTGCCAAGAAGAGAGGCGGATCTACTATCGACTCAACGGTGTACCGATTAGAGTGTCCGCTTTGAGTCTCGGAGGTCGGCAGTTCAAATCCAGGCCGAATCAAACCAAAAACATCAAAAAAATGGTACGTGTTGCTTCCTTACTTGACTTTCAACATTTAAAAGGATAAGAACATGGATAATAGGTTGGTATCCATGGGGAGGAGGAAATTCCTCCATTTGGAAATACCCTGCTGAGTGCGGTGAGAAAGGCAGTGCCATTGTTGTGGCATTGCTGGGACTGAGAGTGCCCCACAAAATGATGGCACTTCCCCAAAGTTCAGTGGCTATGTTTGTGTCATCTAAAAGTCCTTTGTTGTGTCTATGGCCATATGTGTGAGATGTGTGGCAGCTTCACGATGAGCCTCAGATCCTATAAAAAAAAAACAGGAAAACAGCCTGGTTCAGTGCCTGGTCAGATGATGGCCTCCCTCAAATCATGTTGAGGGGTGTTTGACACATTTGCCACCCTTGCCTGCGAGTGCAGATTAGCAAGAGTGAGCAGCCATGATAATCACACAGACAGCAACCATTCCTGGTTTTTTTTTTCTTGAACTCAGTTATATGTAGCAAGAAACCAGCCTTTTACCACTCAACCAAAGAGCCTGCTTGAGCTAGACCTATCTGCAGAAACTTTTAGGTTTGCCTCTTTTGCACGTTGCTCATGATACTGAGATCTCAGCTTTAAATATTATATTCAATGTTGATTTGTCCATATCTCCTTATGTCCTTGTCCTGAAGCAATCCATGTATAATTTATTCCATTGGCCTTTGTCTATGCTGGTACAATCATTGGTGTTTCTCTCATTAATGTTATCAGGGCAAGCATCTGCATTGATATCTTTTAAGTTGATGGTCTCCATGACTGACTGAAAAGGTATTGAAACAAGATCACAAGAAAGATAAAGAGAAAGATAAATAAAGAGAGAAAAAGAAATAAAGAGAGAAAGATAAATAAAGAGAGAAAGATAAATAAAGAGAGAAAGATAAATAAAGAGAGAAAGATAAATAAAGAGAGAAAGATAAATAAAGAGAGAAAAAGAGAAATAAAGAGAGAAAGATAAATAAAGAGAGAAAGATAAATAAAG
>NC_140974.1:22972422-22989922 GCF_056783735.1 Eptatretus burgeri | reverse complement strand
AGGCATAGATCTGGAGAAGGGTATAAAACAATTTCTAGTGTTGAAAGTTCCCAAGAGCACAGTGACGTCCATCATTAGGAAATGGAAAGAATATGGAACTACCCACTCTTCCTGGAGCTGGCCGTCTGACCAAACTGAGTCTCAGGCAAGAAGAACCTTGGTAAAGGAGGTGACCAAGAACCCAATGACCACTCTGACAGAACTACAGAGTTCTTTGGCGGAGATGGGAGAACCTGCCGGAAGGACAACAGTGTCTGCAGCACTTCACAAATCTAGGTTTTATGGGAGAGTGGCCAGATCGTAACCACTCTTGAGAAAAAGGCAGATGACAGCACACCTGGAGTTTGCATAAAGGCACATGAAAGATGCTGAGAGCATGAGGCAAACGATTCTGTGGTCTGATGAGATGAAAATTGAACTCTTGGCCTGAATCCCCTCTCCCGACGTTATTGTATGTTCCCTGGTGTTATCTGTCCTTACATGGCTTTTTTCTCTCACTTCCAGCCAACTGGCATGGCCCATGAGTGCAATCATGGGGTCAGCACGAGGACAAGAGATGCACCAGAGACATTCTCATCTATGGACATCTTGCGGGCTCAAGTTCATTGCATTTTTTTTGGTGTCTGTGGTGTGGAATTTCCCTGGCTTGCCAGCCAATCAGCACAGCTATAAATCATCATTTGTTGGGCAAGGAAACCAGTGGGCGCTCGCCGTGGGAGATCGAATCTCCCCCACGGGACATTTGGAGTCCTTGCTCCCTCTGCCGTGGTTTCTGCCTGGTCCTTTGTGGTCCTGTGATGCATTGTGGTTCATTGTTCAACTGCGTGGCACAATTTGCAGTGCAATGGAGTGCTGCTGCATGGTGAACGTGGCTGAGGAAAGCATGCAAGACGTGGCGAGAACCACCCCCAAACCAGTCCATGCACACCTGAACGAGGTCCGCGAGCAATGTGTGCAGAGCAGGTTTTCGCTCTGTCTGTCTTCTCTTCTTTTCTCTGTCCCATGCTTCCCCAAGTGCATAAGATGATGTTATGTGTTAAGGCCATTGTGGTTCTGAGTGTGCATTGGTTTTATTTATTCTTAATTTGATACTCACTGTGATCACCGCTGTGCAGCTGTGTTCTTCTTCCTTCCAAAATATTCTTGTGAATGCATCAGAATTTTAATGAGAACCTGTGTGGTCATTGTGAGTGGATTCCAAAGTGCTTAGTAGGATTGGCATAGTAAACTGTTAGATGGGCAGATTTGGTTTGCACTGAAGGACTTTAATGGAGGATCAATTCGTACCAAATCATCTGGGTGGAGGTGGAGGTGGAGATCTTTTTCTCCCATATCAGCAGGTGACGTGAATGCCATTGATGATCAGTGACCATTACAATACCATTGTCTAAATGGAGGGGAAAATATGTGTTTAAAACCCAATCAAAGTTTTGCACTCACAATTTCTCCTCTCTGTCCTGGATGTCCAGGTATTCCATCCTTCCCAAGAGGTCCCTGTGTGATAAAGAAAGACAAAGACAGTACAATCAGTCCATTCCCAGACTCAGCGGCATAATGGTTAGAGTGTCCTATCTGAGTTTGGGAGCTCGCCGGTTCAAATCCGACCGAGCCAAGTCATCCCAAAGATGTTAAAAATGACATGTGTTGCTTCGGTATTTGACACTCAGCATTTAAAAAGGATAGAGCACGGAAGAACAACCAGAGGTTGGCTACAATTGCATGGGCTTGATTGCCCTAATGGTTAAAGTTCATTGTACGAGAACTCATTTGTCCCAGTGTGCCTCCTGCCTCTGACACTTTTGAAATCACTAAGACGATAATGTAAAGAGGTCTCTACAAAGTGGAGGATCTCTATTAAAGGTTTGAATTCTGAGCTTCAGAGCCAAACTCGTCTCAGCAGAATTACCAAGTTGCCAATGGCACTGGTGATGAAAACACAGTAACCTCACTATTGACCAGAAAGGAGTTATGGCCTGGCTTACATGGAGTGCCAGTGTGCAGTTGATTGCAAATGCCTTTTGAGTAGCTTGTGATGGGCACTAAAATGCTGCCTATACAAGGTGGTGCCAACGATATCCGATTCATTGAATTGCAAAGATAAGAGGGTAAGACTTACTGGAGGGCCTTTGGGTCCTGGAAATCCAGTTGGGCCTTGGGATCCAGGAGGACCCTGTGGAATGGGACAACTGAAATGTCATGTATGACATTGGTGAAGCGAAGTTTGTACGAGCCACTTTATAAAAGCACAATATGTGGTGCTGGTGCTTTCAAATGTGATGCATTGTATTCAATAAAGAGTTCTGAGTATGAGCATCTCAAGAAAATATGATTAAAAAGCTCACCCGCTCTCCTTGGGATCCAGATTGTCCATCAGATCCAGTGGCTCCCTGTCGACAAACATCCATCCATTCGCTCACATCCTCTTTGGTCGTCAAAGAAGTGAGGAATCTTTTTCTTTAGTATATTATTTATTTATATTACCAGCAAATACAACGCATCACTTCGCTGAGGGGAATACAAAGGGGCGGAGGAGGAGGGGAGGGGAGGGAGAGAGACCAGAGGGAGATAGAGAGAGAGAGGAGAGGGGGTGGAGAGGAGGGTGGGGGTAGAGAGAGGAGGGAGAGCATGAAAAGAGAGGAGGGAGAGAGGGTGGACAGGTAGGAAATGAGGGAAGAATGAGGAAAGGGGTGAGGAGAGCAACGCCTCACCAAACGTCGCTATACCCCTTTCCCATTCTCTTTCCCACCCCTATCCCTCTCTCTCAAACACCTCTCCATCACTTGCTTATCCCTCCCACACCTATCTCTCTCTCTCTCTCTCTCTCTCTCTCTCTCTCTCTCTCTCTCTCTCTCTCTCTCTCTCTCTCTCTCTCTCTCTCTGACCCCTCCACTCTCCCTCCTTTCCTCTATCCTTCCTCTCTCTCCCCCATCTCCCTCTCTCCCAACCATCCCCACCCCCCTCTGTTAAGGGGACTGTTAAATTTAAAAAGGCTTCCCGATACTGTAAGGGGAAGTGTACTCCAGTAGAGGGGTGGAAGTGAAGAGGATGGGGGAGGGAGGAGGGGGAAGGAGAAGCGGGGAGTGGGAGGGGGTTTGGGAGGAGGTAAGCGTGAGGGGAGGGATTATTGAGTTGTATTTAGTAATGGGACTTGTGGAGAAGAGGGGGGAGGGGGGGTGGTAGTGCACGATTAAAAGAAACAGGGTACGTTAAAACAGCGCATTAATACAGCATGTGGCAACCACCTGGAGATGTCCAAGAGTGATGGAGAGGGGAGGAGTTTTGGGAGGATGGAAGGGGGAGGGAGGGCAGCATGATGGGAAGGGAAGGCAGTGTGAGGCGAAGGGAAGGCAGCGTGATGGGAAGGGAAGGCAGCATGATGGGAAGGGAAGGCAGCATGAGGGGAAGGGAAGGCAGCCTGAGGGGATGGGAAAGGAAGGGCAATAAAATGCGCCCAAACAGCAACATTTTCTTTTTAATCGCCGGGTTCTATATAAAACTCTGTGGGAACATTTAAACCCATGCTATATACCTGGCAAAGGCCTGCCTGGATGCATGTATGTGTGCTTGCAAATACTGTGACCTTTGCACCCCTCCGGTCAGATCACTCCGATTATGATTCGTACATGCTACACTATGGGGAAGCCCTTTTAAATTTAAGTCCATTAACAGAGGGGGAAGGGTGGGAAAACAGGGGGAGTGAAGGGGTGGGAGAGGGGAAGGGAGGTGGGGGGAGAGAGAGGGAGAGAGAGAGAGAGGGGGGGAAGGGGTAGACAGAAGAAAGGGGGTGGGGTGGAGAGAGATGGGGGAAAGGGGTGGGTGAGAAATAGGGAGAGGGATAGGGGTGGGAGGGAAAGGGATAGGGGTGCAAGTTAGATGGGAGGGAGAGAGGGATAGGGATGGGAGGGAGAGAGGGATAGGGATGGGAGGGAGAGGGTGGGAGAGAGAGGGATAGGGGTGGGAGAGAAAGGGGGTGGGAAAGAGAGAGGGGGAAAGGGGTGGGTGGGAGAAAGGGGGTAGGGGAGAGAGAGGGGGAGAAGGAGTTGGTGAGAGAGAGGGAGAGGGGTGAGAGAAAAAGAGTGGTAAGAGACGGAAGAGGGGAGAGAGGTGGGGAGAGTGAAGTGAAGAGGGGGAGAGTAGAGGGGGGGGGGATTCCAACAGACATGGCATCTCGTTTCACATCCATCCGAGAGACGGCACACACATTGGTAAATCACCCTGCCTGAGAAACACTGGGATGAAAATTTTGTAGCTGGGTTGGGATTCAACCGCAGGCTCAACAGCTAAGAGTGACCATGCATACATCTTGCCAATCCTGCCCTGATGTGGCCATTCATTGCTTTGTATCAACCGAATTCTTTTTTTTACGAATTATAAAGATCCAATTTATTTTGCCTTTCAAACTCTGATGTCCCCATGGAGAAGTGTGCCATGGTTTCACCATCGAAGCTTTAGGAGCGCCCGCCAAGTGGCTTATCCACCCAAGCAAGTACTCCAATGAAACGGTTGAATAAACTTTTGAAAACAAAACACTAATGTTCCTATTTGTGTGTACAGTATCTATGCCAAAGTGATGGGTCATAAAAGGAAATCAGATTGTGCAAAAAGGGGAAACATGATGTCAAATAAAATTGCACCTTTGCAGCGAGTGAGCCACCGCCAGACACAACACATAACAACGCGGGGCCAAACACAAGCGAGAGGGCCTGAACTTTGCTCAAGTTGATCAATATATTCAGGGACAGTGCAAATATCGTAGAGCTTAAGCACTAAACCAAGTGGCTTAAGCACTCAAGCAAGGACTCCAACGAAATGGATGAATAGGAACAGCTGGCTTGGAAAGCGATTAGCGATCGCCGATTGGTCATATAACACCATGCACCCAGAGATGCCAGGAATGCCAAATGATGTCCGAATTGGACAAATAAACACTTTTTTCAGCAGTTGGAACTACTGCTGAAGTCAATAAAGGAGGAGATAGATGTATGGACGGATTGACACATATCGACACTTATTAGCATAGACATCCTTGTATAGCTGTGTGTGCGCATGTGCATATATATATATATATATATATATATATATATATATATATATATATATATATATATATATATATATATATATATATACATAGGGTGGGGTTAGGAGGACATGGACATTTAGGAGATGTTGTGGAGGGTCCTGACACTGTTGATGGATATGAAGGGGAATTGTTGATAATCATTTGCAGACAATCTCTGCAAACTGGACAACTCGAGATTCCCAATCTGGATATCCCAAGACAGATATCATGGGAGGAGTGAAAGGAATGGTTGTTGAAGGAATGGAGGAAAGTGGTGGTGGCAGTACAGGTGAAGTGTTGATAGACAACGTACTCAGGAGTGAGAGGTTTCGGAAATAAGCCTTGTAAAGAAGAAGAAGAAGAGGAAGAAGAAGAAGAAGAAGAAGAAGAAGAAGAAGAAGAAGAAGAAGAAGAAGAAGAAGAAGAAGAAGAAGAAGAAGAAGAAGAAGAAGAAGAAGAAGAAGAAGAAGAAGAAGAAGAAGAAGAAGAAGAAGAAGAAGAAGAAGAAGAAGAAGAATTAGAAGAATAAGAATAAGAAGAATAAGAATAAGAATAAGAAGAAGAAGAAGATATTTACATCAAGTGATTTACATTGCACTTTACATCAAGTGGTGAAGAAGAATAAAAAGAGGAAGATGTGGGATGTTCTTGACAGAGTAATAAAGAAAGTGAAACATTATAAAATGTTTCTAAAAGCTTTTCAAGAAAGAAGTATTTGATTCAATCAGGATTCAATTTTGAGATACTGTATTGAGAAAAGGAAGGGATAAAGAATGAATGAAGGAAAGAAGTACAGGCAGAATGAGTTTGTGACGTTTTTGCAGTTATTTTGTTTGTGTGTTGTTTTTTTGAAGGAAGGAGGGGTAATAGGTAATAGGGGTAATAGAAAGAACCCAGAACAAGGCACTTGACATCAGAGCAGAGAATTTGCATACCAACTAGCTGAGGCCTTGGCGAGTAGGTCAGGCAATCACTGCGACACAAATTCAACAATACACCACAACAAGGTGTGGCTTAACAGAAAATTGGACAAAAACACAAACAGCAACACAAGGCCAAAAATATAACAGAAACATATGATGGATAGGTCTGGAAACCTTAGCTTTGATGAACTGGAAGGAGGAACTTCATCACCCAACATTCAACGTGCTCAGACCAGGAACCTTCCAATTTGAATAAAATTTAATTGAGTTTTTATCCCAAGTCTATGGCTTTAGTCATTTTTTCAGACAGAAATAATGAGCCAATAAGAATGGAAATTACGTTTTGCAAAACATGCTTATTTTGTTTTGTCTGAGATGCAGCCTTTATAGAAGATTATGTAAATGATATATTTTGAAAGTCATAACAATGTTCAGGTGGTCTCTAGTGCTCTGCTTGATGGCAGGTTCATTGTTGACAGAGCATTCTCATGGCAAGGATTACACAAGGTGGTTTACCTTTGCCTTTCTAGCAGTTGTCAGGGCAATAATTTTGGTAACTCCATCAGGCAGGGTAACCTACCCTTCGAAAAAGGGACACCTGGTTTAATGTCCATCCAAGGGACGACACACTTTACAATGGAACATCGACAAAGCACCAATCCGACAGTTTAGTGTTGGGTCAGGATCCCAAACCCAGCCGAGGCAGCTCAAATGTAAGTGCACTACTGCACTCAAAGCTAAGTGTAAAGTTAGTGTGCAAAGGTGATTCTGTAGGAGATTCAAAGATTGAGAGCAGCAAATTAACGGCAATTATAACAGCAACAAAACAATACAAAAACAATGATTATGATCCATAAAAACAAGAACAATAATCATGATTAGCAAGATCATGATCATCATAATCATCATCAACTGTTTGATTAAATGCATTTATTAGAATGTTGTTTGATGATTTTCTTTTTTTTCTTTTACATCATTTACCTTTACTCCAGGAATTCCTTGCACACCTCTCTGTCCCCTTTCTCCAGGAGGACCCTGACAAACAAAAAGGTGAATGAATGAAGAAAGGTCAACAACGATTACAAAAACAAGCTACAACGGCACTCGGTAGAGCACATCGTCTCGCCTCACATCCTCATTCTGAACAAAAATACCATCATTAACTGAACACGTGGCTATTATGGCCCACTGCTATTTGGCCCATACACCGGTACCATCAGTGCACCCTATTATGTCACATATATTGCCATTATCCATAGCTTTATTATTGATTGATAATAAGGATATTTAATGACCACTTTTGTGTAAATTAAGGCTAAATTGTGTCAATGAAGATGAATATGAAAAAAAATTCAAACTATATTCAGCATGGCTAATCGACCATATGTATGAAGTTTCCATTGATCTGTTAAATGGTTCTGGAGAAGATATTTTTTTCGTTTTTATTTTCAATTCAATATGGCCACCAAACCATATGACCGATGACGTCATAAATTTAATTAATCACAGATCGGGTTGTGGATCAGATATATGAAATTTCAGATTTTTCCGATAAGGATTTCGATTGAACCAATTACGACTGGAATACCACTTCGCTGATGACATCGTCTTTATCATCTTATATACCCGAGGGGAGTTGATGACATTTGCCAATTTCATTTTTTTTCGTTAAGGAGCTTTGGAGAACAAGATGTCCAATTTTTTTTCCTTTAATCCAATATTGCTACCATGCCATGTGACCTTTGATGCCAGAGTTATTCTCAAAATATTCTCGATGGGGAATTCTCCGATGTGTAAAGTTTTGCATCGATCGGGGAAGCAGTTGCAGAGTAAAAAATAATTAAAGTTAAATTAAAATAAAATTAAAATAATTATATGGATGTGGACACACACACACACACACACACACACACACACACACACACACACACACACACACACACACACACACACACACACACACACACACACACACACACACACACACTGCAACAGTCTCGCGCAACCCTTCAGGGCGAGATTAATTAAACAAGGAAGCAGGGGTGTCGGGGTCAGGGGAGGTCACTGCCTCGGAGGCCTGGGGGTCTGTTGAGGGGCCCGAGCTTCTCCTGTAATTTTTATTAAACAGTACAATGAAACCCCTCATCAGCTCATCCTCATTGTTACATTTAAATCCAGAAGCTGATTTTGCTTCCCTTGTCCGAAACAAAACAACGTTTACCTCTGTTAATGGTACCATTTCAAACTTTACAGAAAATAGTTATTAACCAGGAATGCGCATTACAATAAATGGCTTTGTATCCTCTTTGTCCAAGAAAAATTATTAACCATCTTCTCATGGATGTTTTTGCCGCTCTTATGGAGAAATAGTGTTCAACAGTCAAGGGTGAAAATTGAATCGATCGGTCCAAACGTCCCGCTATGTCCTTTATTTTTCGATCATACGGCTAAATAAAAGTGACCATGGGTCATTCCGTGCCAACTCACCTAAGGGTCCCCAGGTCACCTCTTCAGATTTTGCTGGAAAAATTCTTAAATGTAGATCTATATGGCTCTACCCACCATGCAAAAGATTAGCTTTCAATTCCTCATAGTATAAAAAATATCTATCTCTAGAGACCTTTGAAATTTGGCCCTAAAAATGACAAATGTGAAAAACGCTTTTTTTCCAACTTCAGTGGCTTATAATTTTATAATAGACTCCTCTAGAAAGCTAATATTGCAAATATTTACTAATTGGCATCCAAATTTTTCAATTATGGCATCAGATAGCTTCTGGGATGCATATTTCTCACTCTTTAGGAAGCTAAAAATGGCTTTTTGGCCCAAACGAGCTAAAATTGAAAATATGGAACATGGAGCCCTCCTGAAAATATGGAACAACTTAGAATTTTTTCCTCATAACACAGTGATTATAGGATCATTATCTATCCATAGAACCATTTTTGCTGGGATAATACAGTTAGGTGATGAATTATAAAAGTTTTAACATAAGCCCTTGCCTCCGAGGGCTCTAAAATGGACCAATTTTGGCCCCTGGTTTGACCATGTGGCTTGGGGTTTAGGATCTTCATTTTTTTCGAAAGATTGCCTCATACAAGATGTGTCTACTGACCGAATAATTTTACCTAACGCCCATGGCTTCATTGTAAAATAAATTTTTATTTACATGCACGTTTTTTATAATTATTCACTTTTTTCATATTCAGAAGTTTATAAATCTTAAATGGAACTATCCAGGAAAGAGTTACTGCAGAATTTTATAAACTGGTATACAAAATGTCAGATTGTGGCATCAGAATGTCTCGAGAAAGCACATAATCCTAGTTTTAGGAAGCCAAATATGGCAATTTGGTCCACTTGGTACAAAACAAGGTGAACTTGCAGGGGTGCGCATGAGGCTAAATTATGCTTCTTATTCGACATTAGTGATAAGGATGTTATTTATTCATAAATACATGCTAATAATTACCTTCGTAAGTGATTGCAAATTCTAAATTAGAACAAATTTGATTAGTTGAGTCGCAGCTTTTTTATTTACAGATATACAGAAACAATGAAAATTAGTAATTTTTATACCTTAGAAAACTGTTTAATGACCTTTCATCTTTTATGACAGTCATTACCATGATTATCTAGAACTCAGAGGCACAGAATTTTACATCTTAGGAAACAGGTCTTGAACATGTGACAGTTGGTACTGACATCCACCAGATTTTATGTCAGGGGCCTCAACCACACAAAGAATGTCGAGTAATGGCACCCAGCATTGATCTTTTTTTTTTTCTGGAGGCCATGAGAATGTGTTACCCCTTCCTTGCTTCATGAAGTTCACAAGCACATCATTTTCATCATTATTTCTTGTGACAATGTTCCCAATGTACCATTTTCTGTCATAAACACAAGCAATATATTTCCCAGCCTGGTAGACATTCAGTTCAGTTCGGGTTGGGACTAATAATTGGGACAGATGAGCTTGTGTGGTTTCCGGTCCTGTGCATACTGTTGATGATACAGCATCAGAAGAAACCCTTCTCATCTGCAGAGATTGGCAGTAGCAATTAGTAAACATTAGTAAACCATGTGCAAAATGCAAAATTAGTGCAAAATTAGTAAACCATGGTGTGACAGTGTACCACCAATGGTTGTTGCTGCTCTGAAGCGCTTCTCAAGGTCATACTCCATTGCATTTTGTTGGAGTTCTTTTGATGTCACAAAGAAGAATTTGATCATGATGTAGGCAAATACTGTCTTTTGAACTGAAAGTAATTCCTGATCTCCATGAAATCAATTCTTGTGACTTCTTCTCCAAAGCAGCAACTTGTTTTAGCCCAACCTTCATTGTATAATAGGTCTTGTGACACTCCTGGTCTAATTTGGTTCCAACAGTGCATCTACTTGTCAAACTTGTGTCACTGGAACCAGGTTTTTCTGCATCCATTTCCTTTGTTTCCTCTTCGCCTTTGTTCTCCAAACAGATAAACAGACAAACAGACAGACAGGTTGACTGTGCTGCTCCTAGTGTTGTGACAGACCATTACTCCATCTAGTGGTGTATGTCATAACTAATGACTTCAAATAGAGAACTGTAGGACGTTTTTTAAAAATTAAAACCCAAGCATATGTTTAGATAATCATTACAAGAATTTATTTTTGAATAAAAAATGTACTTATAATTATTAATTTATGAGAAGAATAATCTAAGTTGTTACATAACCTCAGTTAATGTCCCCTGCATATTCACCATTTTTGGTCAAAGTGGCATTTTCAACTTCCTACACATAGAAACATATGCATTTATCAGGCATTCTGATAACAGATCCTTAAATTTCATATGACAGTTTAAAAATATCTGCAGTATCAGTTTTTGCTAGAGTGTTCAATTTCAGATTTCTAAGCTCATGAATATGAAAAAAGTGAATAATTATTTTTAAAAACGTGCATGTAAAAATTTTTTTTTTAATATGAAGCCATGGGCATTAGATAAAATTATTCGGTAAGTAGACACATCTTATATGAGGCAATCTTTCTAAAAAAAATGAAGATCCTAAACCCCAAGCCACATGGTCAAACCAGGGGACAAAATTAGTCCATTTTAGAGCACTCGGAGGCAAGGGCTTACGGTAAAACTTTTATAATTCATCACATAACTGTATTATCCGAACAAATGTATCTATGGATAGATAATGACCCTATAATCACTGTGTTATGAGGAAAAAATTATAAGTTGTTCCATATTTTCAGGAGGGCCCCTATAGTTTCACCTTATTTTAGCTCGTTTTGGCCGAAACGCCATTTTTAGCTTCCTATAGAGTGAGAAATATGCATCCCTGAGGCTATCTGATGCCATAATTGAAAAATTTGGATGCTAATTAGTAAATATTTGCAATATTAACTTTCTAGAGGAGTCCATTATAAAATTGTAAGCCCCTAAAGTTGAAAAAAAATGCGTTTTCACATTTGGCATTTTTAGGGCCAAATTTCAAAGGTCTCTCGAGATAGATATTTTTTTTCAACTATGAGGAATTGAAAGCTAATCTTTTGCATGGTGGGTAGAGCCATATAGATCTACATTTAAGAATTTTTCCAGCAAAATCTGAGGCGGTGACCTGGGGAGGTTTTTGAAATTTAGGTGAGTTGGCACGGAATGACCGCCAGTGGTTTTTCCTGTTTCAGGCCATTTGTCTCGAGCATTCCATCATGCTTTGGACAATTGGACTGCACTGTATGTTCCATCCTCTTCAACAAGTGTTAGGTGCACTCGTTTCTGGTTTGTAAATTACAGTGTATTTATTTTTAATTCACGGTTTCGTTATTATTCTGCAAATTTATGCACAAATGTTTGTTTTAGGAAACTATTATTTCACACGAAATGTCATTGAAATTCTTGATCCTGGGTGCTCAAAGACCGCTTTCGCCCGAGGGCCCAGAAAACGGGAGACAGCCGATGTACGGACAGACACCATGACTTCAAATTGTTGGGTCGCCGAAATAGGTGACCCTTATTGTCAGTAATTTTGTCTGTTTGTTTGGATGTTTGTTCGTTTGTCATCAGCATAATTGGTAGAAAATGTGGGCGGATTTTGACCAAACTCGGGTGGTAGGTACATCTTATGACCTAGTGCTTTGGAAATTGTGATGGTTGCCAGGGACGCTTTGGTTCCCCAGCAACAACCGAAAAACCTTCAAAATCGGTACCGTTCACGCGAAATCAATTCCGAAAGCCATTATTCCACGTAGGGTTATGAAATTTGGCACGAATGATCTACAGGTGATGTTCTATCAAATATATTCCGGTTTTTGTGATATATGGAATACTTTACCCACAGCGCCCCCTACAATTAGGGTATGCGCGGAAATTGAAGGCCCCCTAGCGACCAGGTGAGTGCATCGATACGAATGAAACTTTGCAGGTTCATGGTACTCAATGAGTACCACAACTTTGTCTCCGACATATTGACCGATTTCGCTTAGGTCGGGGGTCAAAGGTCAATTAATGCAAAAATCGATAATATGCGAGAGCTGGAGGTGCCTTCGCGCCAAATGCTACTCCTCCTAGGGTTATGGTCGGATGGTCATGAAAATTAACACTAATTGGCTGGAATACATTGTGCACAAACAATCAAGCCGGATTTTTGATTTCAATCTTTGTTCACCCACAGCACCCCCTCAAACTTTGGGGATTTCCGATTTCAAACCGCATTTTCGGTACTTTTCATTCAAATGGATACCAAGTAGTTATCAGTAGATGGAACTGGATGAGATTTGATCTGCATAATCTTAAGGTGATTCCCTATCTGCTATATGACATCCATTTTGCTCTATATCTTATAGTTTCCATGCTCGGCGACCCATCGCCGCCTACCGGCTTGTGCAATATATTTGTTAATACTTTATTTACTTTTCAACACTTGTACTGCGAGCTAAAAAGGCTACTGCTGTGATTTTGCATCATTTATGAGCTCGTTGCTGCTCTAATTTAGGATCTTCATGAAAGAAAGTTCCTCAAAAAGTTATAAAAGAGAGAAAGGGTGGGGGTGGGGTCCCGGGGTTGTTTGCCTCATGATGAACCCATGCTGGTTCTCGACGCCCCTGCAAGGAAGAATGAGGCAATATGCAACCCATAAAGACTTTTCCAGAATCCCAGCTATACGAGTGATGTCGGTCAATTAATCCACAGTAATATGTATTTCCATGGCTGTGAATTCCTTCTGGTCCCAAATTGCCCAACCCGTATGAGTGTATTATTGATGTTATCCTGCTCTGTATTGCATATAGTGAAGCTTCTGAAGGAATAATTTCAGCCCTTTCAGACAGCAATAATCAGGCATTTCATCATCAAGATTTAGCCAATATAATCAGCATCGAGACAATTCATTTATGTGGCATCTGTTGGGTCCTGCTCATATCACCACCTCAATAAGTCAAAAGTAGACCAAGCTGAGAGATGGAACGGACCTCAAAATTCCTCATTGTGATCGTTTGGGCATTGGTACTGTACGTCTGAGGCTTATGGTCATTGGCAGTGTGCTTTCTGAAACATTCATGACTTATCGTGAGTGACCAGACATTCTTTAAAAGCTATGTGTCTCCAATATCTGCGACCACCTTTATTAGCAGGTTGAAAGCAGATCTCCCAGTTGGTACACCATAGTTGAGATAGGGTCTGCGTTTGGGAAGTAATCACCACCATATTCAGAAGGCTGATGTGGAAGCATTGAATAAGGCCATTGTAAAAGGTTGTGCGTGACATGCACGATTCCACTAAGGATTATACCATCCCCAACTAAATATATATATACCATCCCTTGTTCACTTCCTGCACTTATTTCTCCTTATTTCATCTTCATTTGCAGAATTTTTTTCCTGGGTCAATCTTGACATCCCTCCAACTCATAGCTTTTTTTTTTTTAACTGAAAAGGTTGGCATGTTCAGAGTTCCCATTTGAGCATTTCCAGGATGACGTCAGGATTGCAGATACAAATCCCACACTGTGTTGATTTGTCCGTTGTCTAGTAATGTCCTTGCAATGTCCAGCCACACAGCTGTCTGTTTTTCTCCTGCAAAATACACATATAGCACTTTCAATAGCCTAAGAAACTGCGCTGAATAGATTTACCAAGCAAAAACACTCCTGTGAAACTTGCCCATTTTGAAACACCCCAAGATCGGACTGAGAGCCCAGAACCGACATTCACGTGCATGTTTTAGCAGGCAATCCTCCCTCATTGGTTGTTACCTCCATTTAGGTTTCAGGAGGTGAGAGCAGAACTCAAAATCTCCACCTCCTATTTTTTGGTAAAGGATCACGATTCATGAATCAAACTGTGAAACTTCGTTCTCATAGCCTCGTTTCAAGGGCTCTTTTCAGAATCTTCACTGAACCTCTGACAGCCTCCACTTGGAGCTCGTTTGTAGTGATATTTCCCCGGAATAATATTTAAATCCTCAGTAAGGGTTTTCTTTTATCATTCCTGCAGCTCCGACAAGCACTTGTACAATTTCAGCTTTCTTTAATTTCCAAGTCCTCGACCTCATTTTTCAGATTCTGGTATTTGGTCTTTTTGCTAATGTTTGAAACATTTAGTCCAAAGTCATTGGGAACTGAAACCTCGATCAACAATGCTGACTTTTCCTTTTTGTGTTTGATGACAATGTCCAGACACAATGTTTTTTTTTGTGAAATCCACACTTGATGGGATCGTCTTGTCACACATGAGCATTATATGTTCATTTTCAAGGATCAGACTTGGTTTGTGTTTCCATGGTTGTTCTGGGACCGGAATGTGGAAATGTTTATAGATGTGCCAGTGGATTACTCCACAGACGCTGTCATGTGTTTCTGTGTACAAGTGTTCTGACATGAGTTTTTTGACATCCCGAGAGGAGGTAGTTGGTACTTTGTTTCTTCCCCACAAAACCTGCATTTGTCTGATTGACTCAATCCTGCCATTTTCTGAAAGGCATTTGTGTAATGTCCGTGGCCTTGGGCATTGATGATGACTCTTTCTCCATCCCAATTAATTTGACCCCTTCTTCGCTATGCCAAAGACTTTTCCTTGTCAACCCCTGTCTTGTCGAGCTCTTTTCTTTCTGCTCTTTTGTCATTCTCCAATTTGTATTGCCAGAGTATATCTGCTGATTATTTTTTGTAATTTTCCTCTTTTTTTTGCAATCATTGGGCCTGTGTTTGTTTCTGTTTCGATTTCCTGTGTAGTATCCATAATTTGCACCTGTTTTTGGAAGTTTGTTATTTAATGGATTAAGGATCCCTTTTCTGATTTGTTGCCTTCTTGCTCGGGCAGAAATCTCATCCAATCGTTGGTTGAGCTTTTCACATACTCCGCTAGTCCGACACACGATGTTCTGTGCACTTGCTTAAGCTCCATCACACCACTCCTTCTCGTCTCAGTAAATACAACCTCAGTGTGCATTGGTTTTTGTAGAATATATTGTGCATAGTGAGAAGTTTCCTTGTTTTGTTGTTTAAATTGTTGATCTCCAATTGTGGCCAGTTTAAAATTGCACAGCAATATCGGAATAGCAGCACTGCGAGTTGGTTTATAACTTTGGTTTTGTTTCTTGGGGAGAGCAAGGACTTCAGAATGTCTTATTCTTCAGAAGGCTATTCTTCAGAACAGCTCGGTTTCACAAGCTTCCCTCAATGTGGATGTTGCTAAGATCACTCTGCTCAAAGATTGCTGCAAAAATCTACCCATAAAATGAGAGGCTTTCAGGAAAATTTAGCAGCAGGGTGAAGATATGACCTGCAGAAGAACACAATTTGAAAATTATTCTTACCTTCGAGGTGTGCTGAGTTATGACAAATTTGCTATGAGCATTTCTGCAGAAACGAAAATATTTCAAATGAGAAATCAGTGGAACTTTAGCAGAAACGGTTGACTTGCCAAGTGTGTAGACGTATTTGCACTGAGGCATGAAGCAAAGACATCCATCCACATCAACAGTTCTCTCCTGTTTTGATTGGTTGCATCACAATCACCGAAAGGATGGTATTTTCACAACATCTCAACCTGTCCACATTGTATCACTCTGTGTCTTAAAGTGTTTGCTCAACACCTCTGCTTTATTTCCGGTAACAATCTGTCAACTGTCAAGCTCTTCAACAGTCCTCCCATTCACTCATTGGCACTTGCCATTTCATTCCAGAAACAAACAGTCTGTGCCTGCATGTCCATTTGCTCTTAAGGAGAAGGTCAACGCTTTGTTTCAATGCTTATAGTATGCCCTTCAGTCCATAAATGATTCTTGTGCTCACAAATAAATTTCTTATTCACATTGCAGTGGACAATCTTGAATCGAGACTCAATATCTGAAGATTATTACACTCAATTTGCATCGACGTTGCCGACTCTATTCGAATCTCAAAGCCGGTTTTCAGAAGCCGACAGCACCTGAATGTTCCGAACTTTGTTTCCTTCATTGCTAATGAGCTGATGAATGTCTCATCTCGGATCATCTGGTTTTTGGATCATCTTGGATCTTAAATGCATGAGGTATTTGTAAAAAAAATCATGCATGCAGTGCTTGCGAGACCTCCGACGTTGTTTACCATATGCAAAAGCTTTCCTTCACATTTTATACATCATTAATGTGCAGGAAAAGCTTTCTATGATTGTTTCTTGCTAAAAAATAAAATAAAAAAGGTAATCTAAAACGTCATGAGAATGACACTCAAAACAAGTCTCAGGGTTTCTGATGCATTGTGTGCACTCCTGTGCAACCACAGCCTTTCTCTTTGTATGGCACCCATTGGGGCACATTTGGGAAGCCACAATTTTGTAATATCCCTGAAACCTTAAAGCTGAGTATAAACTGGGTGGAGGATGTCCAACTCGATGCTGCATGTGACATTTGGAAATGTGTTTGCAAGTCTGTCGGCATGACAAGAGCAGCTTGATGTGGCTGTTCTTGCTGGCAGATCTCCACTACGATCAGTTCCTGAGCAGCAGGCTTACTTTTTTGAGCCAATGAGAAGCTTGCATTTTAATCAGCCAACGAGAGCAGGTCCTGTTAGAATTTACTATGGTGGGTTTTAAAGGGTTTGGTTTCATAATTACCACCACTCAACTTTGCTTTACTTTGGGGAGTAGGCACATTTTGTTCTGAAAATCTCACCTGGAATCAAGTTTGTGGAGCACATTGACCAATTCAGGCCAGAGTCTATCAGATAATCTCAAAGTATACCACTCCCAGCACCCTGCTGCTGATGATGCCAATGCATCAAGTTGGCCATCCTGCTCCTATCCTACTCAGATACACATATCTCAGAGCTAACTGTAAGGTTAGAACAACATTAAAACTTCGAGTCTGATGATCGCAAAGCAGAAGCTGAATGTGCAGGTAGTTGAGTACAACAGTCTGTCAGTGGAACTTCAGCAGAAAGCATGATAAAAATAACCAGAATGTATCTCAAAATGCAAAGCCCCTCCGCATCCTTTTCATTGAAGTTGCCACAAACGGCAGTTAAAAATATTGTACATTTTATGATTT
>NC_140974.1:22864922-22959922 GCF_056783735.1 Eptatretus burgeri | reverse complement strand
AGGACTAGTTCTCTACTAACAACGAAGAAAGCCCTCCTCGCTCAACTCCGTACAAAACAAGCCAGAGGTGCTCTAATAAGGCTGCGAATGGAGAACTACAGCTTTATCGATACTCCTTCCAAGTTTTTTTTGCATTAGAAGCGCAAAAATTGAGAAACCAGCAAACAACTTCGCTGCAGACACCAGGAGGCCGAGCAATACACGATCCAAAAGACATTAGGAGCTTGACCAAACAATACTTTTCTGACTTGTATTGTGCTAGAAACACTAAGGAAGACATGATTCGTTCCTTAACCACCTCTTTGCCCACCTTGTCTGAATCTGCATGTCAAAAACTTGAAAAGGAAGTGACTCTTGACGAACTTTCTATTGCTTTGCAAACTTTGCCCACAGGTAGAGCTTCTGGACTTGATGGAATCCCTGCAGAGTTTTACAAAGCCTTCTGGGATTTGTTGGGACCTGAGCTGCTTGACCTCCTGGTTTATAGCCTACGGTCAGGCTTGTTACCACTTAGCCGTCGCAGGGCCACACTCGCTCTCATACCTAAGAAAGGAAACCTCCAGCAACTTAAAAATTGGTGTCCCATTTCGCTCCTCTGCACGGACTACAAGATTTTCTCGAAAAGTTCTTGCCAACCGCCTCAAACCTTTGATTGAGGAGATTGTACACCCCAATCAATCTTATTGCATTCCTAAAAGGGCAATACACGATAGTATTTTTATTGTCCATGACATGATCGATATTTGTATTGCTGAACATAGAAATGTTGGTCTGGTGTTTTTAGACCAAGAAAAAGCTTTTGACACAATTGATCATTCTTATCTCCTTGCTGTTTTACGGGGGTTTGGTTTTAAGGAAAATTTAACTTGCTATATCAAACTATTGTATAATAATATTTTTAGTTTGCTCAAAGTAAATAACATCTTAAGTCAGCCTTTCCCTGTTACCAGAGGTATCCGTCAAGGGTGCCCCCTGTCTGGCCTTTTATACTCCCTATCAATTGAACCTTTACTACATCGTTTACATACACGGCTACAAGGGTTTTATCCTCTGCCGTTAGAAAATCCCGTAAAAACCATTGCTTATGCGGATGATCTCTGTGCAATTGTGCGCTCAGATGACGATGTTCGTGCTTTGGTTGAGTCTGTCAAGGAATTTAGCCTGGCTAGCTCGACTAAAGTTAATATGGAAAAGAGCAAAGCTTTTTATTTAGGTCCACAGAATGAGACTCCCCCTCCAACCCTGCCAGGGCAGCTTGAATGGACCAATGAAGGAATACACTACCTCGGTGTCTTTCTTGGAATTCCAGGTTTTATTTCAAAAAACTGGGAATCGCTGATTACCAAAACTGAGCAGCGGTTAACAAAATGGAGGGGACTATTGAAGAAGCTTTCCTACCGGGGTCGTACTCTGGTCATTAATAATTTTGCGGCATCAATGCTATGGCATGTTTTTAAGTCACTGCAGGCCCCAGCTTTTATCCTAAGAAAACTTCAAAGTCTTTTTGTGGACTTTTTCTGGGGGGGGGGGGGGAAACGCTGGCTCCGGCCAGGAATACTAAGCCTACCGACAACAGAGGGTGTACAGGGGCTAATAGAGGTAACGAGAGGTAAGTATAGAAGCTAATAGAGCTTCTATACTCCGACGTCCCATGGAAAGCCTTTGCCCATTGCTTGCTGAAGCAAGCTGGGAAACTTGGCTATGGTGACGAGCTCTTTCTTCTCAACATGAAGCACATGGATATGACATCGGTCCCCCTTTTTTACCGAAGCATGATGGAAGCATGGCAGACGTTTTCTTTTCGCCGTGATACCAGTGCTTACTCCCTTCAGATGTTTTTAAAGGAACCAATATTTTAAGTCCTTTTTTTAATGGGGTCTGTAGTGACAGATCTTTCATGAAAAAGTTTATTGATGTCGGCGTTACCAGAGTTGAACACCTCAGGAACCCCCTTGTACATAGATGGAAGCCAGCTGCTGACATTGCCATGGCCACCAGTGTGAGGTCCATCAGAGTTATTGGCAGAATTTTCTCTGTGATCCTACAGACCTTTAAGCAAACCGGGTTAAATGGGACCCAGACATTGAAGATGCCCTCCATCTTTCCCAATGTCCTTTCCCAAATCTGTTAATTTTATTTCAAAGTTTTATGCCCTTTAACCGGATGGAGAAATCCTCAGTGTACAATCTATGTGTTCTCACCCTTTTTCCTGACAAACCTGCAGAGCCACAAGCTCATTGGCGAGCGCTGCTTCAAGCTAATCTTTCCACTACAATAAAATGGCAGGTGATGTACAGAGAACCTATTGTCAAGCGCTCGGGCGATCTGCAGTGGCGGCTGGCGCACAGCATCCTGCCTTGCAACGTCCTGTCCCACCATATATGTCCTGAAAACTCGGAATTGTGCCCCTTTTGCAACACCCCGGAGACCATTTCTCACATTTTCATTGAATGTTCAAGGTTGGCCTCACTTTTTTGGAATCATGTCACGTGTGATCCGGGGGCTCGGTTTGTCTTTCACACATTGTGTTTTTATATTTGGTTTTAATGTCTTGTATCAATGTAAAAATGAATGTCTTTTAGCAAACTTTTTGTGTTCTGAAGCAAAACTTGCCATTTATTTATCGAGGAAGCGAAAATTGCAGAACACTGATGTTTTAGCTGATGACGTCTGAACTATTTTTAAAGCATTGGTTTCGTCGCGTGTTCTTTTTGAGTTTGAAACTCAAGATCCTGCTTTATTTAAAAACCGGTGGTGTGTGAAACAATCCTTATGTTGCATGGTTGGTGGTGCTCCAAGAATCAATTTATAAATTTAATAGTACCTCTTTGTTACCCCTTCCTTTCCTGGTTATTCTTTTTGATGCTTGTACAAACATACTTCACCATGTGATACTTGAATTTTCTCGTAGCAAAGGGGAGAAGTCGAAGTCTCGAAGTCTGTGTCTGTCTGTCTGTCTGTCTGTCTGTCTGTCTGTCTGTCTGTCTGTCCGTCTGTCCGTCTCTCTCTCTCTCTCTCTCTCTCTCTCTCTCTCTCTCTCTCTCTCTCTCTCTCTCTCTCTCTCTCTCTCTCTCTCTCTCTCTCTCTCTCTCTCTCTCTCTCTCCCTCCCTCTCTCTCCCTCTCTCTCTCTCTTGGCACGCACGTGCAAACGCGAGGGGCTGTTGCTCAGTCTCCGGCGGTACGTGTGGAGTCTGTGTTGCTTTCTCCCTTCTTATCATCTTCTTCTCCTCTCTCTAATGTATTTTTTGATGGTGTTCCTTGTGTATAAACTGCTATCAATGCTTTATCGATTACTTGAAAATTGAATTGGTTTCTTCTCTTCTTTTTTTCCACTCTTGTATATAATCCTTTGCTTTGTTGTATTGAATTTTTATCCTTTATACTTTTTTAATAAAAGGACATAAAAGTAAAAAGTCTGTCTCTGTCTGTCTCTGTCTGTCTCTGTCTGTCTCTGTCTGTCTCTGTCTGTCTCTGTCTGTCTCTGTCTGTCTCTGTCTGTCTCTCTCTGTCTCTCTCTGTCTCTCTCTGTCTCTCTCTGTCTCTCTCTGTCTCTGTCTGTCTCTGTCTGTCTCTGTCTGTCTCTGTCTGTCTCTGTCTGTCTCTCTCTGTCTCTGTCTGTCTCTGTCTGTCTCTGTCTCTGTCTCTGTCTCTGTCTCTGTCTCTCTCTCTCTCTCTCTCTCTCTCTCTCTCTCTCTCTCTCTCTCTCTCTCTCTCTCTCTCTCTCTCTCTCTCTCTCTCTCTCTCACATATTTTAAGTTACAATCTCCAAACTCAGGGTACAAATACAACGTTGTGTGGGGTTAACATAGGCTATGTGGCTGTAGCCTCACATGGGGGTGTGTGGGAAAGTGTAAATTCTCGATGTAAATTTGTACCGTTTAGCACCACCTGGTGGTGGTGGCAGGGGTATTACAATTTCCTTTTTTTACCTGGCCAACGCTGAGGTGAAGACACTCTTCGCCGCCCCCCCCCCCACCCCCAAAAAAAAAGAAAAAAAGAAAACGGAGGGGCCTGTCAAAGCCTGACATCATGTGTGAGACATTTCTTGTGGGGACATCAGAATGAATGGTGGCAAGGGGTTGGGGAGGGAGCGGGACGTGAGGACAGGGGCAGGGAGGGTGGGGTGAGGGGTAGGTGTAGGAGTTAAAGCATACTTTGCACGGGTAAATTTGCCTTCCTTTCCTTTTCCTTCGCACCCAAATTTTTTGGCAAATGGGATGACTAATCGGTCCGTCAGCAAAGCGACGGGTTATCTCTGCTAGTTGTCCATAAGGTAAACATGTACCATGTGCACAGTCCGCATCATTGCTTTGCTTTGAATTCACATTTCTACAACAAACTTTGAATTCAAACAAACTCCAAATAAAATTGCTCGTTTGAGGTGAGACATCTACGAACCCATTTGAGACGGGTACCCTGCTTGTTGCAAGTACAGTGAGTGGTCAAGATGTCTTGTGACTCCACTTGCTTATAACATTCTGCTTTGTATTACAGGCAAGCAAGTACAGTATGATGGATGCAAGTGACAACAGCATTGAACATTGAGTAGTGAGAACATGATATCATAATTATATATATATATATATATATATATATATATATATATATATATATATATATATATATATATATATATATATATATATATATATATATATATATATATATATATATCTTCTTCTTCTTCTTTCGGCTGCTCCCATTCGGGGTCGCCACAGCGGATCATCCGTATGATCCGCATAGTGATTTGGCACATGTTTTACGCCGGATGCCCTTCCTGACGCAACCCTGGTCGCCTCTTACAACACAGGGATATATATATATATATATATATATATATATATATATATATATATATATATATATATATATATATATATATATATATATATATATATATATATATATATATATATATATATATATATATATATATATATATATATATATATATATATATATATATATATATATATATATATATATACACACACACACACACACACACACACACACACACACACACACACACACACACACACACACACACACACACAGTGGTATTGAAACATATGGACTACCCTGTACAAATGTAATGCCTTCGCCAAATCTAACTTAAGTAATGAGGCCTCCACCTCATCCTGCATGCAGAACAACCGCAGCAGGAGGAGACAGCTTACACAACAAAACACACATCACCCTGAAGATTTCTGGGCAGCCTGTAGAATATTGATAAAAACAAAGACAATTCTATGAACTTTCAAATGCCCTTTACATTGCATCAAGAAAAAAAAGCAAAGCACGGCATGTAATGAAGCAATGGATGTGAATAAAATAGTGGGATATGAATTACCTTGAACTTTACTCTGATTCACTGAATTGCTCCCAAACAAGAGGTTTTATTGAGTGGAATAATATGGCATGACAGTGTGAGCCAGAACGATTTTGGTTTCAAACATATCATGAATGAGGGGAGGTGGGTCGGGGGTTTTAAGAGAAGGCAATGTGCAAGTGCCGCAAAACTACCACATTCTCTGCATCCAATCAGGAAATAAATAGTGGTGGAGATTAAAAGAGCAAAGAGAGAAGAAATAAATAAAACAGACTGATAAACAAAAATTGTGAGGGGTAACAAAGTTAAAATTCTGTTCTATAAAAGTAAGAACAACCAATTGGTCAGTTTCTTACCCTTGACCCCTTCTCTCCACTGGGCCCAGGATATCCAGGAAATCCGAGCTTTCCCTGCAGAGAAGAAAGCATGAGGAATGTAAATAAATAGATCTTTGAGGTCACGCCATGGAGAGTAGCCCAAGAAGAACTGTCTTGGCTTTTGCTTTGCGAGGAACCAACACAGTATTTCTTGAGTAACATTTGCATCAAAATTAAACAAGGGGCTGTTGGAACAATAAATCAATTGGAGGCATGTGAGAAGAAATTGTACCTCGATTCTCAACATCTAAAGCGTTAAAATCTTGCATCATCCGTCAGGTAAAATGTCCATGTCCACTCTATGTCACAAAATCAATCATCTTTCCGTGACCGCACTTTCCATTTCCAGAGGACTGGTTCTGCCAAAGTGGTTTCTGTGGCTGAAAATAAGCCCTGCCAGGTCGACAGCCTTTCGATGCTAACGACTAAAATCTACGCTTTCTACTAATGCTAGCACAATGTGTATCACAGAAGTGACCTATAAAAATACAAAGTGTAAAATCAAATCATGTCAGAGAGTATGGCTTCCTTTATCGAGCGACGATAGCTGGTGACGGTACTGTTCTGCTGTTGCGGGTTTATCCCATAGGTTAGACAGAACGGTTTCTAACATTCCCATTTCCATTTCCTTGTACAATATCTGTTGATGATGTCATATTCAATCCAAAACATGTCATGTAACACACGTGTGTGCCACTTGATGTGGTTACTGTGCAGCAGCACATGGAATGGGCATATTCGTTAAGTACGGTATTTACATCCTCATACTCAAGACAAGAAGATTCATAAAAATAAATTGTAATTAAAACCACATTGGACATTAGTGAAGAGGTTGTGGGCTTCCAGACGAGTCACGAGTTGCCATTTCATCAGGGATTCAAATATGTTGCTTATAATGGGTAGAAGGCTCATTGGCCAATAGTTGGAAGGATCAGATTTCTCACTGGAGCCTTCAAAGACAGGGACTACAGAAGCCTTCTTCCAACTTGGTGGAAACACAGACTTTGACAGACACAAACGATACAATTTTGAGAGAACAGAAGACAGTTCAGATGACCACATCTTCAAAGCAATTGCAGAGATTCGATCTGGTCCTGTAGATTTTGAGATTTCAAGCCCTTGAATTATAATCTTAGCAACTTTCTTGGGTGTGATGATGAGAGTAGAAAGCCTGGTGGCAAGACGGGAAAGACAAATAGGCAATGGCTGTCCATTGTCTTAAAGTGTGGAGTTTGCAGCAAAATGCTCAGCAAAGAGGTTGACTTTATCAATAGGAGGAGTAAGCACTTCAGGGCCACTGAAGAGAAGAGGAATCGATGATGGATTACAGTTGAGAATGCTCTTTGTAATTCTCCAAAAATCCATGGAGCCGAGCCGATAATTTGAGATTACAAACAGATTCTCCATACTGTCACTGCGCATTCTCTAATACCCACTTTCAGTGGTTGCTCACAGGGTGAAAAAAGTGATGCACCTCACTTGAGGAAACACAATGATACTGATTGAAAAAGTGATTGTGATGGCTGCTAGCAGCAGAGCAAGCCAGAGCGAACCATGGCTGAGAGTGTGGTTTCACTTGGTAGGGATAAATGGATAAAGGGATTTATCCGAGAGGGGATAAAGAGGTCCATACCAACACGGATCGACTCAGTAACTTCATCAGTAGCTTCAGATGGGTTGTGACAAAGGATTGAGTTCCAGAGAACTTCAGCAAGAAAGGAATGAAAGGCATCCCAATCAGCCTTGCTATATTAGAAGACAATTCGATGGACAGGGTGAACAACAGCTGATGGCGAGGGGGCAAGAAACCTAAACTTCGATGTTGATATGATCAGAGTTTCCTCGAGGGGAGAGAATTTTTGCAGCACAATCCCTAGGATTTGAGCACAAAACAGATCAAGAAGATACCTGTTATCAGTAACTCGATCAGGAATTTGAGTCGGATCTGAAATGATCTGAGTAAGGTCATGCGACATGGAAAACTTTAATGCACTGACACCAGGAGCATCTGTTCTGCGAGAGTGAACGAACTATTCTTTGTGATGACTGATGAGCATTGAAGTCTCCAAAGACCATGATGTCAACAGTTGGATGTCGAGACAGCACCATATCAATACTATCAGTGACAACATCGAAAATAGAACAATTAGGCAATGATGGAGAGCGATACAAAAAATATAGGTAGCGGGTGGAATGCAAAAGCGCTCGACAAAAGCACAAAAACTTCTGCACCAATGTCTTTCTGAGTCACTTAATGTTCTGCTGTTTCTTTGCTCTTTGGCTCTTCACCTGTACCCCTCATCCATGGAGTCCACATCTATCAGTATCCATCTACATACACTAGTTTGTCAAGCATGAAACTAATAAATAAATACAACCATTTCTCACCATGTTATGGAAATGCAATAATTTATTATTAACATCCGCCATCTTCGAAGATGGATGGAGGTTACCGTTTTCACCCCTTTCTGTTTGTTTGTTTGTTTGTTTGTGAACAGTATTACGGAAAAACTCCGACGGATTTCGACGAAACTTGGTGGGGGGGGGGGGTTAGGTATGGTCCAAGGATCATGCCATTAAATTTTGGACTTGGTCCCCCCCCCCCCAAAAAAAAGTTGTTAGAGAAAATTTTTTTTTTTGCATTTCTACATGTTTTAAGTGATTTCCAACCCCCCCCCCAAAAAAAAATTGTTACCCCCCCAAAAAAAATTGTTAGAGAATTCTTTTTGTTTGCATTTCTACATGTTTTAAGTGATTTCCAACCCCCCCAAAAAAAAAAAAAAATTGTTAACCCCCCCCAAAAATAGAGAAAATTGTTTTTTTGCATTTTTACATGTTTTAAGTGATTTCCAACCCCCCCCCCCAAAAAAAAAAAATGTTGGAGAAAAGAACTATAACTCTGTCAGCACTGTTGACATCATATTTAATGAATAAGATATAAGGTTCACTTGAGTGACCCAGCAGTATTGGCGACGGAGGTTTTGCACTCTCCCAAGTGCTCCCCCTCTAGTTATTTAAGAGTTACTCAGTACAAAGCAACACAAATAACTTTGGTTGCCCAATTCATTCTTGGGCAAAGGACAATCTAACTTTATGAAGCACCTCCGTATCAAAGCTGATATGACATTAAAAACAAGTCATTGTTCCCTTTTTTCAGTTGTTTCACTCAAATACCACAACTTCCTCTAAAATGATATCCAAAGCCCACCTTCATCCCAGGTCGACCAGGATAGCCAGGAATCCCTGGAACACCAAGTTTTCCCTAGGGGGGAGGGGGGTGGAGAAGCAAGTAACTCTTTGTATAAAAACATTGTTTGAATGAAAGCACTGAACATCCTGCTTTTTGAGAGATACCACAGGACATGGAAGGTCCACAATCTGCAATTTTGGGTTGCTTGAGCAAGCTTAAAGTGCTTGTGTTTCGAGACTGCTATTTCCAGACATGAAACACAACATGTTTAAAACAATAACGTTTTCTCTTTCATTTATTAATTGAAGATTTCACATCATTTTAATTGCCTTTCAATGTCGACCTCTCCCCTACCCCACCAATTTTTCAAGATGGTAAACCGGTCGCAATGAGTTTAATCTCAAGATGGTCCCCAAACCGATCTGAGAGATGACCTTTAAAACACCTGTCCAAGAAGAAGTTTTACTTCAATGGGATTTAGCCAGACAGGTAATTCCCAAAATTCAATTGGTGGGTGCTGTTGATAGATGAGGGCAGCTAGTGGTGCCTGTTGGTCACAATCTGTTTGGGGAATGTGATTTCAAAAATGGTAAACACTAAATCAGTTGAAATATTCAACTTTAAACACAAGACCAAAGGCTGTCTTGTAGTACATGGCAATCAGAAACTATTATTGTAAGGGGAGGAAGAAGTTGGAGGCAAAATAAAGTCTAATTGCAAGATGAAGGGAATAGGAGGAGGTATAATGGAGGTGCCTTCTATAATTGATAAATCTTGGCAGAAAGCAACTTCAGCTTTCACCGAATAATTACTTGGCTTGGACGTAATATGAAAATGCTATTTTCACTCAAGTGTCACACATTTCCAGCCTAGTTAAGAGGCCGTCCAAAATTATTGAGATATTAACAGTCATTCAAAGAGTAGGGATTGGGGGGGGGGGACAGAAGGTTGTTACTTGCATCCAATTTTAAATGCTTTTTCAAAATGTTGATTTTAAATGTGCAAACAACTGCAAAAAGTAAAAAATAAAAATAAAAATCAATAAAATGGATAAAATAAACTCAAACAACGACATTGGACCTTGTGCTGAGCCGATAGCTTGATCAAAATCACCACAATCATTACACTGACGTGGCATGCCTCACTTCACAGCCAGTCGTACTGTGATTTCATGGCCGGCCAGGTGTGCGTGTGCACGCATTGCTTCGCATATAGTGTTCAATGAGTGTGCACACTCTCTTGACCTTTGACTTGACAGTGTGTTTGACCGTTCCCGAAAACTACGTCACAGCTGCTTTGCTATTGCACGTATGTAGGGTATGAGTTATTTGTGAACACCAGCATATAAATCGTCATGGCGCCTGAATTGTTGCTGGATAGTTTGTAGAGATTGTGAAATGAATTGTAAAATTACTAACACAGCCGTTCATAAAAACCCTGTAACTCTCGATGAACATTTTGTCATTGTGTGAGTGTATGTTACGTGTAAAACTGTTTCGAGTGTCGAGCAGGTTTCTGGAATCAAAGATCGCAAATATAATTAATAATATTTTTTTTTATTTGTCAAGCATATTTCTGGCAGCAAAGATCATGAATGACATGAAAATACATCTTTTGTTGCGTATTGTTGCTTTAATCATGCATCTGCTTGGCAAAGGTGGTGCACAGCTGTATTGACAATGGGTTTGAAATTTTACGTTTAAGTGAAATGGTCCATTGAAGGATAAAAAAAAAAACATCACTCATAAGTACAAAAAAGTGATGGTACAATAAAACAAAAAAATCTTGTGTTGCCTTAAAATAAAAATCCTGACTGTGTGCTTTTTTGTTGCTACAACTTGAAAAGTCTGATGACATTATCTTCTGAAAAACAAAAGTTAACAAGAGCTCAAGTGAGCACAATATACGCCCGGACAAGAAGGTATATACAGAATTGTGCTACGACATGAAAAACAGCAACCACTTTAGATGACGAACGTATGTCGCGATACACCGTCTCCACAGTCTGTACCTATGTACCATTTTATATGAAACGTGAAAGTTGAAAACTAGACCTCACTGCCATGGTATTAAAAACACCTCACTGCCACATTATTAACAATATACGCCCGGACAAGAAGGTATATACAGAATTGTGCTACAACATGGAAAACAGCATCCTGGTTGCCATGGCAACCACTTTCGATGACGAACGTATGTCGCGACACACCGTCTCCATCGTCTGCACCTATGTACCAAATATGAAACGTGAAAGTTAAAAAACTTTAGGAGTTAGAGTGCGGACAGGAACAGATGGACGGACAGACAGACAGACACAGACGGACAGATGGACGACCGGTATCACATAATACGCCCATATATATATATATATATATATATATATATATATATATATATATATATATATCAGGCGTATAAAATTTACCACTTTGGGGGGAGGGAGAAGGAGGTATTAAAAAGTGATACTCTTTGCAGTACTGTGAAAATGTTGACAATTTTGGACGGCCCTTAAGTCGAGGTCAAGCCAAACTGTGCAAACATCAAGACGATCCATGCACTTGCAAAACCTAAAAGATTGCACAAGCTTTGCGGCTGAAAAACTAATGAACATTTCAATCCACCGACGAGTTGACGAAACATCAATCTCCAAACTAAACTCAAGAATCACAAGAATACAACGAGAAATGCAAGAGTGCAGAGTATGAGAGCTTTTGAACTGTATCGTCTGGTTTAGATTCCCAAACAGACTATCAACTGTCATCCTGTTGCTTTGCAGGCAGGGCATTGCAGCAATGGGTATGTCTTCTTTTGGAGGGATGTAGTGTGGGGTTTCCCACCTACGAGCACTCATCAGAAGGAACTAAAGATCTCAGTATGTCTTTCGCATGTCTAAACCATTGTGTTTCTGCAATCTTCGCACTATGCTGGGATTGAGTTGTAACCCATCTTGGATACATTCCCAGATATGGAAACACTCAATACCAGTCATGGGTGCTCCAATGCCCCTGCAGCAATATAGGAGAAAAAAAAATCATCAAATAGCACCATATACTTTCGTTTATGCATTTTTCGTCCAAGTATTTGCAGATCACCAGGCTGACAGTACTTTCTGCATCAGATTCCGAATCTCCTCATTAATTGAAGGACCAATGATAGGGTAAACTGCAAGGAATTCTGCTGGAAACACACCATTGTCCAGGATGTGTAATCATCAAAGGCAATGCCACTGCACAATCAAACTAAAATTTGTGATCACTGCAAGGGGTTGCATGTGAACTTTAATAAATGTAAAATAACAAAATATAAATGGTGCATGTGAAGAAACCCATTGTGATTGAGATCGATGCAGGAACCAGTCTTCTGACCCACGCGGAAAGAAAGTTATTCACTCATCAGTGAGCAATTAAACTTTTGAAAGAGAGCCGCTTGCAAGTGTTCAAACAGACAAAAACTGTTCCCTCTAATGGTTATATATTTTTCAATTTTTTTTCATTCCAAGGACACAAACTATGAATAGATCTGGAATAGGTGGCACTCATCATATTATACTGTAATCATCATGGACTGTAATCTCAACAATCAGGGCCCATTGAGTCAAAATTATTGGCACAGTGGTGGAAAGGACATGCCTAACCAATGAATTACAGAGTTGGAAATGTACAAAATGTAAATAACTTTTTTAAAAAAATTAGTATTTTATGTGGTGTGTGAAAAGATTTCAACTCAAGGACTCTCTTCCCACACCCCTCCCCCCACCGAATCCCCTCCATATGTCCTCACCAAAAAAAAAAATGGATGTATTTCTCATCTTCTGATGGTGAGGTACATTGTGCAGCGCAGATTTGTAACACGACAATGAACCAGCATGATGTGTGCGATTGAGACGCCGGATGTAAAGGCCCGGTCACACCTTGACGTATGACGCCAACGTATGCCGATTTTTTTTTTTTTCTAAAACGCTGGCACACGTTGAATACGTTATGGGTAAGTTTTGATAACATTGAGAGCACGCTGAAAAACACTGCCATACGTCGTTGTACATTGGCTTTAAACGTTGTACTTTTCGTTTGTCCTCAAATTTTTTCATGCTTGAAATTTCACGACGTATGCCGGCGTATGACTCACACGTTCCGCTACGCTGGCCACAGGTTGTATGCACGGTCTGCGATCGTTGACAGACGTCAACACATGCTACTTGTAAGTTAATCATAAGTTGAGACACGTCGAGGTAATGTTTAGTGTACCCAAAACTTATTTCTAACCTATGATTAACGTGTTGTTGGCACGTTACGCGATCGTTGCCACACATCGACAGACGTTACTTTTAAGTTACTCATAGGCTGAAAGACGTCGGTATAATGGATCGTCCTTGCATCAGCGTCCACGGCCATGGCCAGGACACTTATTTGCAGCATTCTTCAAACTTTTCTTCGGCATGACGAGGATGTTCACACTTCGATGTCAAGCTTGGCTATGATTCCAATTGTCCATCGGAAGCGTCTATTTAAAATAGTCGAGTTTGAGCGTTTTAACACGTTCAGAAGAAACGCTTCAAATTTCCAAACCCCAGCATCAAAAAACAAAGGCGAGTGACAGCAATTAAAATCGTTCATTGTAAACAATGAAAATAGCAGAGTGCTACCATTTAAAAGTTGTTGAGTGTAAAAAAAATCCAATTGTTGAGCGCAAGCGTCTACTTTCAATAGTGGAGATGCAGCCATTTAAATCGTTGAGTGGCAGCCTATGAACCTACCCGTGGACACGCGGACGCAAGGACGATCCATCATAACCCACACTCTCCCCCTCACACTCACCGACTACTGCCAACATGAACAAACTACTACTAATACTAATACTAATACTAATACTAATACTAATACTGATACTGATACTGATACTGTTACTGCTGACATGGACATCGACTCAAAAAGGACTCAAACACTGTTGGGTTCCCCTTTTATGAGCAGCATTTTTAGATACCAATTCCCAAAACCGCTGGGAACACATCTTTATATGGCAGTTGTAAGCTAGAAACACATTCATTTTTTTTTTTTTGTCGACCGGAAGACGTCATTGGAATACGTCTACATACGTCGATGTGTGTTGGGACTACGTAAAGAATTGGTTCAAAGCACGTCAAACATAAGTTAGAAATAAGTTTCGCGTAAAAAAGACATTACCGCGACGTGTTTCGACTTATGAGTAGCTTATAAGTAGCGTTTGTGGACGTGTGTAAGCGTCCACATATCGTGTGTAAAACTTATCCCCATCGCATGCGGAACGTGTGTCATACGCAGAGTACGTCGTAAAATTTTGAACATGTTTAAAATTTCTTGACGTACTCTACTTACTATGACGTATGATAGCGTACTTTAGCGTTCTACTCACGTATACCAAACTTACTCATACCGTATTTGACGTTCCCCAACGTTTTAGACACATTTTTCTTAGGTCGGCATACGCTGGCAAGATCGCCAAGGTGTGACCGCGATGTTGTCACTTCCATTTCTACGGCAGTTATGATTCGAATCATTGTGCGTCAGCCTTTTAATAGGCTACGTCACGACATCGTCGGCGATGCGTGCAACGCGCTATGCCGAAGTTAGACTATCGTTGGGCATAGGTTGTGTAGGCCAACAACAGGTTCAGCATTCGTTGGTATAAGTTATCTATAACACAACGAAACGTTCTGTGTCCATTACTAATATGTTATGCATACGACCAACTCGTTATGAATACGTCCGAATCTTAAAAAAAAAACATCAAAAGTTCAACGTAAGCCAGCGTTTTACATACATTTTAATACGTTGCCATCGCTGGCTAAAACGTCAAGGTGTGACCGGGCCTTAATGACAGAGAGAAAGCTGTGCTCAAAGTGAAATTTTGAAATTTGGGGGCTGAGGAGAGGGGGATTTTTATTGGTCAAAAACTTTATAGGGAGGGAGGAGTTAATATTTTACCATCAAACTACTGTGAACGTATGAATAAATACATGTGAAGCTACCATACTATATTGGCCAAAACGTATTGTGTTTTTTTTTGAGGGATCTGAGGTCCAAGAATGAGCTTGTACATAAACCACATGTACGACGTAACATCACAAGACAATGGATATTTCAGTGCAGAACATGGAATTTCAACCTGGAATATCAACAAGGTGAGCTTTGTAATATTGTGGGAACATTACACAGGCCAACCTCATATAATAATATTTCAAAATGAAAACATTTCCCTCTACTGCTCGATTCACCTGATTATTTGTCACTCTGAAATCTGAAACAACAAACGTTCAAATAAGAGACTAGACTTGTCCCCTTCTACTTTATTGAGGCCTCATTGAGACAGTATGTCAAGACAGAGGCTGTGTGTGCAATAAAATAATAACTAGAAGAGCACTCGGTAGAGCGTATACCTCCACCACGTAATGACTGATCCACAAGAACATATTGGGCCCAATACATTTTTGAAATATCATTCTATATATAGTTTTTGTCCATATGCCTCAATGGTGAAGAATCACTTTAAAAATTAAATAACTCTCTTATCCAGATCCGGATTTGGATCTTCACCAAAATCAAATCAAGTTGTCGTGGTCACATCCCCAACCTGTCCACAAAATTTAATCCGAATCCATCCACAAATTTTTTGAGATATCATGCTATATATTAGTTTAGCCCTATCTCTCAATGGTGAAGAATCATTGGAAAAATTATCAGATCCGGATCCGTATTCGGATCTTCAGCAGAATTGAACAATTTCTTCCTTTTTACACACCCAACATGTCCACCAAGTTTCGTCAAAATCCGTCAACAACTTTTTGAGATATCGTGCTATATATAATTTTTGACCCTATCTCTCAAAGGTGACGAATCATTAAAAAAAATTGTAGTAGTCGGATCCAGATCCAGATCTTCACCAAGATCTAATAAGTTCATCCTTATCACACATCCAATCTGCCCACAAAATTTCATCTGGATCTATCTCAACTTTTTGAGATATCCTGCATGCAGACAAACAAACAGACAAGCAAACAAACAGACAAACAAACAAACAAACAGACAAACAGACAAACAAACAAACAAACAAACAAGCAAACAAACAGACAAACAAACAAACAAACAGACAAACAGACAAACAAACAAACAAACAAACAGACAGAGAGGGGTGGAAACAACCTCCTTCATCTTTGGTGGTGGAGGTAATTAATGCAATAACATAGCACACTTGTGGGATGCAGGTACGTGCATGACGTGGGACACAGGTATGTGTATGATGTGTGATGCACATGCACTGCTTTGCACTGTTTTCTAACCTTCTCGCCAGATGATCCAAGAGAGCCAATTTCTCCAGGTTGTCCATATCGACCTTTTGGCCCTTCAGGACCATCCTCACCCCGAGGTCCATCTGGACCATTCTCTCCCTTGTAAAAAGAAGGGGTCATGAAGAAGAAGAAAACACACACACACAGAAAATCTGTGAATGGAAATATTACACATGAGCAAGGAACCTCTGTGGCAAAAGCCCTTGCACGAGAGAATGCCACATCCCATCCAGACGGCATCAGCCCTCGTGTTCTAAAAACCTACTCCTCTGCTCTTGCTTACCCTCTCTCTGTTCTATTCACCCTCTCATTTACTCAAGGTCATCTGCCATCTGCTTGGAAATCAGCAAGCATTACTGCCCTGCACAAAAAGGTGCAAAAAACAGTCCCTGCAACTCCAGACCAATCAGCCTTCTCCCAATCATCAGCAAGGTTATGGAATCGATCATAGCTTCAGATATTAAATCCTTCCTCTTCTTCAATGGCTTGATTTCTGATAATCAATTTCGTGTCAGTCAAGGTCACTCTACCCTGGATATGCTGCTTCTGCTCTCTCAACAATGGATGGAGTTCCTCAATGCCAGACATGAAGTCAGAGCCGTATCCCTGGACATATCGCGTGCCTTTGACACGATCTGGCACCCTGTTCTGCTCACCAAACTCTCTTCCTATGGTTTCCACCAGAGGCCTGAAGCCTGAGGATTGAAGTCTCAGGCATAAATGTCAGGTCTGTGATGCCTATTGGCTCCAACTTTTCAATATTTGATCAATGATCCTTTTAACAGTCACTTCAGTCACACTGAAGGAAAACTTTTAGAGAGGGCAAGGTGATTGTGAATATGACAGCTCCGTGGATGTATTTGGCATGACACCAAAACAGTGGCCATATTTTTTTTCAGGTTGCAAATGTGGGTGGAGTGAGGTCCATTGTCCAACCAGTGGGTGGAAAGAAGCATTATACTGGACGGATGGAGGGATGGACAGATGGATGGGCAAGCGTATTATTATATAGATTTTTAAAAAATCAGCGTATAAGTGAACACAATCAGCAAGTAAAATATTTCCTTAATATATCTGAATTCACCTATACATTTTTGCTTAAAAAATGGAACAACCTTGGCATTTCTTAGACAATTGTGGTTAACTCATTCAAATAACTTTTTGAATGCCCCACTAATGTGGAATCTTATTCAGACATGCATCCAATTTCGATGGCATATAGATCTGCATTCTTTTCATGATGGGGAGCAGATCGTTTAACACAAACAAAAAACAAATTTGAGCTCACCCAGACCGAGGCATAATGTTAAGAAATGTATGTGTCTCTTGAAAGTAAGAAACAATGGCATCTGGTAAGATAGACAGGCAGATAAGCAAGAAGAGAAACGGGTCAACACATTACCTTGTCGCCTTTAACTCCCATGTCTCCTTTGAAACCCTGAAAGCCATCGTCCCCCTGAAATTGAACACGTGCGAGAACTTCACAAGGTTAGACAGAAAAAATCAACTTTTGGCACAAGACATTAATTGTCAATTGAAATCTGAAAATAAACTTGCAACAGCAAAACTTTGACATGAACCCTTTTGCTCTTTCCTCTGAAATCTCTCGCTGTTTTAGAAACTCGTCCCATTAGGGCCATCACTGCAAGATGATACGTAAAGAAGACTGTGACAACTTCTTACAGGAGTTAAGTAACTTTTTCCCAACATTTCCACTGAGCAGAAAAAAAAAGTGGAGTTTAAATTGCTGTTGTTCCATTGACAGGTCTGATTTGTTTGAGATGTAGAGACCTGTCTCATTGATCTCATTGAAATTTGCAACGTCAATTTATCTTTCTTTTATTTTCTGCAGAAAAGTATAGGAAAAAAAAAACCAATTCTGAACCATTAGTATAACAGTGTCTTGGACCCCAAATATAGACACCCTCACCTTACTGCCTCGCTCGCCCTTCAGCCCACGGACTCCTTCTGCACCCTGCAGGAAACGCGGCGGGGTAATGGTCAAATGTCAAAGCATTTTTATTTATTAAATTAATTTTGATTTTAAAATTAAAAAAGTATCTAACTGTCCAACATTTTGAACGTCGGGAAAACATGCAAAACACAAATGTAATGGAATCTCCATGCAAAAATACAGAAAGGTACAGTATTTTTTTTTCCTGAAGTCTTATTAAGAAGGTTGTGGACTACTTAAGGGCCAAGGAAATTGAGACAGTATTGGCAGATTATTGCAGCATGAAGACCGATCGATAAATTAGTACGCCGTGACTGCAGTTCCGCAATGAGCTCAGTGGTCGTCGCGTAACCTGGAATATAATGCGAGCTTGTTGTAGCATTTTGCAATTCATTTTATGGAACAATAGTCAACGTTGCTGCATGAGGTCCAAACTTGAATATATGCATTTTTCATTCTACCAGTATATTACTACAGCTGTTAACTTGGAGATTGAGCACAACTGTGTCATTTGGGATTGTATGAAAGTGCCAAAATGACATGAATTGGATAATAATATCTGAGTTTAAATCAACAATTTATCGGCAAACAAATGAACAAGGTGAAAAATAAAATATAACAGCACAAGGTTTCTCAACCCTTTGAACCCTGAGCTCCTTGGACTTTTGGCTCTCCCACCGTGGGCTCCCTGGCGAAAAATCTGGCCACTCGGGTATATGGAGGTTTGAATAGTGGCTGGTAAAACGGCCGCTCATGGGTTCAAAGGTTAATCTCCAAGTTAACAGCTATCGTAATATAGAAAGAAAGCATATGTATCACCTCTTCACTGGAATGGTGACCCTGAACCCATGTGCTCGGAAGTTGGACTGCAACAAAAGCTGGAAGTCGCATTTTAACTTTCATATACGTACACATACACGTGTTCAAGGTTAAAATAAGTACTTTTGCATTTTACTTGCAGTCAGTGAAAGACACAGAACCAACCACTGCAAAAAACAACATGTTAGCTACAACACTGCTAATCTGCCAACCTTTTATGATTATAATTTTTTTACCAATGCCAGCCGAAGACTTGGAAAGGGAATCAATCCATGAACATGGTTCTTGCTCACTGGCCTTAATCAGCATGGAATTAATTTCCTCCTTCCCAAAGAGATGAGCAGACAAACTCATATATGTATGTGTGTATGTATATATGTATACATACATATGCCAATTAGTACCTCTTCACCGGAATGGTGAACGTGAACCTTTATGCCACAATAACATTTGCTGAAGGGTTATGATCAATAGAGGGTGCCTGCCACACATCCACCCTTATTTAGGCATCCATTAGAGTTTACAAGGATTTTGCAGGCAGGAAATAAGATATTACAGGTAAAAACAAACAAACAAGATGTCTGCTTAATATTCGGTGAACATGATTGCTTTTTTTTTTTATGTTGAGACAAGTAAGCATTAGTTAGAATTTTGATTTTTTTTGCATCTCTAAAGAGAGTGAATGTGTGTGTGTGTGTGTGTGTGTGTGTGTGTGTGTGTGTGTGTGTGTGTGTGTGTGTGTGTCCTATATAATAATAGGGTTATTCTGTTTGTATGTTTCTCTGTCTAAGCCTGGTGTTGGCTTAGTGGTTAGGGTGGCGGCTTGGGATCCAAGGGTCCTGAGTTCAAGCCCCGTTGGCTGCTGAATTAACACCAGGGGGTTGACTCAGCCTGTCATCCTTCCGAGGTCGGCGAAATGAGTGCCAGTGTACTGGTCCCAGTGCATGCCCCGGTTAGAATAGGTGTACCATATCCCTGTGTGTCATAAGAGGCGACCAGGGTTGGCGTCAGGAAGGGCATCCGGCCATAAAACATTGCCTCAAGAAAAAGACAAACCCCTGCACAGCAGGGAAAAATGGCTGTAAAAACGGTTATTTTTTATTATGTTTCTCTGTCTCTCAGATGATTTTCTCTTTCACTAGCTACTTGACCAGGGACCATAAAACCCATATCATTATGCATATTCATGTTCTTGTTGCATATAAATCTAACATTACGAAGGACCTTATTATTATTTTTTTTCATCATTCACTTAATTGCAAATTTACTGAAGAATTGCTAGGTGACGGAATCTCGTGAGATAGTGGTTTTAAACGTTTTTTTATTTACTTTTGACATTGTTCTCAACTAATAGGAACAGGAACAACGCAGGAATGATGGGCTGATTTGCCTCCTCCTGTGCCAAAGTTCCCAGTGTATCCTTTTGTAACCTTGTTGTGAGCAGGAAGAAAGAGGGAGGGGAAGACAGAGAGCTTGGATTGGGGGGGGGGTGAGAGTTTGGAGAGTGAGGTTAAGGCATTGGGAATCTAGGCAAAAGTCCACTTTTATTCCCAAGGAAACAATTTATTTCGGGTCACGTGCCGGTGCGAGAGCTCAATTGAGGAGTGTTTTTTTTTTATTTTGCCGAAGCTTAAGCAACCAATTCCAATCGCATCAACGATGGTCTGCTCTGTTCTTTTTATTATTTCCTCGTGAACTAGTAATGTATCTATGGTGATGAGTGAGTGTGTGTGCTCGTTCTTGTTTTTGTGTTCACGGGGCATGGATATGGCTCAGTTCATGTTCAGGTTGAACATGGTGGTGTGTGGGTTGCATGACTTGTGGAGTTTCTGTTGGGAGCTGTACATGTGTGGGTGTGGTGTTGGTGGTCGAGTGTTGTTGATTTTTGATGACTTTGTCGAGCTGTTTGCAACATTCAGTTTTTGATATTCATATCAGAGGTACGTTTTGTGTGGGGATGTCCATGGTACACTCAGTTACACCACCCTCTTGGCTCTTGATATGCCATGTCTCAAGTATCAATCTGTGTCACTTGTTGGATGTCGTGTCAAAGACATGGGTCCCATCCAAGTAAAATTTATGGCCAGATTACAGAGAATGATGGGCTGTGGCTGACTGTTTCATTTTTCCAAGCCGAACTTTTATGTCATGTTCACGTCACCTTTGTTTCAAATTCCTTCCAGTTTCATCAATGTAGAATTGGCCACAGTCTGTGCATGATGAATGGTAAATTACTCCTGATTTGACACCAGTTCTTATCATATCCTTTAGTTTTGAAATGACATTATGGATGGTGTGCAGAGGCTTGTAGGCTACACCCTCAAGTGCTGTGTACCATCTTGCCAATTACTTTGGAAAGTCCTGGGTCGCATGGCAGTATGCAGTGCCCAAGCATGTCCAGCTCTTTCCGTTATGCCCATTTTGATTATTTCGGGGAAGTGAGTATCCTTTTGATATATTCATTATTGAGCAGGACTCCTCTAACCTATGTAATGGCACTCAATTTCAGTTTTGATGCGAGTCCAGCAGTCAGATTATGACACCAAACATGTAATTTCATTTCGAGTTTAAGGTATGCAATATGTTTCTAACAATGCTTGTGATCCTTGATAATCCAATGAGTTGTTTATGCAATCATGCCACATGCAGCTAAATAACTGTTGAGAGGTATTATAAACAGTGCAATATTGTTGATCCCATTGCCATGTGAATCGATGAAAAAAAAGACAGCCCTGCATGCACGTTGTCACAGCGTTAAATAATGGAATGCTAATTGGACATGCAGAGGTGAACAGACCTTCATGCCACGTGGTCCAGGATATCCAACAGGGCCTTGCGGTCCTGGAATGCCCTGGAAATAAAAAGCGACTGATTTATACAAAGTGTTTTTTTCCAGGCAAATATGAAATTCAAATATTCATACTAATATCTACAGGTATAAAGAATTAGATTAATTTCATCAAAACATACTAATCAATGGTAACATGCCATGTGATATTCAGAAATCACTGCCACAGAAAACTGCTGCCCCAGTGAGTGGTATCAACGGCAATAAGTCCTCCTAAGTGACAAACTTGCATCCAACGACCTACCTTTCCACCTTCCTTGTCATCTATTAATCTGCCTATCAATATGTCTGACAATTCACCCACCTGCCCCTCCATCAGTGTGCCTTACCCCACCCATTCACCGATGAACCCCGTCTATCTCTCCAAGTGTCAACTCTAACAGTCTGTCCCATCCACACTTTTGTTCCAACAAAAAGCATGGATTTTTAAAATTGTTTAAGACCAAGTAAGAACATCGTGCAGACATAATAAATACAAGGCAAAGCATTTACTGCAGTTGAAGTGAGGCAGAGGATTTTTATTCGGGAAATGAACATGAGAAACAATTTTTTTTAATCCATCATCTCTGTGTTAAGGCCCTGTCACACCTTGACGATTTAGCCAACGTATGCCTGACGTATGCAAAATTGGGCTAAAACGCTGGCACACGTCGAATACGTAATGGGTAAGTTTGTATACGTTAAGAGCACGCTGAAAAACACTGCCATACATTGTAGTACGCTGGCTTTCATCGTTGTACTTTGCGGTTGTTGTCAAATTTTAGCATGATTGAAATTTTACGACGTATGCCAGCGTATGACTCACATGTTCCGCTACGCTGGCCATAAGTTTGAGGTACGTTATGTGATCATTGACACACGTCGACACACGTTACTTGTAAGTTACTCATAAGTCGAAACACGTCGAGGTAATGATTAGCATTCCCGAAACTTAATTTTAACCTATGAGTAACGTGTTGTAGGCATGTTACATGATCGTTGCACACACGTCGAGGCACATTATGCGATCGTTGACACACGTCGAGGCACGTTACTTGTAAGTTACTCATAAGTCGAAACACGTCGAGGTAATGATTAGCGTTCCTGAAACTTAATTATAACCTATGAGTAACGTGTTGTAGGCACATTACACGATTGTTGCACACACGTCGAGGAACATTATGCGATCGTTGACACACGTTGAGGCACGTTACTTATAAGTTACTCATAAGTCGAAACACATCGAGGTAATACTTAGCATACCCAAAACTTATTTCTAACCTATGAGTAACGTGCTTTGAACCTATGTGTAACGTACCTCCAACGCATATTGACGTATGTAGACGTATTTGATTGACGTCTTCCGGACGACCACAGAACTTACTGAACGTGTTTCTAATTTACAGCTTCCGTATAATGGCGTATTGGCAGCATTTAAAAAAAAAAAACAACAACAATAACTTCCGATATTTCATCACGTGCTGTTAGGTCACGTCCGATTGCCTCTTCAGTTTGTTCATGTCTTATTCTTAGTTCCTCCTCTGTGAATATTTTCTTTTTGAGGATAATGTCACGTCGACGTCGAAACTTAAAAGCAAATGTCCGAATCTATTTTAAAATTCGTGAGACTAAAAAAAAATGTGCCTTGACGGAGAAAATAAGTTTCGGGTATTCTAAACATTACCTCGACGTGTTTCGACATGAGTAACTTACAAGGAACTTGTGTCGACGTGTGTCAACGATCGCATATCGTGCCTACAACTTATTCCCAGCATAGCGGAACGTGTGAGCCATACGGCGAATATGTCGTAAAATTTTCAGCATGCTTGAAATTTCACGACGTACTAAACGTACCACGAAATATGACAGCGTACTTCATCGTTTTTCAGCGTGCTGTTAATGTATACACAACTTACCCATACCGTATTCGACGTGTGCCAGCGTTTCAGACACATTTTTCATAGGTCGGCATACGCTGGCTAAATCGTCAAGGTGTGACTGCGTGGTTGACACTTCTAATTCTCAGGCGGTTATGATTTAAATCGGCGTGCGGCAAGTTTTTAACAGGCTACGCCACGAGTTCGTCGGCGATACGTGCAGCGCGCTATGCCTAAGTTAGACTATCGTTGGGCATAGGTTGTGAACACCGACAACAGGCTAAGCATTCGTTGGTATAAGTTATCTAGAAGACAACTTAACGTTCTGTGCCCGTTACTTATATGTTATGCATAGGAAACAACACGTTATGAATACGACCAAAACTTTTTTTTAAATATCAAAATTTCAGCGTACGCCAACATTTTACATACATTTTTATACGTTGCCATTGCTGGCCAAATCCTCAAGGTGTGACAGCGCCCTGAGGCAAGCACTTTATTTTGCTCTCACCTTTTCAGGTTCTGTTTTTCCTCCCTTTTGTTATCTGATCAACTTATTAATGGTGTTAATTGCAGGGCAGACAGCATGTGGATAATCAGAGAGCAAGTGCTATTGGCATCCAGGAACCAATATATATATATATATATATATATATATATATATATATATATATATATATATATATATATATATATATATATATATATATATCACTGTAAATAAATAAATAGACATGTCTGTTCTCCCAGCCATGCCGCATGGCAGTGAAACATGGTCTCTAAGAAAGAATATGGAATGAAAATTGATTATCACGCAAAGAGCATGGAAGGTTGCCATCTTGGCACAACCAAAAGGGACTAACTAGTTAACTAGTCCACAAAGCACCTCAGCACCGTTGAGTCTGTCATTTCACTCAGGTTGACTGGCAGGGATTTCAAACAGCCATCAAACTTATAGACTGGTCTCCCATCTATACTTTCTGTGACATCAACTCGTCCTGGGATGGATTGGACAGAATAAAATTCCTTGACATTCTGATCACAATAAAAAAAAAAAACGAAGTAGAACTAAGTCAGACAAGTAGCAAGAAAAATGGACAACTGGTGGACGACAAGCATTAGAAACTGCAACCTAGAAATGGAAGAATGAAGAACTAGTCCTGTTGGTGAAGGCTCGTGTCGATCTGAGAGAAAGCCCTGGTTGAAGAAGTAGACCAAAGATCAGATGGAGAGACAAAATTCAAAAGGTCGCTGTGGTACAATTGCCTAAAATTGCATTAAGTATTTAGAGCAGGGTGGACCATGTTGAGTTAGGCCTCCATCCTGCAGTTGACTAAATAAACTGGTTAAGTCAAGTCAAATGAACATAATGAAGTATGTAAATAAATAAATAAATAAACAAATATATTAACCATTCATCAATTCCATAGTGATTAATTTTGAAGCAAATAAGCAGAAATATAATAATTGGCAGATATCTGGGGTATAACTGTGAGGTCCTTGGTTGACCCATTAAAGGATATTCCCGACATCTTTGTTCTGAAAATGCCACTCAGAATTCTGCTGGTGATTATCTGTAAAACCTTGTGTTGAAGGTTGGCTGCCCAGAAGACAAAACTAGAGCAGGAATTCTAAGTGACAAAGGTGTCGAATACAACTTCCATAAATCCTGCACATTTGAGATGTGTAAAGAACAATACAAGAGGTGGCCAATGAAAGCATTTCAGATTGTCATGAATCTTATCTTCTCACAGCATGGCAATCTTCACGTCATCTTTCATTAAAGTGCATCAGGTTCCCTTTTATAATGTGGTCCCATTTATTCTCAATTATCTTTGGTAATTACTTCAAAAGGTCTTACGAAGGAGATGCTAACGATATTCCAAGCCATGCCAACATTTTTTGTTTCTCAAAATTTTTTTGTTTTTCATTTTTTTAATTCATTTTACAGGAATTGGTGATGTGATGGTGAGATCGTCTGGTCTGAGTCTGGGAGATCGGCAGTTCAAACTCTGGCTGAGTCATACCAAAGACTTAAAAAATGATAGGATGTCCTTCTTTTCTTGAAGCTTGGCATTTATAAGGATATAACATTGACAACCAATCATAAGTTGGTAATACAAGTGCAGGCTAATTTCATGGGCCCAGTGGTCTTCCCCTGCAAGGAAGTTCCTTTAAAGGGAACTCATATAAACATATATATATATATATATATATATATATATATATATATATATATATATATATATATATATATATATATATATATATATATATATATATATATATATATATATATATAGTCGACATCTCTCTGGCAATTATTAGAGAAGCACCTCAGCACCGTTGAGTCTGTCATTTCACTCAGGCTGACTGGCAGGGATTTCAAACAGTCATCAAACTTATAGACTGGTCTCCCATCTATACTTTCTCTGACATCAACTCGTCCTGGGAATTTTTTCAAAGAAACTTGCTCTCACTCTCTCGTGCACAGATTTATCCCCTCTTGTCTTCAGTTGTCCTACCCTTCCTCCTGCCCATGGTATACTGAAGCTTGTGTCGAGGTAGTTATCCTGAAACAACTTGCCTTCGCCTCATGGAAGACATAATCCAACTGAGGGTAATCTCAATTCCTTCCACAAAGCTCGGAACAAGTGTGTTTACCCTCAGTAGAGCCAGGAAATAACATCTTGGTAATCTCAAACCTTCCTCTATCCTCCAAATCCTGACAACATCTCATTAAGTCTGATTCTGTTGTATGTTCCCCCTCCATCCCTTCCCTTACCTCCTGGTAAGGAGAGAGCCTTACCAGGCTCCTGCCTCTCACGTTTCTCAGCTTCATGCTCGAGAAACCAAGGCATTTGGGATCATTGGCATCTCCCACAGTGAGGCTGAGTCTTTTGGCCTCTCACTCTCTCACTGCAGGCAGGTTGGTGGTCTTTCTGTCTCCCACAATCTCCTCTCCTGTCTCGCACCCCCTGGTCTATCTGTGATATGTCACCCCCCCCCCCCCATATTTCCGCAGAGCGCTCAAGGTCTGCCAGCAACACCTTTCTGGTGAAACTGCCAAAATCACGAATCATTACCCACCTTCACTCTTTCATTCCTCTTTTTCCCCACCTTTGGAATAAACTCCCACACTCTCTCCAATCCCATTCTTCCCTCCAGGTCTTCAAAACAGCTGTTCACCACCACCTCTTATCTTCCCCCATCCAAAACCATGATCTTTTCTACTCCTGTTAATCCACCCCAAACCCACCTCCTTCAAATTCCCTGCCTTCTTTTCTGAAAGTTCCCTGTCATGTAATGTCCTGGAAGTCCTGTGGTGTCCATCTTGTTTACCCCCTGTTCCCCGCCCCATCCCTCTCCCTTCCACAGATCTCCTAAGGTCTCTGTTCCTCACTTTTTTGTCCTTCCCTCTCCAGCCCCTCTTGTCTCCTGCTCCCTTTGTTGTGTGTTGTGTGTGTTAGCTCTCTTACGATCCTCATCAATGTACACAAAATATAAAAAAGAGCTATGACACAGAAGGAGGCCATTTGGCCCTGGCTGACCTGTGCCATATCTGCACCCCATTAACCTCATCTATCAAAGTACTTTTCATCTTTATAACCAAATCCTATGATTGCCATGAGCTCAATCTAACTTGGAATATTTGTGCCTTTATAATTCAGTTGTAAATTTAAATAACTATCGGTAGTGCGTTGGCCAGCATACTAATACTTTGTGAAAGATACCATGCAGACATTATTGTCCACGACCTAAATGCAGATGGGACAGCCTCCTTTTCATTCCAGTCCAAATTAAAGTATAATCCACGTCCCAGGCACTCACTCACCCAGGGCAGCACTTTTCGCCGTGGATTAAAGTCCACAGGGAAGAAAATCTATAACCAATCATATAAGAGGTGATCCCGCTTCAAATGCTGCTATCCTGTTACCCCCCATTCATTATTTTTTTTTTCATATGACGAAACCAAGATACTCTCACAACTTGACCTTTTGTTGGAAATGCTCCGCCATAGACAATGCTCTTAAATGAGAGTAATGATATGAAACCAACGGAGGTGACAGTATTAGTGAACATGTGTAAGCAAACCAATAGGAGTTTTGTAATAAACAGAAATATGACTCACCAGAGATCCTTTTACACCTGAAGGACCTTCCTTCCCTGGGTGACCCTGAAGAATGACAGACAGAGTGACAGGAAGGTCTTATGACTCAAACAACTACATTAAAGGATATTTTATTCTGCAGACTTTAATTAATAATTTATATACAACAACTTTAATTAAATAATTAAAGGAAAATTTATTTCATAGCCTTTCGGACTTTCCCAATTCATTGCTTTCTGCATGAGACATAAATAATTGTAAATGTATTCAGTTCCTATTGGAAGAATCATGATGAAACCTTACTGGCCCACTTAACATTGAATATTTAAGACCAGAAACATCAAATCTAGACACATTATACCGGAAAATTGATGAAATCTAAACTCGTTGACTGTTGTGAGACCAGGAACCACATTCAGGAAATTGATCTGTTTGACTCCTCAGAAAGATGCTGCAACGCTTTACGATCCTGAACAAAGCGTCGGCAGGACATCCGGCTTAATAAAGCCAAACAAAGCGAAGGCAGGCCATGCTGCAGAGTGTCTGCCGATTAAAAACACAACGGGTCTTCATAACGTGTTATATGATTGCCACAAAAGTCGTTTCTGGTTTCCAATAATGGTGACTTTGACTCACAAGATGTATAGATTTGGTTTTGAATAAAAAGAAAATCCACCTGTTAATCGTAGAATATTTTGCAACACGTCTGCTAAGTACTTAAAACTCAGGACATCTTTCCATGAGACAGGAATACACAATGCAACTGAATTGAATATGGATCATCAGTTTATTCACTTTTCATACTCAGGATTTCAACCTACTATTATCAGCACCCCTCAAAATATACAATTCACAATAAATATGCCTGTTGGGCAGAGTAAACAGAAAATGGAAAAAAAACACACACAATTTTTCACATGTTTGTTCCTCACACATCTAATAATTTAGTGAAGAGTAATTACCATGTTCCTAAAACGTTATATTAATATTTAAAGGATGCTGTAAATGATACTAGTTCGACAACACCGTGTACTTAACTTTGTCATAATTCCAAACCTTCAAATACTTGTTCCCGAAAGTTAGAACCTCGTTAACTTGTAGGCAATCGATAGGTTTTCTGATCGTCCGGATCATCAGGTGGGATCCGTTATTCACGAGGATTTCTACCCTTTCAGCACAGAAACTCTCCAAACAGTGGGTCAACAACTGTGACAATGGGCGTACGTTCGTAAATTCAGAAATTCAGTTATGTTCGGCATGCACACGCTCACACACATGCACGCACACCCACGCACCCACACTCCCACGCATGCACGCACACACACACACACACACACACACACACACACACACACACACACACACACACACACACACCTGGCAATTCTACAATTATATTTATTAATTGTACAGTATCTGGGCTATTCCTAAAATACAACATAATTTAATGGATTGTAGTCAATGATGTTAATTTCACAACATCCTATATTCAACTTCATTTAAATTATAAACCTCAAAACATAGTTCTCTTACATAAAGTAAGAACCTTAACCTGTAAGCAATTTCCTGACTGAACAGATCATGAATGGTTTCCCGACTGCACGGATCATGAACTGGGCACCGTTCTTCCTCGAGGTTTCAATCATATCAGCCCAGAACCTCTCCAAACAGCAGATATACAACCTCGGTCACGGATCCACATCAGTAGATCCACAACCTCAGTTGTGTCCAGGCAGTCAGTCAACCCATCAGTGCTATGTCACTCATGGAACTCCACTCACTGGAGGATTTAATGTATCTATACCTCCCATCACACGATAATACATTGAATCATGCACATCTTACCTTAACCACAACATGTCCCCCAACCAGCACGTACACCCCACTTACCTCTGGATCAAACCATTATTCAAATATTCAAACGATTATTTATAACAGGTTTCTATATGCTGCACTCTCCCAGGAACGACTGAATATATTTAATATATATGTATATATATATATATATATATATATATATATATATATATATATATATATATATATATATATATATATATATATATATATTTATTTTTTTATTTTTTTTTTTTTAAACAATACAGTTATAAATGTTTCATTGATAATATTTTTACTCTTCATATTGTATTTCACGAATTCTATTTGGTATCGTTTTTATGATCTTAAAGAAAACTTGTTTTAATCTGCCAACTGTAGAATACGTCTGGGTGTGTGAGCACACGTTGAACTGTTTTAATCTCTTGATAAGTTCAAAACTGTATGTGGTTACTCGCATAGTCATAATTACTTCATCTGTAACTGCACCATAGAATAGCTTCTTAAGAATAATGCTGTCTAAGAAAGGCATTCGCGCAATGTGAAATGGAAAAGCATCTCATGTGTCAAATAAATTGGTGTGAAATTTTAATTATTGATATTGATTTGTAATTTCAAAAGAAACTGAAGTGCGAGTTTAGTTTTCCTTTTAAAATTCGAGTTCTTTTGGATATGTGTGCATGCATATATATATATATATATATATATATATATATATATATATATATATATATATATATATATATATATATATATATATATATATATATATATATATATATATATATATATATATATATATGTATATATATATATATATATATATATATATATATATATATTATATTGCTACGGTTGTGGAAATTCACAGAACACCATTCAGGTTCCGCGAAGATCAGTTATGTCGATAAGTGTGTGTCCAGGTTAGATTTCCCCGATGTCTAAAGGGCATTCTTGGTGTGCTGGGCTGTGAACCTTTGAGGTAGTGTTATTCTTTCCTATCTTTATTTTAAACAACATCTCCTCACCACCTTCGCTACAACCGCCAACATCTCCTCACCACCTTTGCCACAACCGCCAACATCTCACCACCTTCGCCACAACTGCCAACATCTCACCACCTTCGCCACAACGAACATCTCCTCACCACCTTCTCCACAAGCGCCAACATCTCCACAAACAACGGCATCTCGACAAACAAAAAGAACAACAACAACTCCATCACTCCCAGGTAAACAAAAGTGACGGTTAAAAGTATTCACCAAACAAAAACAACACTCCGAGGATTTTTCCCCCGCGCGCCGGGAAGGAAGGGGCAAATGCCCCGGGGCGATAAAGGGCCACGTTGAAACACCGAGAAAGCAGTTGAGGAGGGAGTTGGCAGCTGGCGGTTGGCGAGTGGGTGAGAGAGTCCCTCTCCTTGGTCTCTCTCCTTGGTCTCCTTGGTCATTGAAGGCTCCGTTGGAGGCGTTGTCGGAGGCGCCGTTGGAGTCGAGAGTTGGTGGAGTCCAGTCGAGTGCGGGCGGAGACATCGAGGGTCGCCCAGCGAGTCACCACGAGGGTGGCAGGTAACCTGCACGGCCTCTCGCAGCCTTGCGGTCATCCCGGCTCCGAGGAACATTAAAGGCCTATGGGCCCAGTTCTCCCTGTTCTTTTCTGGGGGTTTTCTGCATGGAAGTCTGTGGCGCCTTGTCCGATAAGTAGAATTGTTAAGTGCATGTATGTAATAGATAGACAACGGCTGTAGGTCTTTTTGCTCACGTCTTGTCCCCTACCCCCATTAAATTGCCTTGCTTGCATATGTGCATGTATAAATAAATGTCCTCATTGTTCGAATATTTACCTGCTCATTGCATCCCTTCCTCCATTGAACTGCCATAATTGCGTTCGGAATAAACAGCTGGTTATTAATAGCCGATAAGATAATCGGGTCCGACGGGGCTTGGCGATATAGAACCGCTCAGCAAATCGCAAATGGAACGAGTTGCTTAAAAGCGGCTCGTTTTCGTGCAGGCTCCGTTGAGGTGTAAATCCCTGGCATTTCTGTCTGCGCGAATAATTAGGTACATCGACAATTCGGCGATCAACCCTGTAGTGCATGGACAGAAAAGTTGGCTGATCTATGGTGTGGTTAACAACATCTATGGTGTGGTTAACAATATGAGCTGGGTTTCGGTGTCGATCCGAAAAGCTGTGACTGGATTGCCATGGTCGGTGGGCGTGTGCGGCCGCAAATTAGCTAAAAGCGGTCGTCCGCACACCGGAGTGGCGGAAATCCACAATATATATATATATATATATATATATATATATATATATATATATATATATATATATATATATATATATATATATATATATATATATACATTTATGTCATCATCAAGAAGCGAATCAACTACAAACTGACATTAATTGCTTGTAAATCATCAATGAATCTGAAGATGTTTTCACAACTTCGTGCAGTTGTTAGTTAATTTCTGCACAAATTCTGCACCCAATCGGACTCGTACATGTGCAGGAACAAATTTACAAAGGAAGGGGCCAGAGCTGAACCCATGGGTATCCTCACTGTCCGCTGGGGTATCCTGTTGCCAAATCTAAAGAAACTGTTAAGGAGAAATTGAATACTTTCTTTGAGTTTATTTTTTCTAAAACTAAATTAATATTGATCTAACTTTGCAGACCAGTTTGCTCAATATTGATAAACCGTGACAACATCATTTTGCCTTTGATTTTATAATGTGTAAATATGCTTGAGCTCTAGATTTTCGGGGTTTTCTAGTGCCGGGTGGGCTGGAAGAATTATGAGTGGGTCGGACGGTTGCGGTTTGAATGAAGAGTATTGACTTGGTTTGAATAAAGAGAAAGAGGCTAAATTGGTCTTTCTGTCAAGCATTTGTCCCTCTTTATGTCACTTTCTCTGTGAAAGATACAGTGGCACTCTGGATATTGTCTTTGGTATGCTGTTTGCTCTCAGTGTTGCACTCCACAGGTGATATATGTATGGGCATTTTGGTAAATCGCTCCCCATCCTTCCATTGATGTTGTTGCATCTTCACACCATGCCTCTTCTAAGATCTTAATTTTCTTCAGATTCGTATGGATCCATTGTCTGTGTCGACCCCCCTCTGGGTGCGGTTCGGGAGGCCATCTAAACAGGCTGATTATTGGTGTTCCATCGTCAGGCATTCGGGCCAGATGACCAAGCCACTCTAGTCTACATTTGGAAACATTCTCTGTCACTGTTTCACTGTCCCCTCACTGCTCCATGACACTGAGATATTATGTGTTTGACCCACTGCTGCTGATTTGAGAGCCATATGATGGCATGAATGCATCTGTGATGGAAGGAGTCAAGTCACTTCAAATCTTTCCGAAGAGATGTCCAACACTCAGACCCATATCACAGGACAGAGAGAACATCGGCTTGGTACACTTTGTAATTAGTCACCATTTCAAGGTCCCTGTTGATAAACACTGAATTGTGGAGTGTTCTGAAGGCTCTCAATGATTGTGCCCACCTTCAGTGAATGTCGGGTTTCATTCTTCCCAATGATGAGAGCACTGACCCTGAAAACAAAAACTCCGCGATACTTTCTATCAAATGATCAGCCACATGAATTGGAGTTCTGTCATCTGCTGCTGCCTCTCTGCCAGTTACCATAAGTTTTGTCTTCGATACACTGACTGACACACCAAAGTCAGCTGCTACTTCAATATTCCTATGCAGAGCGTCTTCAGCACCTGCTCTTGTGTTGGGAAGTAGAGTTGTGTCATCCATGAATTGGAGCTCAGTGAAATTGGCATCATCTGCATTGTGGGTATACAGTACCTGCTCCTTAGCTTTCAGTCAGGTTTGTACTGCGCAAACACATATGTGCATGCACATGTACACTGACATACATCCTTTGAGACCTGATACCAGAGGAGGATACTTTGAGAATTGGAACCAGAAGTGAATACTAAGAGATCAGGTACATCTCCGTTCCACCTCCTGAAATCCATTCACGTGTGGAGATAGCAGCCAACAAAAGCACCTTGCACACATAAACACACACACCAACACACTAGATGATGGCAAGGGGTAGGAGGGCATAATTTTCTGCTTCTCTCTCACCTGGGATGGAGGAGACTAAGGGATGCATTAAATGCATCAGTTTTGAAGATAGTGAAGACTGAGCCAAAAATGGCAGCTTTGATGAGACGAGATGCTCATGAGGCGCCTGGTATCACGCTGTTCGACATGCATTTGTGACGCGGCCTGGGCCTGCAATGATAATTGAGGTAACACCGGTCAACGAGCATATTATGAGAGGAAGGATTCGCCACTCCTTGGGTGTCATTTCCCTGGTCTCTGTATATGCTCCAAATGAGGCAAGTGATCTCACCGTGAAGGTAACATTCTATGCAGCGTTTGAATCTGTGGTTGATCAGTGCCACAGGCGAGATACTCTTCCAATCTTGGGGGATTTCAATACATTGACTGGCACTGACAGGGATGGTTATGAGACGTGTTGGTCCCCATGTGTCTGGAACTGTGAACCAGGATAGCACTTAGTCCTTGACTTTGTAAGAAGTTGTGGATCTAGGGTGGCTGGTTCATGGTTTCACTGTCCACAGGCTCATTGCTGGACTTGGTATTCCATCGCTGGTTATGTGGCTGGTGGTATTCATCGCTGGTGGTGTGGCAAAGGAGAATGACCATGTGCTCGTTGATGGTCGCTGGAGGATGATCCATAACAGCAGGGTCTACCGGAGTGCTCAGTTCATCAAAACCGACCACGGGCTTGTTGTGGCAACTCTGAAGTTGCAGTTTTAATCCAGGAGAATGGTTCCATCTCAGCCGAAGCTGGATGCTGGCAAGCTCAAGCATGAGATGGTTGCTGAAGAGTTTGCGAACAGGCTGAGTTGGGCTTAGGGGAGTTTGAGTGCATGGGGAGTCCTGAGGATTTTTGGAGAGCCTTCAAGACTACCATCCTTGATGTTGCCTGTGGATATCTTGGAACTCACCATTAGGCAAAAAAGAATTTTGTCTCTCAAGGGACACAGGATACCATTGACAAGATTTGAAGGGCCAGGCTTGATGGCAGAGCTGAGCTGTTTAGTGAGTTGAAGTGTCAAACTACACGTGCACTAAGGATGGATAAGGAGGCCTATGTGCAAGGAGTTTGCGAGAAGGTAGAGCATCACCTGTGTTCAAGTGATTCTCTTCCTGCTTACGTGGGAATTCATGTATTGCATTCCTCCAAGCCTGTCCCTCGGTTTACTGCAGTGAGAGTGGAGGGTGTTGGGCTCTTCACGGCAGTGAAATCCCACTGGGCCAGTTACTTTACTCCGCCTTCTGAAACCCTCATATGGAGAGAACAACAACAACACACACACACACACACACACACACACACACACACACACACACACACACACACACACTTTGAGACCTGCTTCACATATTTATAAATTTCACAGTTAGCCTTCACTAAATAATATATATTTTGCACTGTACATTCAACATGCAATGGAGCAAATAGCTGACCCACCAGCTGTTGAGTTGGATTCCAGCAGTGTTACTTTTCCAATTATTGACCCTCCAAACAACTTTGATCCAACTTTGATCCAACTTTGTGGAAAAACAGGCTGTGGTGAACGGGTTGAAATGGGGTATAGCTCCTGGGATCTGTGGCATCCATGACAAATTCTCAAGGCTGGTGGAAATGATGTGCTCATGTCTGGAACACAGTTGTCATCCCAACTGATTGGAAGAGGAGCCTTGTTGTTCTTCTCTGGAAAAGGGAAGGATTATCGCTAGGACTGCAACAACTACTGAGGGGTGACACTGCTCTCAGTGCTGGACAAGGTCTTTGCTCGATTAATTATTATTGATCGGGTTCGCCACCATCTGCTTGAGCACCACTGCCGAGAGCAGTCAGGCTTTACACCAAAGAGCTTAATGATTCACCGTATCCTTGCCATTTGGGTCCTCACCAAATGCAAACAAGAGTATTGGCAGGGGCTGCTTGCAGCCGATGTTGATCTCTGCAAAGTGTTCAATTCAGTGAATCAGGATGCCTTCTGGAGGATTCTTGGTCTTTGAAGGGTGCTATCAAAATGAATCAATTTGACGTCTGAACTCTACTCTGGGAATGAGAGTGCCATGAGATGTGGTGATTCCATCTCCGACTTATTTCCAGTTGTTGCTGGAGTTCATCAGGGGTGTGCACTGGCCCCCACACTTTTCAGCGCTTGTCTTCAAGACTGGATTCTGGGGAGTATGTCAGAGAGATCAAGCTGCGGTGCATCGTTTGGGAATGTCAAGATCTCTGACTGATTTCGCAGATGAGGCAGTCATCTTTGCGGAGACTCCAGATATCCTTTTGGGGGTCCTTGAGGGAATGAGGAGTCAGAACCGCTGGGATTATGGCTTTCCTGGGTCAAAACTAAGATCCAGGCTTTCAATGACATCTTGCATGCTGCTATCTTCTCTACACCTGTTTGTGGCGAGGATGTTGAAGTCATGGAGAGATTCACTTACCTTGGCAGTGATATTCACGTCTCTGCTCGCTATGAGGCAGAAATCATTAGATGTCTGGGTCGGGCCTGGGGAGTCATGGAATCACTGGAGTATGGGGTGTGGCACTGCCGGTACCTGTGCCGGAGGATTAAAGTGTGACTCTTTGGGTCATTGGTGTTTCCAGTCTTGCTCTACAGATGTGAGACTTGGACTCTGACCAGGAATCTGAGACGGAAACTTAATTACTTTGGTACCAGGTCTCTTCAGAGAATCGTTCACTATCGCTGGTCAGACTTTGTGTCCAACGAGTGGTTGCTGAGACACTCAAATGAGAGTTTTTATCTGTATTGTCTGTGACCATCAGCTGTGGATACATGGACATGTGGCTCATTTTCCTGAAGTTGATCCTGCTCACAAGATTCGCTCAGGGAGGGAGTTTCATGAGTGGAGGAGGCGAATTGGCTGACCACATGTCTTGTGGTTGCAGCAGGTTGATCAGCATGGGGATGGGCCAGGCATCTGCCTGAGGGATGGCCAGATGGAGGCCCCTGGTGTATTGGCAGAAAGTTTATGCAGCGGTGCACGGCTCCGGTACATTCTCCCATATTTGACCAAACCTAACCTGATGGGAGCAAGAACCGAGTTGGAGGTGGCAGCTCTGATGGGGAAAGGAGGCACCCATAGTCACGGTAATGGACTTGCATTTGGGATGCAACCTGGTCTTGCCTTGTGACTTGCTGGGTTTTGCCGACTCTATCCCATCAAGGAAGGATGAGACCGAGGAATGAGGACACTGAGAAGGAACAGATTGGGACCGAGCATACCCGGAGGCCACTTCAGGAGTGGAGGGAGAAACGCAGCACGGATAATGTGAGATCTTGGTTCATGAATCGTGGTTCCTTGCTGGAGTGAAGCTGGATTATTCAGGATTGAGGAAGGCTCCGTTGGGTGGAACACAGATAAGAAGATGGCTTTTGGTCCATGAGTTGTGGTTCCTTACTGGGGTGAAGATGAATGTTTCAGGAGCAGGGACGGCTCCATTCAGTCTTGAAGACTCGCAAGTGGAGATGACAACCAGTGGTGGTGGTGCATACACATGCACACACACATAAATGTTTTGTGATTTCCACATACACATGCACAATTGTGATTTATACACATATTACATACATACAAATTGATTTGTGATCATGCATATGTTATATGTGACATGTTGCACATGTTATATCCACACATATTATACGTATTGTGTACACACATTTTGATATGTGATCATACACATATTGTGCTTGAGATATTTTAGATATCACTCACACACACACACACACACACACACACACACACACACACACACACACACACACACACACACGCTTTGACATCTGACAGGTGTCTGCTCCACCTTATGAAATACTCATATGGAGAGAAAACACACACACACACACACACACACACACACACACACACACGGATACACACGGATACCTTGAGACCTGCTTCACACATTTATAAATTTCACAGTTAGCCTTCACTAAATAATAGATATTTTGCACTGTACGTTCAATATGCAGTAGAGCAAAGCCTTCCAGAAACCCCTGCAGATTGGTGGAGGCACAAGATAACCTCGTTATCCCTGCAGCCGCATCTCCGCACACCTATCCAAGGCCAAATCCAGTGCGCTATTGCATGGAAATATAAACGGACAATCCATGCCGAGACACTCTCCAACGCAAGGGTCTCCACACAATCACAGTCACGTACGAGGTGTGATGCGTCAGATGCACCAATTTACTGGTTTGCGATTGCCAATGCTTCGCTGTGGATTCAGATCACAGTGCAGTTCACAAACTTTCCATTGTGAGCAGTCATTCATGGCAGGACGAGTTAAGGCACGAACAGTCAAAACAGATTTCAGTTGCTTTCATAAACTCTGCAATCTAGTTCCATGTTTCTCGATACATCCTTGAATTCCATGATCGTTCAAACAAAACAAAGACTGTGGTTGGCACAGCACAAAACGCAACACACTGAAAATTTACGAGTTTTCTTTTCTTTTTCACTTCTACAGCAATTTGCATAAGCTTTACGAGCGTCTTTACTCGCAGCATAGTTTGAAAACACAAAGCAGTCAATAAAAAACACATCCCGCTTGCTAACCCCATTGCCATAATTATTTATGACTTGACAGGTCATGGCATTAACTTCAAAGCCAGAAAGGAATCTGCTGGAAAGGCCTCAAGTTTATTTATCACCAAAAGATGCTTTCAGAAATTGGTGATTTTATCACGACTATCTTCAGAGAACGCACGGTCACCACAAAAAAAGAGGAGATGCCACATCCTCACTGCAGAATGGGCATCTCTGAATTTGCGAAGGAGTCAGCGGGGAACTGTTCATGCCTGCCGCACACAGAGTAAAGTTATCCATGGGAGTCAGCCTACTGATTGAGACTTTAAAATTCAGTTTTGTGCATCTCGTGTTTGGTCTCCAAATGATGGGAGTGAAAGGATTCAGTTAGTGTGAAGGGACATTAGGTCTCTGAAGTCAGCTCCCCCCTTAACCGATGAAACTGCCTTGGTGGACTTGTGCACTAAACTGTGCGAAGAGGGTGAACAAAAAAGACTGAGCTGAAAGTCAAATAATTTAGGTGATTGTGTCGAGGCTTTGGAAAATACGGTTAGGTTGAGGGTTTTGATAAATTATTATGATCACGTTCGGAGCTGTAATGGTTAGTGATTGCCTGATTAGGATTAGGACCATTATGATAGGTTACGGCGAAGACCGTTCGGCTGAGGTTTAGAGTTAGGGTTAGGGCGTTGATCAGACATCAGTGCTCAAACTGTACTGCGGTGCTGGGTAGTTGACGAAGCACGATTAACCACACAGTCCTCTTGAAATCAAATCGTCAATCAGCAACTGCCAGCTGTTATTGGGCTGCTCAAATCACGAATTAATCTCACAGCTCGGCTAAACTCCCCCCATGAGAGCCATTGACTGAATCTCTTGCTGTGCTCGGCAACAATCAATATCGACAGGCGGTACAATGCGTGCAAATCCAACGTGTAAACTCAAACTCACCTTCCCATGGCAGTCAAAAGGATTGCTCACTCAAAATAATAATTTAAACGAACAGGATTTTGCTTCTCAACAATTAACTCCTTCACACTGGCTTTCAAAGATCACAAAATTATAGCAGCTTTGGTTTTACTTTTTGAAAGATAGAACAGAAGGGAGTTGTGGAGGAGTGGGTAGGATAAAATGCGCAAAAGTGAAATGCTTTGAATGATGAGTCATATGGATAAGTTATTGTGGTGGGAAAGTTATTACCATATCGTGTCTGGACACCTTGTGTAGGTGGCAGTGTGACCACTCCTCATTTTCATAGATGCCAAGGTGAGCCAATGAAAAAAGCCAAGAATTCACAAGGTTTCGGAAAAGCGATGATAATAGAAAACCTACAGAAAACCAAGACGCCAAGGTGAACAACGAATAGCCAAGATCTTGTGAAAAAAGCCAAGGAGTGGTCACACTGGTAGGTAGTGCTAATTATGGGCTAAGCTGAAAGAGAGAGGTTGGCCAAGGTAGCAGCACACATGGCCTCATAATTTTGAAATATACAATCGGATCTTTAATGTCCACGACATAAATATCAACAGGACAGGGGACTTCACCCCCAAGAACGCATGTTAGAGATGCAGTGCCCCCTGCTGGCACAACATGAGAACCGCGGTTTTTAGAAAACCTTCAAGGGGTTCAGGATAAAACCCAGATTGGACGACTCAATGCCAAGCACACTAAACTAATTAGAGTGTTATCTTTCTGCCACTAAAAATAATAACAGTAATAATAATAATTACCCAGGAATCTCTCTGCAAGCAGCTGCTACCGATACATATGGGCTTTGATGGGCTGTGAATGGCATGTGTGACTTTTCAGAGCGAATCATGGATCCGCAAAAGCGTGACATGGCAGGATCCACAGAAATTACAGGGAAATTCGCCAAATTGCATTTTCTGGTTGTCAATGTATTTCCTTTGCGACTGTTCCAGTCTTCCTTGGCACATGGTGGAGCGGAGAGCTTTCTTAATTAGGTCTTGTTAGTGCTGGATAAAGCTCTTCATGCTTCGAATCCTCGTGGTCCAAAGTTGTCAATTTGATTGTATATGCATAATTTTACCATTGCTGTCGTGGTGTGTGTGTGTGTGTGTGTGTGTGTGTGTGTGTGTGTGTGTGTGTGTCGGTATGTGTGTGTGTCGGTATGTGTGTGTGTGTCGGTGTGTTTCTGTGTGTGTCGGTGTGTGTGTGTGTGTGTGCGTGTGTGTCGGTGTGTGTGTGTCACGGTGTGTGTGTGTGTGTCACGGTGTGTGTGTGGGTGTGTGTGTGTGTGTCAGTGTGTGTGTGTGTCGGTGTGTGTGTGTGGGTGTGTGTGAGTGGAGTGAGTGAGGCGGTGTGTGAGTGTGTGTGTCGGTGTGTGTGTGTTTTTGTGTGTGTGAGTGACAGAGTGGGTGTGTGTCGGTGTGTATGTGTGTGTGTGTCGGTGTGTGTGTGTGTGTCGGTGTGTGTCGGTGTGTGTGTGTGTGTCGTGTGTGTGTGTGTGTGTGTGTGTGTGTGTGTGTGTGTGTGTCGGTGTGTGTGTGTGTGTGTCGGTGTGTGTGTGTGTGTGTCGGTGTGTGTGTGTCGGTGTGTGTGTGTCGGTGTGTGTGTGTGTCGGTGTGTGTGTGTGTGTGTCGGTGTGTGTGTGTGTGTGTCGGTGTGTGTGTGTGTCGGTGTGTGTGTGTCGGTGTGTGTGTTTATATTTTTTGCTCTTTTTCTTCTCTCCTCCTCCTCTATTCTTCTCGGCAGGATTGTATGACTTTAAGGCAGAGCTGAGCTTGTGAACCTGTTGTTCGGAAAGTTTCTGGGATTGAAGGATTAAAACCTTGATCACGGACGATTCCCAATTGATGCTCCATATGGCCATTGAACAAGTCCATACGCTGAAGGATATTGATGTTTATGTTGGTGAGGTATTTTCCATTAAGCTGTATTTTCTATTCCTGCTAAAGCCACTGCATTCACCAACTCCAACTTCTCTTTCTCTTTGTCTCTGTCTCTGTCTTTCTCCGTCTCTGTCTTTCTCCGTCTCTGTCTTTCTCCGTCTCTGTCTTTCTCCGTCTCTGTCTTTCTCCGTCTCTGTCTTTCTCCGTCTCTGTCTTTCTCCGTCTCTGTCTTTCTCCGTCTCTGTCTTTCTCCGTCTCTGTCTTTCTCAGTCTCTGTCTTTCTCCGTCTCTGTCTTTCTCCGTCTCTGTCTTTCTCCGTCTCTGTCTTTCTCTGTCTCTGTCTTTCTCTGTCTCTGTCTTTCTCTGTCTGTGGCTCTGTCTGTGTATGTCTGTCTGTCTGTCTCTGTCTGTCTGTCTCTGTCTGTCTATCTCTGTCTGTCTGTCTCTGTCTCCCTCTCTCGCTATTTCCACCCAGCCCCTCTCCCTCTCTCTGCTCCCCCCTTCCATCTTTTTCTCTCACCTTCACCTATCACCCTCTCTAAAACCTGGTGTTGGCTTAGTGGCTAGGGTGGCTGCCTTGGGATCTTCGGGTCCTGAGTTTGAGCCCCATTGGCCACTGAAATAACACCAGGTGGGGTTGACTCAGCCTGTCATCCTTCTGAGGTCAGCAAAATGAGTACCAGTGTACTTGTGTAGAGACACAGCATCAGCGGCAAAGCTGAGCTCCAACAAAATCAGAGCTTCCCAGCAGCCAAGCTGCCATACGACAGAAGAAGATCCCCCTCCCATTTCCTCTCCATATGTAATTTTTTAATCCCTTGTACTGCATGTGAGTCTTTATATGCCAAGCAAGACAATCTCTACTGATGTATGAGTGAAGGGAAATTGTGTCTCATGGGTGTCATTTGCTTGTACCCATTACCACCCCCCCTCCCCCTTGTGACTCTTTCAGAAGAAAAGTAAAATGTATGAGAAAAACCAGAACTCATAACTATCAGTTTTTGTTTCAGGCTTTGTGTTTTACTTTTCGCAGGTGTTGCAATAACTTCAGAAATAATCGCTTCGTGAAGATAAAATAATTGCTGTGTTTGAATAAAAGTAAACACAATGCTGATTGTCAAAATAACAAGGTTGCAAATTTGCATTGTCCCAACAATGGGTGACTGATGCATAAATTCACAAACAAATACAAAAGAAAGACATCATGCAGAGCACAATATTTCCATCCATCCTTGAGGACTGTACTCTATGCAGGGCATTCGTACTGCCAAAGCAGTCTCCTGGACTATTGGGCACAATCCTGGAAAGGTCACCACTCCAACACAGGATACTCAAATAGCTCAATCATTCCAGCAAGCTGGTGCTGCTCATTTTGCTGACCTCAGAAGGATGACCGGCTGAGTCAACCCCACCTGGTATTAATTCAATGGAGAGGATTTGAGCTCAGGACCCAAGGATCCCAAGTCCACCACCCTCACATTTCAAACCCACCACCCAAACCATTAAGCCAACACCAGACATATGATACTTGCAAAATCCCTAAAACAAATTTGACCTTAAAAATAATGGGTGGTTTTATTCCATGATCAAATATACAAATTTCAACTCAATCGGATAAATATTGATGATTTTAGAAATTAGACAAAGTTGTTGACCTTTGACATTTGACCTTTTGACCCTAAATCAATAGGCTTCTTGCTTGTGACCAACTCAATCATTTTGTGAAGTTCAGTTTCAAAATGTGGCATGTAGGCGATTGACATACAAACAGACAGACAGACAAGAACAAAAGAAGATGTCTTGTAGAGCATGATACTTGCAAAATCCATTTAACAAATTTAACCTCAAAAATAATTGGTAGTTGAATTCAGTGACCTGATTTGCAAATCATCCTCAAATTTCAAGTCAATCGGATGAAAATTGAGGATTTTAGAAACACCACCTTAGTTGTTTACCTTGGGCCTATGCTGACCTTTTCGTCGACGTTGACCTCAAAAATAATTGGTGGTTGAATTCAGTGACCTGAAGAATATACTTTTCAAATTTCAAGTCAATCAGATGAAAATTGAAGATTTTAGAAATGCCACCTTAGTTGTTGACCTTAGGCCTATGTTAACCTTTTTGTCAATGTTGATCTCAAAAATAATTGGTGGTTGAATTCAGTGACCTGAAATATAAATCCTCCTCAAATTTCAAGTCAATTGGATGAAAATTGTGGATTTTAGAAATACCACCTTAGTTGTTGACGTTTGGCCAATGTTGACCTTTTGACCTCAAAAACAATAGGCTTCTTCCTTTTTACAAACTCTACCAGGTGGTTAAGTTTCATGAAGATCGGTTTAAAATTGTGACCTGTGGGCGATAAACAGAGAGACAGACAGACAAAAGGACAGACAGACAGAATAACAAAATCAATTGACCAATATACTTGAAAAATCTTCGATTTTGCAAGTAACAAGAAAAGCATGATGCTTGCCAAATCCATGAAACAAATTTTATCTCAAAATAATTTGTGGTTGAATTAATTGTCCTGCTGTGAAACTCCTCTTCAAATTTCAAGTCAATTGGATAAAAATTGAGGATTTTAGAAATTGAACCCAAGTTGTTGAAGTTTTGACCTCAAAATCAATAGGCTTCTTGCTTACGACCAACTTCACCGTTTGGTGAAGTTTTGTTAAGATCAGTTTAAAAATATGGCCTGCAGGCGATTGACATACAAACAAACAAACAGACAAGCCGGAAGGCGACGAGGGATTCGCGAGGATCGAAGCGCTGGATGCGATGCTTTTCATTCTGACTGATCCACCGACGAAGATTCATTGCCAAGACGTATTGGTTCACATACAATTGTTCCTCTGCCTGACAAGATTTTTCCGATTGCGTATTTTGCCAACTGGCACTCCTCATAAAAAATAACGGTAAATAGACACCCTGTTTTTGAAGGACTACCATTTGAAAAATAATCGGTTTGCTGGTTTGTGCTGTGGAGCCTCGCATTGCAGACACACACACACACACACACACACACACACACACACACACACACACACACACACACACACACACACACACACGGAAAACCCGATAAACTTCTCTCAATGCTCGTTTGACCACACCTCCTGAGCCACACAATATTTTTCATAAGCCACGCCCACTTTCCTACACCACTCCCACTTTAAATAATAAATAATTGGAGGTGGTGTGTGGGTCGTGGAATCGTTTTCGGAATATAAATAAATAATTGGAGGTGGTGTGTGGGTGGGGAATCGTTTTCGGTAAATAAATAAATAATTGTAGGTGGTGTGTGGGTGGAGAATCGTTTTCGGTAAATAAATAAATAACTGAAGGTGGTGTCTGGATCGTGGAATCGTTTTCGGTAAATAAATAAATAATTGGAGGCAGAGTGTGGGTCGTGGAATCGTTTTCGGAAAATAAATAAATAAACAAGGTGGTGTGTGGATGGGGAATCGTTTACGGAAAATGAATACATAATTGAAGGTGGTGTGTGGGTCGTGGAATAGTTTTCGGTAAATAAATAAATAATTGGAGGTGGCGTGTGGATCGTGGAATCGTTTTCGGTAAATAAATAAATAATTGGGTGAGGTCAGGTCAGGTGTGGGAGAATGTGCCAGAATGCGTCCACTTTCCGCCAGTACTCCAGGGGCCTCCGTCTGGCCTTCCCCCAGGCAGATGCCAGGCCCATCCCCATCTCCTTGAGATGCTGGTCAACCTGCTGCAACCACGAGGCACGTGGTCAGCCCATTGGCCTCCTCCACTCATGAGACTCCCTCGCTGAGAGAATCTGGTGAGCAGGATCAGCATCAGAAAAATGAGCCACATGTCCATGCAGCCGCAACTGACGCTGACGGACCATGCAGGCAACAAATCTCATCCAAGTCTCTCTCAGCAACCGCTCGTTGGACACAAAATCTGACCAGCGATAGCCAAGGATTCTCCGAAGAGACCTGGTACCAAACGAATTAAGTCTCTGTCTCAGATGCTTGGTCAGAGTCCAAGTCTCGCATCCAGAGAGTAAGACTGGAAGCACCAAGGACCTGAAGACTCGGACTTTCGCCCTCCCGCACAGGTACCGGCAGCGCCACACCCCATGATCCAGTGAATTCATGACTCCCCAGGCCTGACCCAGACATATATTGACCTCTAACTCACAGCCAGCAGAGACATGAATATCACTGCCAAGGAAAGTGAATCTCTCCACGACATCAACATCCTCACCACAAACAGACACAGACACTTTTCTGGTGGTGTGTGGATTGTGGAATCGTTTTCGGGAAATAAATAAATAATTGGAGGTGGAGTGTGGATTGTGGAATCGTTTTCGGGAAATAAATAAATAAACAAAGGTGGTGTGTGGGTCGTGGAATAGTTTTCGGAAAATAAATAAATAAATAAGGTGGTGTGTGGGTCGTGGAATAGTTTTTGGAAAATAAATAAATAAATAAGGTGGTGTGTGGGTCGTGGAATCGTTTTCGGTAAATAAATAAATAATTGGAGGCGGAGTGTGGTGGGAATCGTTTTCTGTAAATAAATAAATAATTGAAGGTAGTGTGTGGATCGTGGAATCGTTTTCGGTAAATAAATAAATAATTGGACGTGGTGTGTGGGTCGTGGAATCGTTTTCAGAAAATAAATAAATAATTGGAGGTGCTGTGTGGGTGTGGAATCGTTTTCGGTAAATAAATAAATGATTGGAGGTGAGTGTGGGTCGTGGAATCGTTTTCGGTAAATACATAAATAAATAAGGTGGTGTGTGGATCGTGGAATCGTTTTCGGTAAATAAATAAATAATTGGAGGCGAAGTGTGGGTCGTGGAATTGTTTTCGGTAAATAAATAAATAATTGAAGGTGGTGTGTGGGTCGTGGAATCGTTTTCGGCAAATAAATAAATAATTGAAGGTAGTGTGTGGATTGGGGAATCGTTTTCGGTAAATAAATAAATAAATAATTGGACGTGGTGTGTGGGTCGTGGAATCGTTTTCACAAAATAAATAAATAATTGTAGGTGCTGTGTGTCTGTGGTATCGTCTTCGGTAAATAAATAAATAAATAATTGAAGGTGGTGTGTGGATCGTGGAATCATTTTCGGTAAATAAATAAATAATTGGAGGTGGTGTGTGGGTCATGGAATCGTTTTCGGTAAATAAATAAATAATTGGAGGTGCTGTGTGGGTGTGGAATCGTTTTCGGCAAATAAATAAATAATTGGAGGTGGTGTGTGGGTCATGGAATCGTTTTCGGTAAATAAATAAATAATTGGAGGTGCTGTGTGGGTGTGGAATCGTTTTCGGTAAATAAATAAATAATTGGAGGTGGTGTGTGGGTCATGGAATCGTTTTCGGTAAATAAATAAATAATTGGAGATGGTGTGTGGGTCGTGGAATCCTTTTCGGTAAATAAATAAATAATTGGAGGTGGTGTGTGGGTCGTGGAACCCTTTTCGGTAAATAAATAAACACATTATTAGAAATTCACAAAGACAGAAATGCCGGTGATTCCATTTATTTTGGATCCTTTTCACTTCGGTCAATAACGTTTGGATCGAGGAGATCGAAGGTGGAACGACGGTGTAGCTCCTTACAAACACTGTATACACACCTTAAATGACGGTAAATAGACACCCGATTTTTGAAGGACTACCATTTGAAAAATAAAACCTCAATCAAAAATCGGCTCGAGTAAAATTTTCTAAATATCTCGAAGTGTTTAATTCCGAAGTCTCGTTTCTCGACATTCAAAACTGAAGGACAAGTATTGAAAATACTGCACGCGGTTTTTCGGCCGCTGCACAGCAACGGGTGGTTGCTAGGCAACGAAATTCAAACGCACACTTTCCCAGTATATATTCCACCTGTTGGCAAAATTTCATCGAAATCGGTTTGCTGGTTCGTGCTGTGGAGCCTCGCGTTGCAGACACACACACACACACACACACACACACACACACACACACACACACACACACACACACACACACACACACACACACACACACACACCACTGCAAAACATGACAATAAGGGATAAGGGATATCTCATATATATATATATATATATATATATATATATATATATATATATATATATATATATATATATATATATATATTGAATCCAACAAGCCGGTAGGCGACATGGGTGGTCGCTATATAATTGCATACGAGTAAAACAGTTTTTGACGGATCGGGCTGAAAATTTTTGACAAAGAGGTTGATTATCGTGCGCATAAAAGCGCAGAAGCTGATTTTTGAAAAAAAAAATATATAAATATTTTTCGGATTTTTTCAAAAATTTCAAAGTCCCGTTGCTAGGCAACGGTGGCGTCCATAGCAACGGTGCTCAAAAGAATACAACTAGATCCTGGTATGAACCTACCAGTCAAGTTTCATCAAAATCGGTTGATTCCTCTGGCCTCCAGAGCTGTCCATTACATACAAACAAACTAACAGATGGAAAACCTGAGAATAACGGTCGTCTTGCGACCACCCGACAGACAGACAGACATAAAAACACATGTGACCAACCAATATACTTGAGAAATCTTTGATTTTCACAAGTAATCAATAAAGAAGTAAATAAAATCCATTCATTTATTACCTCTGCCACTGTGGATGGAAGTAATGTCCCCCCCTCCCCCCCCCAATCTGTTGGGATTTGCTAGATATCCCTTATTGTCGGGTTTTCCGTGTGTGTGTGTGTGTGTGTGTGTGTGTGTGTGTGTGTGTGTGTGTGTGTGTGTGTGTGTGTGTGTGTGTGTGTGTGTGTGTGTGTGTGTGTGTGTGTGTGTGTGTGTGCAACGCAAGGCTCCACAGCACAAACCAGCAAACCAATTTCGATGAAACTTGGCGATCAGGTCCCATATGCGCTGGGAATGTGCGCGTTTGAGTTTCGTTGCCAAGCAACCACCCGTTGCAATGCAGCGGCCGAAAAACCGCATTCACTATTTTCAATACTTGTCCTACAGTTTTGAATGTGGAGAAACGAGAATTCGGAATTAAACACTTCGAGATATTTCGAAAATTTTACTCGAGCCGATTTTTGATTTAGGTTTTATTTTTCAAATGGTAGTCCTTCAAAAATAGGGTATCTATTTACCGTCATTTTTTATGAGGAGTGCCAGTTGGCAAAATACGCAATAGGAAAAATCTTTCCAGGCAGAGGAACAATTGTATGTGAACCAATACGTCTTGACAATGAATCTTCGTCGGTGGATCGGTCAGAATGAAAAGCATCGCATCCAGCGCTTCACTCCTAGCGGATCCCTCGTCGCCTACCGGTTTGTCTGTCTGTTTGTTTGTTTGTGAAGAAAATATCTCAAAAATTTACGGATAGATGCGTATGAAATTTGGTGTCGAGCTTGGGAATGCGACACAGCCAAAATTATTAAATTTTGGTGAAGATCACTTTCATCAAAATCAGGAATCACTGCTCACCTTCATTCTTTCATTTCTCTTTTTCCCCCACCTTTGGAATAAACTACCACACACTCTTCAATCCCATTCTTCCCTCCGGGCCTTCAAAACAGCTGTTCACCACCATCACCTCTTATCTTCCCCCATCCAAAACCATGATCTTTTCTACCTCCGTTAATCCACCCCAAACCCACCTCCTTCAAATTCCCTGCTTTCCTTCCTGAAAGTCCCTGTAATGTCCATCTCGTATACCCCATGTTCCCCACCCCATCCCTCTCCCTTCCACAGATCTCCTAATGTATCTGTTCCCCACTGTTTTGTCCTTCCCTCTCCCACCCCTCTTGTTTCCTGCTCCTCTTGTTGTGCATTGTGTGTTAGCTCTCATACGAGCCTTGACAATGTATACAAAAAAAAAAAATGCTCCGAGAATTTTTGAGGTGATTTTTCACCATTGAGAGGTGCATCATTGTCAAGTTGGTGCATTACTGTTGGTGCATCATTGTCAAGAATCCCAACTGTGACGTTGATGCGGTGCCCCCTTCTAGGTTAGGGTGACGTTGATGCAATGCCCCCTCGAGGTTAGAGCAGGAGTAATTTTTTTTAGGGTGGCGGTGATAGCTCTTCGACTGTCGAAAGACACTGTGGAATCACTAATGTCCAGCAGCTAATGATAGCGGTAAGGACACCCAACTGAACGTCCTTCCGATGGACAGCACACTCATTGACGTAACACCATACCTGCTAAACAACAATCTGACAGTTTCTACTCAGGGTTGGAATCAAACCTGACTCGTTAGCAAAAAGATAAGTGCACCATCCTGTCGGAAATATTCCAATAAAAACTTCAAAGTAACATTCTGCGAGTAGTCCACCATTGAGGCTTTAAAATTTCACATTTGTCAACACATCATTAACAGTGTAATGGTAAATGAAATGCAATTATCGTTAAGTGCCAGATTACATCCTTCAGGAACAAAGTAACTTTGAATGCAAGATGAAAAAAAAAATCAAAACAAATATCAATAAACGAGGATTTTCTTATTAACGACAAGGCAGCTTGGACTGATAAAATTCGATGGTGTTATGAATGAGATGAAGTGTTTTGACTTTATCTTTTGACTGTGTATTCATTCAAGTAGAGGAAAACAATATTATAAACAAACAGTTTAAAAACACATACATTGCCTGCCCTGAATAAAATGAACATCTGTAATTGAAAACGAACTTAATTTTCACGAAACTGTGATACGAACACAATCAAATAGATGACATATATTAGTATCTGGTTGCATGTCCTTTGGTACCCAGTACTTGAACCCATGAATGTATCACATCAATGGCATTCTGTATCACAGACTGATCCGGATGGTTGATTTTGGTGCAGCTCTTGGGGATTACTTGGCAGAGTTCGGCTTTTCGACAACTCCGGATCAATATGTTCACAGACCTGATCGATGGTGTTCAAGCCCTTGTTCAATGGTGTCTGGGGAAGAAGCTGCAGCTCACTCTGTCCCTCTGTTCCAGGTAGAGGTGGGTGGTTCCTGATTTATGGCATGTGGCACCATCCTCTTCCAGTAAGTGTGTTCTGTCCTGCAAAATGTCTTGCTGGTATAACGTTAATGGGGTTTATTGTATACCAGCAAGGCAGTTTGCAGTATCGAACACATTTAGTGCAGAAAGATGGGGGCACATGCAAGAAATCCAGAACCACATCGACTTGCAAGAGACAGAGTGAGCTGCAGCTTTTTCTCTGGACACCACAGAGTCCTGACTTGAATGCCATCGATCACGTCTTGAGACATATGGACCAGGAACTGATGAAAAGCCAACCTCTTCATGCCAAAGTGATGATTTGTATGGAGGAGAGCTTGGGTATGTGACATGGCCAAAGTTCAATGACCAAATATGCAACACACAAGAGCTTGACACAGTGCTGGATTAACCATTAGGCAGACAAGGCATGTGCCTTAGGGCCAGCCAAAAATTTGGGCCAAAAATTATTTTCACATTAAATATTTGTCTTTTTTTTGTATTAAATATTTTGTTATTGAATCAGTTCATCTTTTGTCTGGGGTCCATTTCCATGAGCGCGAGATCTAATTTAAAATTTTCAGGCCATTCTCTAAAACTTCAAAATGTGCCTTAGGGCCAGCCAAGGCTTAATCTGGCACTGGCTTGACACTATGGTTGAAAGTCATACTTGATTTCAAAGAGCTGAAACAAAATCTCCACTACATTTGGCAACAAAAGGATCAATGTGTAATGGAGAATCTAATGCATTTGACACGTTTATGGGTTCAAGAAATGAAAGATGCAAAAAGACATGGTAACAGAGACAAATATATGTAATCCATTTCATTGTGTTCACATCAGGTCAGGCCAGGTCAGGTCAGGTCAGGTATGGGAGCATGCGCCAGAGCAGCGCGTTGCTGCATCCACTTTCTACCAGTACTCCAGGGGCCTCCGTCTGGCCATCCACGAGGCAAATGTCTAGCCCATCCCCCTCTCCTTAAGATGCCACTCAAGCTGCTGCAATGATGAGGCACGTGGTCAGCCCATTGGCCCCCTCCACTCACAGTGCTCCCTCGGTGAGAGAATCTGGTGAGCAGCATCAACATCAGGAAAACGAGCCAGATGTCCATGCAGACACAGCTAATGCTCATGGACTATGCAGGTAACAAACCTCATTTGAATCCCTCTCAGCAACTGCTCATTGGACATAAAGTCCAACCAGCGACAGCAAAGGATTCTCCTAAGAGACCTGGTAGCAAAGTATTTAAGTCTCCATCTCAGATCCCTGGTCAGAGCCCAAATCTAACATCCATAGAGCAAGATGGGAAGCACCAAGGACCTGAAGACTCCAACATTCATCCTTATGCACAGGTACCGACAGCGCCACACCCCATGATACAGTGAATCCAGGACTCCCCAGGCCCAACACAGACGTCTATTAACCTCTGGCTCACAGCCAGCAGAGACATGAATATCATTAACAAGGAAAGTGAATCCCTCCATGACCTCAACATCCTCACCACAAACAGGTACAGACAATATATCAGTATCCAAAAATGTCATTGAAAGCCTGGATCTTGGTTTTGACCCAGGAAACCCATAATCCCAGTGGCTCCGACTCCTCATTCAGCACCTCAAGGGCCCCCAAAAGGATATCCAGTCTCTGCAAAGATGACTACATCATCTACGAAATCAAAGTCAGAGATCTTGACATTTCCAAATAAAGCACTGTACTTATCTCTCCAACATCCTCCCCAGAATCCAGTCCATACAAGCGCTGGAAAGTGTGGGGGCCAGTATATACCCCTGATGAACTCCAGTCACGACTGGAAATAAGTCTGAAATGGAATCAACACATCTCAAAGCATTCTCAGTACCAGCTTATAGTTCAGACATCAGATTGATCAGTTTTGGTGCAACCCTACGAAGACCAAGAATCCTCCAGAGGGCATCCCAAATCAAACACTTCACAGAGATCAACATAGGCTGCCAGTAGCCCCTGCCGAAACTCTCGGCTGCACTGAGTGAGAACTCAAAGGGCAAGGATATGATCAATAGTTGACCTCTTTGGTGTAAAGCCTGACTGCTCTGGGTGCTGGTGCTCAAGCAGATGGTGATGAACCCGAACAAGAATTATCCAAGCAAAGACCTTGCCCAGCACTGAGAGCAGCGTCACCCCTTGGTAGTTGTTGCAGTTCTGGTAATCATCCTTCCCTTTCCAGAGAGGGACAACAAAGCCCCTCTTACAGTCAGTTGGGTTGATGCCTATGCTCCAGGCAGAGCACAGAACTGCATGCAACATGAGAACATCATTTCCACCAGTCTTGAGAAGTTCAGCAGGGATGCCACAGATCCCAGGAGCTTCACCCTATTTCAACCGGTTCACTGCCAACTGTTTCCACAAACGAAGGTTGATAGTTTATTGGAGGGTCATCAATAGGGATAGTAACACCCCTGACATCCAACGTAACAGCAGGTGGATCAGCCTATTGCAGCCGCTCAAATAACCGACCCAGCTGGCCTTCAATTCGGACTCCTCTTTCAAGAGCCAACCACCCTCCGCTTTAACTGCAGTACACTGAGGGATGGGATTGGATGAACGCAATGCACGAATTCCCCTGTAAGCAGGACGAGAATCACTTGACCGCAGGTAAAGCTCTACCCCCTCACAGATTCCTTGCACATAGGCCTCCTTGTCCATCCTCAGTGCAAGTACAGTTTTATGCCTCAACTCCCTGGACAGCTCAGCTCTGCCATTACGTCTGGCTCCGCGACCCTGGTGAGTGGTAACCAGTGTCCCTTGAGAGACAAATTTTTATTCGCCCGACGGTGAGTTCCAAGACATCTCCCGGCAACATCAAAGATGGTTGTCTTGAAGACACTCCACAACTTTTCAGGATTCCCCAAAGTACCCAGACCCCCAAATCCCCACTCAGCCTATTTGCAAACTCCCCAGCTACCCTCTTATCTTTGAACTTGCCAATATCCAGTCGAGGCAGGGATGGTACCATTCTCCTGTATTAAGGATGCAAGTTCAGAGATGTAACCACAAGACTCTCGTCAGTATTGAAGAACCAAGCAGTCCGGTCGACCCTGCAGTTCTTTGTCATCCTCCAGTGACCCTCACTGAGCACATGGTCAATCTCCTTTGCCACACCACCAGCGTTGGAATACCAAGTCCAGCGATGAACCTGTGGGCGCTGAAACCATGAACTAGCCACCCAAAGTCCATGACTTCTTGCAAAGTCAAGGAAGTACAGTTCCCACAATAGGGTCCCGTGACCGTTTTTCTGGGACCAAGGTTTGAAGGTTGATTTTAGTCAATTTGAGGGTGCTGATTAAAATGAGCTGGGGTGAACCTCGTGAAAATGTGGGCTGACTCGGCCAGATGCGAAAATACAAAATGGCCACCATGCTACTTCCAGTATATCAAAAATTGCATATCTTTGGTTCTACATATCCGATTTTTTTATGATTTTTGGGTCAAAACATATGTTTTGAAGGTCAATGATGTCATATATTACCATTCCAGATTGTTGTATTTAAGGGTTAAGTCACAAAATATGAAATATAACTTTTTGGGGGCCAAATCCAAGATTGTCGTCGAGTAACATCTGGAAAATAGTAAAAAATCAATTTTCTTCTCATAATATTATTGGCAGTGAATCTTTTCATCCAAGTAAATGTTTGTTTATATGTGGGAGTGCACAACAAATTGAGACAAGAAGAGAAGGACGCAATCATTGTCTTTATTTTCAGAAGATGATGTGTACATAATATCAATTTCTCAACTTTTACACTGTTAAGGTAGGTTGTACCATTATTTTGTATGTCCCTCCTGTACTTTATCTAGAACAGTAATATGATGAAAGAATATCAACATTCCTTCATTTTGTCTCGAGAGCAACAGTGTTTCAATGGAAAAATGAAATAAAACATGAATTATTATCTGAATTCCCGGCAATTGACGCTTTCCCGGTAAGTATTCTTGTAATTTGCATTGACCAAAGTTTGATGTACTGTCCAAACTGTCTTTTATCTAAGACAGTCATAATAAAATAATATTAACATCTCTTATACTTTGACTGTGGTAATGTTTTTACAGTTGTTCATTAAATGAAATGAAATCTCCATTGAAACACATAAATGTAATCCTTCAGTCACTATCTGAGTCGCTAGCTACAGTCACAAACTTCATCATTACTTTCAGCCTCATCATCGTGCAACAATGTCTCTTCTTGTTCAACCGAGTCATGTAAACTTGTTGGCAGTGCATCATGGGTATACCTCACTGACTCACATCTACCGTCTTTCATTGTCCATCCATGGTTGGTGGGATTTGGGGGTGCATCCGGCTTGTCATAGTTTAGTTGAATGTAAACGTGGTAATTAACTCGCGTCACATGCAGATTGTGAGAATCTGGATCTGGTGGGATCCGGGACGTGGACTTGTTTTTCATCTGACCCCACTTCCATGCTCTGGCTTCACCTAACGTTTTACTGATTGTGCCATTATAGATGTGTCTAATATTGAATGTGGCCATTTGCTGAAGCACCTCTTGTGTCACTGGAAGTGTTTTGCCAACATCTTTCAAAAGATTGCGTGCCTCCTGAGTTCCTGTTCCTTTTTCATAAACTGTGTTTTTCCCATGTCCATAGAAGCCAGATGTTGTATCAGATCCACTATGGATGTGTAATGGGATTAATATTTCAGCTACATCATCAGAGCAAAGGTCTCTGCAGCTGATGATTTTGTCTTTCCGTTTGATAGCAAGGGTGCCCTCCAGTTGATGTGCAACATATGCAGAAAGAATCACTACATCTGTGTCCTCGGCATCAATCACGACTGTCTCCATTTTTCCTTCTTTTCGGATTTGCGAATAGATGAACAGCATTGTGTCCGCCTCAATGTGACTACATTCAAATTATTCCTTCCTTTTTCCGGAGGAGATGTTCCAACAATTTTGCCTGATGGAGTACACAAAGTCAATTTCCCTATGATTCTTTACAAGCTTGGTGAACTCATCCTTTAGAAACTTTTGCAGCCTTTGTTTGTTTGCATGATTGCTGAACAGCACCTGGAAGTTCTTTGTGGCAGGAAACCTATCTGATGTTTCCATATACACATTTCTGGACCCATCTCTATATGCTGTCGTGGATTTACGACGCTCATGCTCAATGTCTTTGATGGAGTTTTCCACACCATCGGCATCATTTACAAAAACAATCTGGCTTGCATTTGGAAGCCTTCTGCGAATAACGGAAAAAAATCTTTTCAGCATAATCTCCCCACGTGAGGGCAGACCCATCAGCTTTCTCATGATCTTCTGCAGTTGGGGTCGCAAATCTCCACAGGAAACCCATATCGACTCGGGCAATGTACTGATCTGGAAAAGGTTCGACAGGCTGCATGTTTCATTTCTCAACTAACTTTGATTTTTGCACTTTCTTCATGGTCCCGTTGATGTTGAATTTGGGTAAACACTCATCTGTCACGCGAAATTCCATCACCTGTGCGAGGGTAAACTTCTCTTCACCAGATTCTGCCAGCCAAATTAACGATGCCATTGCTCTGTTTTCCATAGCATCTGTCTTTGTCACTTTGCCTGAGACTGAATCCCTAGTTACAGGAGGTTTGCTGAAAGTGTATCTTGAACATCTGTGTATAGTTGCATCAAATGGTGTGTTCTGTGAAAACATTCGTTCTCTGAAGAATTGAGTCACTCTTGTTTCACCATCTTCGTGAGCACTTTCAAAATCACGTACCAGGCCACCTGAGGCGACAACACCGGATACCAGAGCTCTCAGTTGTGGTTTATCCAAGTCAAATGGGTCACAGTCAAACTCAGTGATGCAACTGTCTAGGTCTTGGACAACCTGTTCGTCAATCTTCAGACGACTGGGGGTATTCTCAATATGCTTCAGAGCAGAGGTCTTCATCTGTGCCAGTGTGTGAAGAGCTGCCCTTACTCTGTTGACTGAGTTCACATGTATGTGTTTCAATGGAGATTTCATTTCATTTAATTTACAACTGTAAAAACATTGCCACAGTCAAAATATAAGAGATGTTAATATTATTTTATTATGACTGTCTTAGATAAAAGACAGTTTGGACAGTACATCAAACTTTGGTCAATGCAAATTACAAGAATACTTACCGGGAAAGCGTCAATTGCCGGGAATTCAGATAATCAATTCATGTTTTATTTCAACTTTCCATTGAAACACTGTTGCTCTACAGACAAAATGAAGGAATGTTGATATTCTTTCATCATATTACTGTTCTAGATAAAGTACAGGAGGGACATACAAAATAATGGTATAACCTACCTGAACAGTGTAAAAGTTGAGAAATTGATATTATGTACACATCATGTTCTGAAAATAAAGACAATGATTGCGTCCTTCTCTTCTTGTCTCAATTTGTTGTGCACTCCCACATATAAGCAAACATTTACTTGCATGAAAAGATTCACTGCCAAAAATATTATGAGAAGAAAATTGATTTTTTTACTATTTTCCAGATGTTACTCGACGACAATCTTGGATTTGGCCCCCGAAAAGTTATATTTCATATTTTGTGACTTAACCCTTAAATATAACAATCTGGAATGGTAATATATGACATCCTTGACCTTCAAAACATATTTTGACCCAAAAATCATAAAAATCGGATATGTATAACCAAAGAAATGTAATTTTTGATATACTGGAAGTAGCATGGCGGCCATTTTGAATTTTCGCATCTGGCCCAGTTCGCCCACATTTTCACGAGGTTCACTCTAGCTCATTTTAATCAGCATTCTCAAATTGACTAAAATCAACCTTCAAACCTTGGTCCCAGAAAAACGGCCGCGGGACCCTATTGTGGGAACTCTACTACTTGGTGCTATTCTGGTTCACAGTTCCAGACCCATGGAGACCAACACACGTTCCATAACCATCCCTATCAGTTCCAGTAGATGCAGTGAAATCTCCCAAGACAAGAAGAGTATCTCGCCTGGGGCACTGATCAACCACAGACTTGTGCCTGGCATATAATGCGTCCTTCATGGTGACATCACTCGCCTCAGTTGGTGCATATACAGAGACCAGTGAAACAACACATAAGGAGTGATGAATCATTAGTCTTATAATACGCTCGTTGACTGGTATAACATCAATTATCATTGAAATCAGCTTTTTGGACACAGTGACAGCAACTCTTTGGTCATGGTAAAGAGTGACCAGACCAATAGTAGGTGTAACCACCCGCCATAATCTCACCACTATCTGGTCTCCAAACGTTAGGGAGAGCTGCAATACCAATGTTCAAACGCTTGAGCTCAGATGATAACAGAGACAGGTGATCATCCTCTCTTTGGGATAGGACATTCTAGACACCCACCCGAAGGGACCGCCTCAAGTTAACCCAAGGAGACCGCCGTCTGGTGGACAACAACTCAGTACCACCCCAACACACACTACTGCAATCTAACCCGGGAAGGTTACCCCGTGGTTTTCCTCCTATCATCAAAGAGTGGGGGTCCCGAAGGCTTTGCCCCAATCCAGTCATCCGGTGAGCTGCCCTGCGAAGCGCAGCTGCACAGGAGGTACTCCCACAGAGTGGGTTTTCAATTTTCTTTGTGTTTTTCTTGTGTTTTGTGGAGTGAAGGGTTTTGCAGTGGCCAGAGTGCAACTCTTGCCACAAACCTCCTCAAAAAAGTAACCCACCTGCAGGACGACGTCCGCAGACACAGTTGGGCATGAGATGTAGATGGCTGTTGGCTCACAAGGAGCTCCTCTGCCCTTTGATAGGTTTTGTTTTTAATCCTGCTGGGTGTCCATTTCCACACATCCTTTGCACCAGAAAACTTGTGTATATCAGAGATCCTTAAAATGTACTTTTTTTCAATCAGGGTTGTTCATTTCATTCTGGCAGGGCATTGTGAGTGGTAAACATTGTAAATGCAACAAGGCAATTCCTTTTGAAAAATAACTCACAGGTGGTCCATCTATCCCCGGTACACCTGGAAGACCTGATTTCCCAGTCGGACCCTGTAAAGCAGAGAAGAAAAAAAAAGTTGGCATTGAGGAAAAATGGGTAAATCGATACTGCGTACACACAATATGATCAAAAGTAATAGGACATGCTGAGTGGTTTGGTGATTGAATGAGTGAGGCATTGTAGTATTTTTCTCATTGGCATTTCTTTGATTCCCGTGGTTGCTCAACAAAAATTTCCATCCATTATGACACAGTCACAACTTATCCAGGATTCGTTCTTCGCCATGGAAACAGTTACTTGTTGCGAGCGCCCTATTGCTCTCTTAATAATATGCCTCCATAACCACAAATAGGACAGTAATTAAATAAATATCACAGGAGATAAATTCACAACTGTTTGTTAAATTTATATTAGGGTGTTGGTCTCGTTTTGGCAGCATGCATAGCTCGACCCTCACGAATATTGTACCATATTTAGTTGATCATAGCAGGTATAATATTCCACCATGCCACATTTTAAGACCTGATCTGCCAATAATCTTTCCATTTCTTCTCCGCTTTAAAGAAAATACCCAAAGTTGACAGTGTAAGTCTCAGATTGACGGGAATGTCACAAACCTTTGGCATGAAATACCCATTTAATACTAAAGGTCAGTCAACTTCTTTCCTCGTGGCATATTGATTCATTCCAGCCGAATATCAAAGCTGCTGCACACCGATATAAAATTATTATTGCTTTGATGTGTCAGAAAAATATGCAAGTGCAAGTTGGGAGGATTCATTTCAAATTTGAGTGTGCTGTTCCAATATAATCTTTGAAATGTGGTGGAGTGAGAGGCGATATTCTTGACCAAGCATTGGATTGCTCATGTCTCAAGACGTGGACGTTTCTGTGGCTGAGAACCAATCCGGGAAAGGTCATCACTCCATTTCAGGGTGTGGAAACTTCTGCTCATCAGCCATGTGAATTGAGTGAGAGCAATGAAACGAGGCTTTCACACACTCCACCAAAAAGCTGCTCCGTTGGTAATACAATATAGTGTATATTATATAAAGCATATGTGAGGTTGTGCCTCCATTTTTATCTCAGTTTGTCTCTGGATCAAGTTAGCTCTCTGGTCAATCAAGTCATTGTGACGTAACAAATTTCCATTCAGAATAACTACTATTGCATGGCTTGGGAAATAAGCAACACTGCAATCGGGATAAAGATAGTTTTCTTAATTAAGTAAGTGCAGCCTCATTACTTACAATCACTGGTTTTAAAAAAAAAAATTGCAGAATCTACTTCGTTGTGTGTTGGACCCCCTCTGGCCTGATTGATGACCGCACGTTGTTACATCAATTCCACAAGATGACAAATGATGTGTTGTCATACTTAGTACCACTTTTTTTTAAAAAAGAAGGATGAGTGCAGTAAGATGAGGAGGATGGCAGATTGGGAAAGGCCTGGGCACAATCATATAACACCTCCCGAATATGGTTGTTTGAAACGTCATTTAGAGATTGTAGTGACAGTGAGGGTGCACATGCAAAGTCAAATTGCACCCGATGGATGGGAGGTAGCATTCTAATTTTGTAACATCTCCTGTATGCCCACCCAAGTAGTACAGTATAACATAAAAGCATGGAATTGGTTGGTTACAATCGTAATATTTACCATGTGAGAGGTGTGAAGTGGGGATATCAGCCCAAAGGAGGGAGCAGGACTTCATTGAGCCATTGGAACAGTCCTTGCAACCATGGCAAAATTATATTGGCAAAGTTCGAATTTACTGCGGAAGCACTTGACACGGAGGAGGATACCGAGTCTGTGGCTAGCTTTAGAGGCCACATTTTATTGTGCTCTTCCCAGGAGAGGCCATGGCTGATGGTGAAGCCCAATTTAAAAAAAATGAATTTATTCCAATGGCACATCCAGCAGAAAAGTATGGAGAATACTCCGTTTTTGGCTTGTTTAAATGCCATGCAGCTTTGATTCTTGTCTTCCCAGGAGAGGCTATTACTGCTGATCAAGCCCAATTTGAAACATTAAACTCCTTGCAATAGCTGATGAAGGAGGAACTTCTGACAAGTGTTAGATTAGTATCTGATCCTTTACAGATTTGCTGAGTGTGATGCAGCTGTTGTTGGTCTGTCATTGCGATTGAGTACCATATGATGCATTGAGGGACGACAGTGTGGGGGAAAAATTTATATTAATGTATTCTAAATTGTAACAAATGGAGTTTCAGAAATGTAACTTTTATGCTGCAAGTTGAATTGGCTGTCATTTCTGGCCAAAAGACTTTTGCCCTAAATGATAAGAAATGTGTTGGTCTGGAGCAGTGTGACCGAGCTGATAAATGAACCTTTGCTTAGAAATGTACGAAGTGGCTTTTCATCTAAAGGACACATCTACAGTCTGGGTGAATATCCCCCAACCTCTCTCTCATGAAAGTATAAAATGCTTTGAAATGTAAAATTGTTTCAGTGCAAGCACGTGAGGAAGTATAGTATCTCAGTGGCTTGTACTCCTTGGAACTGACCAAGTACCAAGTTAGAATAAAACTCTCTGATGTAATGTAGAAGTGAATTGAATCGGGTTGGTCTAACTGTTAACTCAAGTAAGAATAAATGAAATAGAACCAAATAATATTGCAATCAATGGGGATTCTTAAGTTCATTGTACGAGGGTGAGAAGTGTATCGTGTATAATTAGAAAATAAATTGTTTCACAAGGAAGGACTTGTGTGGACATATGTTTTATCAGTGTCGATAGGGTTTTTGTAGGATTTTATAATCAAATCGGACAAACGTTAAACTCTGTCTGAAGTCAAATCGGATTCCACAATCGGCCAGATAGAATCCTTCAGGAGGACAAGATCACAACAAGGTGGGTTTAAAAAAAATCCACGTCAACAGGATGGCGTAAAGGTACCAACACTCATCTCTAAACTGTCCAGCCATGGGTTTGAATCTCAGACCAGCTATAAACTGTCAACCCAGTATTTCACAGGCAGGGTGATTAATCAATGTGTGTGGATGGATATTAAACTGGGCATCCCATCTGCCAACATTAATTGCTGGACATTAAAGATCCCACGGAGTCCTTTGCAAAAAGTAGGCGAGCAATCACCAGCAACATGAACAAGTTTGAAATTCCTACCCTTACTTCCTGAGTTGGAATGGTGACCCACCAGGATTGTAGCCAGGTAACTACTTCGGCAGCATCAACACTCTGCTTCGGGTATGGTACATCATGATGATGATGACATATTGTGCAGAAGATGATTTATAGTGTGTGAGAGCAGAATATATATATATATATATATATATATATATATATATATATATATATATATATATATATATATATATATATATATATATATATATATATATACACACACATACATATTTGTACAGGGGGACACCATGTATTTACAAATTAATGAAAAATTAAAGCTGAAATGTTTTGCATCATGAAGTATTCAACCCCCTTTTCTATGATACCCCAAATTGAGCGCAGGTGCATCCAATTTCCTTTGATCATCCTTGATGTCTCCACAACGAGATCGGAGTCCAGCTGTGGCCATTTCAATTGATTGGACATGATTTTGAAAGAAACACACCTTTCTATATGGACAGTGCATGTCAGAGCAGAGACTCCACCATGAAGTCCTAGGAACTGTCCATAGAACTCAGAGATAGAATTGTGAGGAGGTATAGATCTGGGGAAGGGAATAAAACAATTTCTAGAGTGTTGGAAGTTCCTAAGAACACAGTCAGCTCCATTATTCGGAAATGGAAAGAATACGGAACTACCCAGACTCTTCCTAGAGCTGGCCTTCCGACCAAACTGAGCAACTGGACAAGAAGAACTTTTGTCATGGAGGTGACCAAGAACGGAATGACCACTCTGACAGAACTGCAGAGTTCCTTGGCTGAGATGGGAGAACCTGCTGGAAGGACAACAGTCTCTGCAGCACTTCACAAATCTATGCTTTATGGGAGAATGGCAAGACGGAAGCCTCTCCTGAGAAAATGACACATGACAACATGCCTGGAATTTGCAAAAAGGCACGGAAAAGACTGTGAGAGCATGGGGAAAAATATTCTGTAGTCTGATGAGACGAAAATTGAACATTTTGGCCTGGATGCAAAGTGCTGCATCAGGTGGAAACTGAGCACAGCTCATCATCCATCTAACACCATCCCTACAGTAAAGCATGGTCGTAGCAGCATCATGCTATGAGGATGCTTTACAGTTGGCAGGGATTGGGAGAATTGTAAGGAATAGAGGGAACAATGAATGGAGCCAAATACTAGCAAATCCTTGAGGAGAACCTGCTTCAGAGAACAAAAGACCTCAGACTGCGGTGAAGATTTACATTCCAACAGGACAATGACCATACGCATACAATCAAAGCAACCCTGGAATGGCTTCATTACAAGAATGTAAATGTCCTTGAGTGATGCAGTCAAAGCCCAGACTTCAGTTCCAATGAGAATCTGTGAAAAGACTTGAAGATTGCTGTTCACTGACACTCCCTGTCCAACTTGACAGAGCTTGAGCAAATCTGCAAGGAAGAATGGGAGAAAGTCCCCAAATCTGTATCAGATGTGCAAAGCTGATACAGACATACCCAAGAAGACCCGAAGCTGTAATCACTGTCAAAGGCGCTTCTCCAAAGTATTGACTCAGGGGGGCTGAATATTTATTGACACAAGACATTCCATCTTCTCATTTTTAATTGATTTGAAAATTTTCTAAAAACATCTTTTCACTTTATCATTATGAGGAATTTTGTGTATATCAGTGACAAAAAAGTATATTTAATCCATTTTTAATTCAGGCTATAATACAACAAAATGCGACAAAAGTCGAGGGATGTGAATACTTTCTGAAGGCACTGCATGTACTGTATGTATGATAAAGTTTGAGACGCATCATTCGGGGGCACTCTAATCTAACCAGCAGTGGAAGCGGAGAGGAAAGGATCCTTCAGATGCACGATTTAACTGCAATGGCTTGAACTGTTACCGCGCCATTGTCATTGACATTTACTGTCAAAAAAGTCACAAGTTTTCTGCCAAACATAAAGCCTTTCATTTGGTTAAAAGTAGAGTGAAATGTGTGAAGCTGTATTACTTTCAATATTCAACAGTCGTATTTGACATGCTCTTGTCATATCTAGAATTAGCGGCTTATGATGGAGGTAATCCACAACATAATCTGTTAGCATGCAGTCCTGAACCATTGTTCTCGTGTTTACATTGTAATTCCATCCATTGATGGTGAATCCAATGACTTTGTCACTTGTGTAATATTGAGCCACCAAAGCAATGTTGCATCTTTCACATCTGTTTCACTTCTTTCTGGTGGATGTTTTTCTCCAAATGTATTTATATAGTGCCTTGAGGAATGCATTTGCAAGCTTGGTCACTTATTTGAGTGATAGTTAATCTGCACAAGCTTCCACTGTGATGAAGTACCACTTGGATCGTCCACATTACAGATGGATTAGTGTCACACCACTGCAACTCCTCATGTATATCGACCTCATGACATGGACACCACGTGGCATATCGTAATTCCCAGATATCCTAAGAGAGATCCCACATCGGAATGAAGTGAGGATTTTGGCCAGTGGCTGGACATGGGTATGGAAAAGGATAAGGGCAGTGGCCAGTGACATCAGTCACCTGATCCTCCTCAAAATGATAAAATGTACTCTTTTACCAAGAAAACCATTGCTGTGACATTCTGCTCGGCGAAAGCCATTGTGAAAATGTTGCTTTATTGTCCCACTGAGAAGCTGGGGTTATTGTTCTCAGAGTGAATTGGGCCACCAAGCTCAGTATCTCTTGTTCAACAGCAAATTGATCATTCACTGTGGGTGAAGGTTTCACAAATTTCTATATATTCAAGCCGTCAAACAACACCCATGACATTGTACAATGATGCATGCCTTTGGCAAAATTGGGAGCATTCCTGAGGTCGTTTGGTATGACTTTATAGCAGCACTGATGTGAGGGGCTTAATGCGTTGAAAAGAATCTGCACTACTCAAGCCAGTAAATTGCACTTAAAAAATGGTGAGTCACGGTAAAGCCTGCATGGGTAAAGGAAATACATTCACTATTTTGATCTAATTATCAACGATCAAATCGTTCCAGGCAGGTAACAAACAATTGCACCATCATTATTTTTTATGACGTTGATTGCTATATCAACAAGGAACAAGTTTCACCATTTATCAGCGAAAATGGCTGCCAACCCGGAAGTGAACCAAGCCTCGAGTAGAGAACTGCAAAGTGTGGTGTTGAGTTGGTTTCAATTCCTCCCTAAGTATGTTATTGCCTCACTGTGACCCAGCTGAGCGCTGGCATGATGCACGGACGAGCGCCTGCAATCCATTCTCCATCAATCCTGGCAGCCTTGTGGAAACAGCTGTGAAGCTTGGCGCAATCCAAGGTACATAGTTCAACAGTGGGATGTGGTAAATCAAGCTGAAATAATATATCTTTTCCACTTTTCTCAAGGCTTTGCGATGATTTAAAAGTTATCATCAGCGTCTATTTGTGGGATGTAAAAAAAACTAAAATAAATCTTTTTCCAATTCTTGCATTTCGTTGAATGAAAAACAAACTTTACAAGCTTTCAATTTTGTGTGTTGTGTGGCTGTGGTACATAAATTTAAGCAAATTTTCCACAGTAACAAAATCTCAGTCCGATGCTTTAAGGTATGCCTTGCTATATTATTAGCTATGTCACTGGACAGTTAAGATTCCAACTGATTTGTTAAACCTGTGAGGTAACTGACTGTGTGCTCAAATTTCCAGCTGTGTGCTGTGGATATATATATATATATATATATATATATATATATATATATATATATATATATATATATATATATATATATGTAGATATGTATATATGTAAATATATATATATATATATATATATATATATATATATATATATATATATATATATATGTAGATACGAGGGATTCGCTCGGATCGAAGCGCTGGATACGATGCTTTTCATTCTGACCGATCCACCGACGAAGATTCATTGCCAAGACGTATTGGTTCACATACAATTGTTCCTCTGCCTGGAAAGATTTTTCCTATTGCGTATTTTACCAACTGGCGCTCCTCATAAAAAATGACAGTAAATCGACACCCTATTTTTGAAGGACTACCATTTGAAAAATAATCGGTTTGCTGGTTTGTGCTGTGGAGCCTCACGTTGCAGACACACACACACACACACACACACACACACGGAAAACCCGATAAACTTCTCTCAATGCTCTTGTTTGACCACACCTCCTGAGCCACACAATATTTTTCAGAAGCCACGCCCACTTTCCGTAAGCCACGCCCACTTTTCATCAACCACGTCCACTTTCCCTAAGCTCCGCCAACTTTCCTAAGCCCTTCATAAAAAATGACGGTAAATAGACACCCGATTTTTGAAGGACTACCATTTGAAAAATAAAACCTCAATCAAAAATCGGCTCGAGTATAATTTTCTAAATATCTCGAAGTGTTTAATTCCGAAGTCTCGTTTCTCGACATTCAAAACTGAAGGAAAAGTATTGAAAATACTGCACGCGGTTTTTTGGCCGCTGCACAGCAACGGGTGGTTGCTGGGCAACGAAATTCAAACTCGCACATTCCCAGACCATATGGCACCTGTTGGCAAAGTTTCATCGAAATCGTTTCGCTGGTTCGTGCTGTGGAGCCTCACGTTGCAGACACACATACACACATACGCACACGCACACGCATGGAAAACCCGACAATAAGGGATATCTTGCATATATAGCGAATCCAATATATACACACACACAAACATATATACACACAACCAGGCATAGTGGCATGCACCTCTAATCCGGCTACTGGGAGGCTTGGGTTGGAGCATCGCTTGAGGACGGGAGCTATGCGCTGGGCCACGCTATGAGAGAGTGTAGGGCATCCTGGAATCATGGCGAAACCCAATCCTTATCCCTGTGTCGTAAGAGGCGACCAGGGTTGCGTCAGGAAGGGCATCCGGCGTAAAACCTGTGCCAAATCAGTATGCGGATCATAACGGATGATCCGCTGTGGCGACCCCTGACGGGAGCAGCTGAAAGAAGAACAACAACATACATATATATATATATATATATATATATATATATATATATATCGATCTATACACACTTATACATAGATGTGTGTGTGTGTGTGTGTGTGTGTGTGTGTGTGTGTGTATAGATCGATATATATATATATATATATATATATATATATATATATATATATATATATATATATATATATATATATATATATATATATATATATATATATAAAACTTCTTCTTCTTCTTTCGGCTGCTCCCGTTCGGGGTCGCCACAGCGGATCGTCCGTATCATCCGCATAGTGATTTTGCACATGTTTTACACCAGATGCCCTTCCTGACGCAACCCTGGTCGCCTCTTATGACACAGGGATATGGTACACCTATTTTAACCAGGGTATACACCGGCCCAGTATACTGGTACTCATTTCGCCGACCTCGGAAGGATGACAGGCTGAGTAAACCCCCTGGTGTATTAATTCAGTGGCTCAACGGGACTTGAACTCAGGACCTTTTGGATCCCAAGCCGCTGCCCTAACCACTGCGCCAACACCAGGCTTCCAATATATATATATATATATATATATATATATATATATATATATATATATATATATATATATTTAGTCATGTGCCGCATAACGACGTTTTGGGCAACGATGGATCACATATACGACAGTGGTCCCATAATCGCATTTACGACGGTGATCGCACATACGACGGATCTGCCAGCTCCATTATAATAGATCTGAAAAATTCCTATCGTGGAGTGATGTAGCCGACGTGGTGATGCCAGTCGTATAAAAACAGCACGTAGAATTATGTACACTGTACAGTGCATATACTTCATAATGATAATAAACGACAGTGTGGCCCTGTTATAATGCGATCGTTGAGGTCCATAAAATGTCATCGAGAAAAAAACAGGGTAGTGCTAAATCGGGATTCAAGGAAATCGGCTTTCAAACTGAACCAATGTTTGCACGTTTACCTTCTCGCAAGTAAATTACCTTTGAATTGAAGAATTCCACGAATAAATTGTTGTTGTTACAGTCGAAATTAAAACACAAATATATTTTTTTGTTTTTGTTGAGGGTTTAATGGCGCTGTCAGACCAGGAGGCTCTATCCACGCCACACACCAGAATCTGATCAAACTCGCCTACAGCCATAGCCCTTCAAAGGCAGATACATTTTAAATGGGTCTTCCAGATTCCTTCAGGAATTTTAATACTGCCTTACAGAGTTGACGGTGCTTACAGTTCATCCGCCGCAGCATCACCTTAAGGTCCAACACCCTCATCCCCATAACTCTTATACGCCGTACAAGACGCTACCTCGATTCCCCATAGAGAGGGCAATTTAGAAATACGTGATTTAGGTCTTCAGGTTCTCTGCACACATCACAGAACCCCATAGGGTGACATCCAATTCCATGGAGGTATGCATTTAAGCGACAGTGCCCGAGTCTTATTCTACAAAGCACGACCTGGTCCCTCCGGGAGAGCCTGAGAAGCTTAACAAGCAAACACAAATCTGTTTTTTGTGAAGCTTTTTATGTTAAAACAATCGCACTGTTCCGAAAATATATATCACAATTGACAGGAGCTCGTTTCTTCATTTACAAATTATAACATTGATGTAGTGATTACGTATTTATAAAATCCAAACGCTATTTATTCAACTTTCTATAATCGATGCGAGAGGAGATTGAAAGCTGCTGCTAACAACACCGATGGCCGTCATGAACAGGACAAAGGTAAAACTAACTAACTTGTCTTCTGTCTGTCTTGGATGTGTGTTACAATTGCCGACAGTATTCAGGACAGTAACATGCTGTACAGGTTTGTATCCGAGGAGCAATAGGCTACACCATATAGCCTAGGTGTCTAGGTTTGTGAAAGTACGATGTTCGAAAACGAAAAAAAAATAAAAATATGATGTTCGCACAACGACGACGTCGGTTAACGACGCATTTCTCAGAACGTAACCCCGTCGTCAAGTGGCGCATGACTGTACATATATATATATATATATATATATATATATATATATATATATATATATATATATATATATATCCACACAGAATGACCCTCAATCGGTACCCATTTATATCGATTGAATACAACAAGCATACAAAAGTTTCTAGTTGAATGTGGAACAGTTGGAGTCATGTTTGAAGTTTTGCTTTGTAATCAACATGTCCATTACTTTCAATACATGTCTGGAGGTGTTAAACAAAATCGTCCATATCTTTTGCACAGATGGCATGGCGTATTATATGCCATAAACAGCATTACTGATGTAATCTCATCGTTCATCCAAGAACTGTGGGTGCATGGCATAAACTCTGTTGTTGGTGAAACCCCATGAAAAAAAATCATAAAGAGTCAAGTCCAGGGATCTTTGGGGCCCGGCAATGGATCCACCATGGCCAATCAATTTGAGGAGCTACAAACATTACTTGATAGAGGTTGACATGTTGAGTAATAACCAAAGTTTAAACTGGGAAGCGAAGTCGTTTGGTTGAAACTTATAAAAATAAAAATAAAGATTTTGTTCAGGTCTTTTATCTCTTGCATTTTTTAACAATGAAGGTAATGAAAATGAAGACATCATTGTGTATCATGCACTTACTTACATCATTTAATACATTCTTGCACTTACTATACTTCTTATATTTGCACAATCGCATGACCAGACACCTTATTGCATGTTTGGCATTAAAATACAACTTTAGGGAGACTATTATATCATGGTTGTTTTTACCGATAGTCAGGCACAATTCTTGAGTTATATTCTCAGCTTGGATTTTACTGGGAAACCAAAGTAGGATTTTTTGATGTCATGTGAAATGCATATGAACTGGCCATATTACGAGCTGTAGGTCCTTTGCATAATGTTTCTTGTACGTCCCAGAGGAAGGCAAAAACGACGAGAGAGTAAAAATGTGACACTTCCCTCTGAGCACACTTTCCATCATTTGCTTAGAAACACAAACATCGGGGAAAGGTCAAAATTACATACCCTTCCTCCTGGAGGTCCAACAGCACCCTGGGGTCCTGGGATACCCTGAGAAGAACAAGGTAAAAGAACATCATGAGTGATTGTAATTTATTGATTTTATTTGATGCATTGCCTATAATATTGAGAAAGGATACAATAACCGACTGATTCTGGTATTACGATGAATGGTTTTAGCAAATATAATGCCATGGATATAGGATATAAAGTAAGCTCATACAAATTCCTCATGAGACATTCTTGTTATAAGTAATAATTCTGCTTCTGCAAACACTTATACGACTTGAGCTGTGCACATAATGAGTCTCTCAAAATTGATAATGATAAATACGCATATTCAATGACAGCAAGAGCATGACATTAATGTGAAACAACATTAATAATGAGCATAATAATAATGAAATTAGGAATAAGTAGGGAAAGAAGAAGCAGAGATCGAGGAAAAAGTACAAGGATACACTTAGATGAAACAATAAACTCCTTCATTGTTTTGGGATGAGGGCGCATGTGCCACACAGTCAAAACTGCTGCATGGATCCGATTATCCCAGTTGCATCTCCAGAGAAGCATATTGACCACAGGCAGGATGGTGTGTGGCAGGCAAATCCACAACAGCGAAGGAATTTATACATTTTTTTTTATACGAGACTTGGTGGCGTAATGGTTAGAGCGTCCACTCTGAATCTGGGAGGTCAGTGGTTCTATGCCCAGTTGAGCAATACCAAAGGCTTTCAAAATAGTACGTCCTGTTTCCTTGTTTGACACTCAGCATATAAATAGGTTAGAACACAGACAAACAACCATAGGTTGGCCACTACTGTGCAGGCTTAATGGGCCCAATGGCCTCCTCCTGTGTTGAAGTTCCTTGCAATGGCACTCGTATTATTATACATGGCAGCTGGCATAAGGCCTCAAAGGAGGCATGCCCAGCTCACTCAGAGTTGGTGGCATCTGCTCCATGCTGATGACAGCACAGCAGTCAGAAACATGTATTCATGGATGGTACTCCCCATGGGTAAGCTGGCCCATAGAGGGTGAGAACATAATAATGTTCCCGTGATTATGAACACTGCAATAAGACAAGTTTGTAATAAGCAGCATGATCTACCTTATCAGCCAGCACTTAGCCAGAGTGTTTACGCTTCCTTTAATTCCAACAGTCAACAACCACCAAATGTTGTCACTAAAATTATTAAAAGAATTACAAAGAAAATATGTGTAGTTGCAATTGGTGATGAATTAAAATCGAAAGCATCTGGAATAACAGTGGAGAAGATAAAGGCACTTGAAGAAGTAGTGACATGGGAACAGCAATTGTTGAAGGAGATTTGGGACTTGAACAAAATACCAGAACTTAAGGATGGAAAAGAGTGAGTTGGTACTATTGGAGAAACAGAAATCACACCCTCTGGAGTTTGATAAGTATGGAGGAATAAAATTGATGGAACATGTGTTTAAGATCTTTGTGAAAATTGTGGAGAAACACGTGAGGGAAATATTAAAGTTGAAGGACATGCAGTTTGGTTTAATGCTTGGCAGAGGAACATGTCGATAGAATCTTTGTCATGAAGCAGATGCACTTGAAAGCAATGGTGTAAAGGAAAACTGTATTATGCGTTTGTACATCAAGAGTCAGTATACAGGTTGTTGCAGAGAAAGTGAGTACTGTACATTAGAAGATAGGAATTTCCATCCAGGGGGAAGGTTTCAACAGTCAAACAGGGAACCCTTTCAACAGTCAGAACAGGGTACGGTAAAACAGGAGAGTTTAGGGGACCACATAAAGGATCTGCTCTTCATCCTCTACTATGTATTATGATCTTGGAGTTGGTAGGTGCAGACAATAGGAGACAGTATGTGTGCTGATGATTTGGTGGTGGATGTTTGCTGAGGAACATCAGGAAACATTTGTCAGGTGGCAAGTGTGTCTCGAATGCAGGGACCTAAGGGCAAATAAGATTAAATGATACGTAATGATGATCAGTAGTTGAAGAATGAAGGTCGAGCAAACCGAAGTGACTGATAATTTTAAATACTCAGTCAATGAGGTGGTTATGAACAGGAGATTAGAAACAGAATGAAACTAGAGGGGGAGCACTCGGTAGAGTGCAAAACCTCCGCCGCCAATACTGCTAGGTCACTCAAGTGAACCTGATATCCTATTCATTCAATTTGATGGCAACAGCGCTCACAGAGTTATAGTTTGCAACTTTCCCTTTTACTTTTAACTTTTACATACTCAATTCATTCGTCATAACTAGATTCCTTGAGACAGAAATTGATTTTACGTGGGTATATCCACCTGAAGTTCCAAAATCAGCCGCAATTATAATTTTGGCATGTTTTTTGTTGGAAATCACTTATAACATGTAGAAATGCAAAAAAAAAAAAAAAAAATCTAAATTTTGTTGAAAAAAAAAGGTTGCAAAAATTTTTTTTTCTCCAACAATTTTTTTTTTTGGGGGGGGGGGGTTGGAAATCACTTAAAACATGTAGAAATGCAAAAAAAAAAAAATTCAAATATTTTTTCAAAATGGCCGCCATAGCGGCCATATTGGACTTTGGACCAAGTCCAAAATCTAATGGCATGATCCTTGGACCATACCTAATCCCCCCCACCATGTTTCGTCGAAATCCGTAGAGGAGTTTTCCGTAATACTGTTCAGAAACAAACAAACAAACAAATAAACAGAAAGGGGTGAAAACAGTAACCTCCGATCTTCGATGGCAGAGGTCAAAAAGCTTGATGGCAAAATAGCAGGAATTTTCTTTGAAGGTGAAGTAAAGTGTGGAAGACAATGGTACAATCAGTTTTTATGTATGCATCAATGACGAAACAATGCTTTGCAAATTAAAAGGAGAAACAATGTTGGAGAGAAAGTAATTGAGAATACTTTGGTCAGCTGCTGGTTTGTCCCTGAGTGTAAAAAGACGGAGCAAGGACATTAGGATCTATTGGGTTTTCAGAAGATATCGGAAGAAATTAGTACATTGAGGTCAAAGTGGTTAGGAAATGTATTGAGGACTGACAACTGCATGGGAGAGGTCAGTGGATGGAAAAAGCAGAATCAGGAGAGAAAGGCTGCGATGGAAGGATGTCATAAAGGAGATGGAGCTGGTGAACATGACAGTGGCAGGAGGCACCAGGCAGTGGAAGGAGATAACTTTCTTTATTGCACAGATGTTTCCCAAAATTGATGCGAAAGACTGAGATTGTGAAGAACGTTTTCAGATTGAACTTTGTCCGACGTGGAGCAGAAAGTGAACTTGTAGCAGGCACAATAGCAGAGACAGATGGACAAAGCTATAGCGCTGGTTGTACCAGTGTCAGGCCTATGCAGTGTTCCAAAATCAGGTTAAAAAATAAAGAAGAGCAACATGCTGAGCAGCACTTGTTTGGCAGCCGAGAGACCAAGTTACACAACATGAGGAGAATCCTCTATGGTGATGGATCGTTGGCGTGCCAGGAATTCCAACAGGAGAACCAAAGCCAGAGTGTTATGCAGAAACACTTGGCAAAGCTAGTGAGAAAGCAGAATGGGATTGCCTGTAGCAAGCGTATTACACAGGCCTCATCTTTCGAGCCAACTCCCAGCCTGAGAGTTTCACGATCAAGTCCAGTTAACAGCTGAATGTAACAAGTATGTTTTGTTAATGTACGCATTGATGGCTGAAGATAAACCAGGCTTTCCTGACTGATAACCTGGTCTACTATAGCCAAGTTACCATCCAGGCAGAAGAATACCATTTAGCATATGCACTGCCAGAAATACAGGCCTGATTACGAGATGTATTGATGTTTGTGAGGAGGAATATAAAGAAAAAGAAAACATAATTTGATGGAAACACGTCAATAGATCTGCCTCCAGCCATGTTAGATTTTGAGCTGCAGTTACATTTGATCTTCATTTACGGTCACATGAGACAGAATGAGAGAGATAAAAGAGAGAATGATAGAGATAAAAGAGAGATAAGTCGAATAAAGAAAACATCAGATGATTCTAACTCGAGTTATGATCTGCAAAATTATTTTCAAAAAGCACATTACCTTCAACAGTTGAATTAGTTCATCTTTGAGTCACAGTACAAGTTTGGTTGAAATCCCTTCTGTGGTTCACAAATTATTGTGATAACAAATATTTTCAATTAAAGGTCACATTACCATAAATCTTTGGCCTTTGGAACCCAAAATCGAATCAGTTAATCTTTGTGGCATCGTGCATACGTCTACCAAGTTTGTTAAAAAATCCCTTAATCGGTTCACAAGTTATTGCGGTAATGAAAATCTGCTGTGTACGTATGCACACATGGCACACGCACAACCAGATGGCCAACGCAAAAACAATGCGTCTGGTGCATTTGGCTGTGGAGGCAAAAAAAACAAGGAAACAAGGAGGAAAATAATTTTTCAAATAACATTTTCAGGTCAAAAATTCTTCATCCCCCTCATCAACCTCCCAAAGCTGTAACCACAAGCTTTGTGTGGGCTTAGCGGTTAGCGAGGCTGGCTTGGGATCTTAGGGTCCTGAGTTTGAGCCCAGTTGGCTGCTGAATTAACACCAGCTGGGGTTTCCTCAGCCTGTCATCCTTCCGAGGTTGTCGAAATCAGTACCAGTGTAGTGGTATAGGGGCACAGAATCAGTGGAATAGTCGCGGCCCAACAAAATGATAGCAACCCAGCAGCCAAGCTGCCATATGAAATAAGAAGAAGAAGAAGACAAAGAGGATGAGGAAGAAGGAGAAGAAGCTGTAACCATGGTTATATCCAACACTTGCATATAAACACTGTTTGCAATAAAAATGATAATTGATCGAATCATGTGAAATGTAAATAAACCTTGTGTTTAGCGAATGGAAAATGAAAGTCACCAAAAATCTTTTGTTTTTCTCTGCATATTGCAATGCAGACTTGAGGGATCATGCATCAAGGTGGGACTTGGTCATCTCGATTTGCAAGTGTCGTCATTTGAGCCTCAAACCACTTGTTGCGTTAATGGAGGAGCTGGAAAATGACCATTTTTGCTAGCTTTTCTTCTCCCTCCTTTGTATCCACTTTTGTCTTTATCGTGTTTGAACTTCTTGATATTTCGAGAGTGCAAGAATGGTCTTGCTTGTGAAAGTTTAAGTCGTTGTGCATCGGTGTCCTGGCAGAATAATGGATGAAATCAACAGGACGTTGATCGCGGTATGCTAACTGCTATGGGAAGTAAGGAGAAGATTATTATATGTTTCAGGCGTTAAACCTTCATCGTTTGCATTGATGAAGGGTTAACAGCTGAAACTGCTTCTATCTTTGCCCGTAGGGCCTGTGATTTCAGCACACTTGCTTTCATGGTGTCCTTTGGCTTCAAGTCAGGCTTGTATTTTTAAACCCACAAGTTTCCTCTTTACCATCATGTCCTGATTTTGCTGTTATTATGGGAGAGGGAGGTCGGAGCAGCAATTTCCAAGACTGGTGTTGATTTAAACTTGTGGAAATACATGTGATATTTGCACACTAGCCCCTTTTTGGGTGGTGGTAATCTATGTTAATGGCCCATGAAATCTCTCCATCTTTTGCCAAGTCTGCATCATCTAAAAGGCCTGATTATCTCCACTGAAATGAGAGAGTGAGAGAGTGAGAGAGTGAGAGAGTGAGAGAGTGAGAGAGTGAGAGAGTGAGAGAGTGAGAGAGTGAGAGAGTGAGAGAGAGAGCGAGCCAAGGAAGTTTAAAATTAGGATGACGTCTTTCTCAAAACACGGAGTCCGTGTCAAGATGCTTTCCAGGCCAATGCAGGCTGATTTAATCACCACCACCAGGCTCTTGCTTTTTGTATGAGAAGAGAATGCCTATAGTCACTCTCAAGGCTCACGGCCAATTGGGTCACGGACAGCGAAGACGATGCACTGTAGGCGTTACTGAAAACACGAGGCAAGCGAGCACGTGAGAGAGTGTGACAGACAGCCAGCTTCCCATTCGATCTTCCCTTTCTTGCATTTTCACAACTGCACCAATTAATTGCAGGTAACGTACAAATTGAACAAAGGCGACGAGACCATTCTTCTTCTTGTGTGTGAGTACGGGAACTTGCACACATGCTGCCAATCCATCCAATGATGTTCTACATTATTACATTACCCTTGATTTTTTTTTTCTCATAAATTTCTGCTGGAGTAATGCATGCATAATGGAATGCACATCATGTTTACTTGGAGCCTTGTGTTCCAGGAATTCGAGGGCAATCAAAATGTTCCTGAACTGATTAAAATTTGCCACAGTATATGAATATGAATACTTTCAATTAAAACGCTCTGTTCAATGAAAATGCATTGGTTTCATCAAAATGCAAAGGCTTGTTTTTCTTCCTACAGACCTGCCAGCATGAGACCACAACTTTCTGTAATTAAGTTATCATTTGTTTTTCCAATTATTATGATTCGGAAATATAGTCATGGCTTTTTCTTTTTCATTTCAAACAATGCCTGTAATTAATCAAGTGTGAAATATCCCTTAGTGAGCTGTCAAAAATGCTGGCAAGGGCCCTCCCCACATTTATAAACTTAGGGAGGGATCTTGCCTCAATCTTGAATTTCCAAAGCATCGGGACCCCCCTCCCCACCCAAACCTGCCTCCGGTAATAGAGCTGAAGCTGTTCTGCAGTCCAAAAGACAAGCCTCAGCCTGTTCAAACTGCAACCGATTGTATATATACACACACACACACACACACACACACACACACACACACACACACACACACACACACACACACACACACACACACACACACACACACACGGGGCAGTCAACATATGTATGTATGTATAGATACATACATACATTCCCAGCTCCAAAAATATTTGCGGTCAGTCCTTGGTTGTAATCGGCGTAACTTCCTTCATGGATTAGAGACATGAGAGGTAAAGGGTATCTACAAGAATCAAAGAAGAACTTTGCATTAAGCCTGTGCAGCGCAAAGCCATATTAGGAGGGCAACTGTGTACTTTTGTATGGATTACATGGACAATAGTATGGAATGGATAAATCAGCAAAAAGCTCTTGCTCATCCTCTGCACACAAATACCCCAAAAAAGTATTTGGGATTTGAACTTTGGATTTCAGCATCATGAATGAAGTGTATAAATGGGAGCACCATGCAGGTCGTGCTTCAAATGGGATGTCGAGGGTTGTCCCTTCATCACATTCTTCCATGACAATCTATTGCAAAAATTCATTGAACGAGGTCATCTAAAAAGGTGCAAGAAATTAGATTGAAGAGCTCAAGTTCAATTTCAACAAACATGAACGAGAGTGGTTTTGTACCTGTGAACCGGGGTTTCCTTGTTGACCGGGAGCACCTGGTTCACCCTGCAAACCCTGTAGGTAAATGGTGAAAAGAAGACCAGAATACAACAGATATAGCAGACAATTTCAAATGAAAAAATGTTCAGTATCCTGAATAAGGTCAGGTCATGATTTATCTACGCAGGAGGGGGGACTTCTTGCTTCATGTTACTCTGAGCCTCCAAAAAACACGAACAGAAACAATAAAAACATAAAACATAATTGAAATAATAAAAACAGAAAACCCAAAGTGAAGTGCATCACAATTAAGCTTGCTTTCACAACCCCTGCTGATCTGCAGGAAAACATGTGGCGAGAGGCCTACAATAACATTTCAATTTCCCATAGCCATCTACATACAATACAAATGTATAGTTATCTGTCCAAATGCTTCTGCCTTTATGAAAAAATGCTTGGCACGATCCATCCAGAGAATGCATAAACTTTGCAAGCTCAGGTTCCCTTAGGATCTGCAGCTGCAGAATTCTTAATGAGGGCGACGCAACATGCTAAAGTCACGAAACGGAGAGATTACTCATCTGTTGAGACGCATGGAAAGACTCACATAATTTGAAACCCGGTTTATAAAAAGAAAAAGGCATGGCCTTTGGAAATTTGATGTAGTTAGACAAGTATAATTTAAAAGAAAATGAAGTGAGGTCACAAAATCTCTTATGGCCTGACAGGAAAGTCTGTAAGGCCAGACAAGCCAAACATCTCTATGATGGCCTGTTATATCAATTTGCCCCAAAAAAGAGGACCCCAGAGTGACAGCTAGTGGAAATGCCATCTCCAGTGCCCGACGAGTGTCAAAAGTCTAAATTTTAATGCTTTGGGAACAATGAAAACTTGGAGTGCTTTGTTTTGGGATAGTCGTAACACGTATAAAACTTACCACACTGCCCTTGATACCTGATGCGCCAGTTGCTCCTGGGAGACCCTGCGTGGAAAACAAAGCTGTTGTCAGAGCTCTCAGAAGGAGGAGATCGCCTTCCTTAACCACTCGAGAAACCAAGCTTATCGGCTGGCGAATTTGATCAATGCACAAACATTTCACTTGCAACATCTTGCTTTGGCTTCGATGCCAAATGTTTTTGACTGAAACTGCGAGGGAATTCTGAAGATTGGAATGTGTTTCCCAATGCACATCCATCTCTCGCTTGCTTTGCTTCTCAGCCTCTTGATGGTCCTTTTTAAATCTCATTACTCCGCTGCAGATGTTCTCCATCGTCCCAACCTCATACTCCTCCTGCTGATTGACGAACAATTTTCCTTTGGCCTTCTTACCTTTCACCCCTTGCCCTTCCTACGATTCATCAGTGCATTGAATCATGCATGTATCATGAGTAACAGAAGACTTTTACTGGAGAGAAATCTGGACAGGATCATATTGTAAAGATTGTAAAAAGAGAAAAAAACAAAATGGTGATGGGTGAGTTTCAAGATTGCAAAAGAGAGGAAAAGCAAGCAAGATATAAAGGCATAGTGGTCATAAAAGGAGTGAGATAATTTATGGAAAATGAGGGTTATAATATGATCCATAACTGGAAATTGATTTGGAAAGTAAGCAAGGTATTATAGAGAGATAGAAATTGACAGGAGCTTACCGAAATGCCTGGATTTCCTTGCAGCCCCCTTGGACCAAGCACACCCCTTGAACCCTAGGCAGGAAAAAGTATGAAAGTGTAGCAGTCATTAAGCTGGAATGGATGGGATTCTAAAAGGGAACTCTCACTGCATCTCCCAACATTTTATCTACTTGTTCTAATGACAATAAAGATAACTTGTGGATTGGAAAAACATATTCCTCCAATCAATAAATCAATCAATCAAATGCACCATAATCTTGAGTGTCGCTGCTGCCAAAGCCGATTTTGGGCAAGGGTCATGCTGTGTGGTTTTCCATTGCCTTCCCAACAGTTACTCAGGGCAGGAATTTGTAATTTGTTCAGGGTGCCGGCGATTACTCGCCTACTCTTCAGTAAAGACACCATGGGTTCATTGAAATCCACCAATGACCAATGCTGGCAGACGGGTCCACCGGATTAATATCCTTCTGAGGAGCCATGCATACATTGATGCTTCACCCTGCCTGTGAATCACCGGGGGGGGGGGGGCAGTTTAGAACTGGGTCGTGATTCAAACCCAGGCTACATCGTTCAAAAGTTAGTTTTCATGCTGTTAAGCAATCCTGCCAGCAACACACATCCCACCAGCAGGCAACAATAATCCCTGCAAAAGGTAAACGTTCTTGTTTCCTTTGTAAGAATGTCTGGAAAAACTAATTCCTCAAAGTAATTCAAACTTACTGGTTGGCCTGGAAGGCCTATTGGTCCAACTTGCCCTGGTTCTCCCTTGTTCAATTAGAGGGTAAGGAGGAGAGAGTGAATGAAGTATTTCATCAAATGACACTGCACACACAACAGTTATCAATGCTTAAGAAACAGATATAATTGTTGGATAATGGGGAGCGAAGATATGGCTCAAAGCAAGAAAGCAGGAAGGTCTCCCGGGCAGGAACCCAAGCCTTTTCAGGTACATAAATCACTGTGATAGACTACAATGTTGGTGTGAGAACTATCCACAGAAGAGCATGCATATATACCCTTGGACCATCTTCTCCTGCTGGCCCAGGAAGTCCAAGTGGCCCAGGATGACCCTGCAAGACCAAACAATAATCATTAGTTTTCAATTCCTTAAAACCTTGGCAATAATCTACACATTTTATAATAAATTCACCCCCTCCATCTCCTCCCTCTCCTCCCCCCAAAGAAAACAAGATAAATATTTCTAACTCCCCTTGGGCATCATTAAATTACTAATAACAGACACATTTATGAATGACAACATCTTGTATCCCAATTTGTCAGTGACACAAGCATCATTGAACATGAACACATTCCAAAGATGAGTCACGAGTCAGTGCAATATGCTTACACGATGACCTTTCTCTCCCGGAAGGCCTGGCAATCCATCAAAACCTCGGTCACCCTGTAAGTAGATGGCACACACTCACAGAACTTGATATATTTGGAGGCAACAGAGGGGTGAGTTAAGAACACAATTTGAGGTGGCTAAATATTGGTCCCCATCACTGAAAGAAATCACAACCCAGCAAGTGTCAGTTAATAGTTAATCATACCAGGACTATGAATCACCTTTCCTTGATCATAACTTGCCATGCCTGGTTTCAGGATTAATTTTTTCTAATATTGTGCAATGCTGGCCAATAAAAGGTCAATGCAGTTGATGTCATCCAATAATGTGTTACAAAGTATATATTAATTTCCTTATAGTTGTCATTGTACGGTATTTTTTTGTTCATTACGTGTTATCCCAAACCTGCCTCAGGATTTGACCCAATGAATGGTGGGACATTCGGCTGAAAAAAGGGGGTTGCCTCTGTTTTGTATTCCGCACACAAAGTGAAATCCCATTTGTACTACAGTGAGATTTCATCATCGTTACACTGCGAAACCATACATTCAAATTAGGAACACTGTTAAAAGTATTGCCACCGGCAATCGTTACATTACAAAGTTACACTGGCCATAATAGTCCATTTGATGCTAACTGAGTATTCATCCATTTGTGAATTTCTGCAAGATTCAATTTCACTGGAAATACTTATTTGGGTCTGAATGCTGGTGGTTTTACATGGGGTGTTCACAAAGTCTTACAAACCAGATACTCAGGATAGACCAAAACATATTTACCAAGAGGTGTGTGTGTGTGTGTGTGTGTGTGTGTGTGTGTGTGTGTGTGTGTGTGTGTGTGTGTGTGTGTGTGTGTGTGTGTTTTTCATTGGTTATTATCTCCATATGCAGGATTCAGAAGATGGAATGGTGTCCTCCCAGGGCTCAAAGTATCTATCCCCGTTTTGCTCAGGGATCACGATTCAGCATTGTCATCGCACCCCGGACAGTTTCTCACTGTAGTTCGTTTTAGTATTGTTCCCAGGGATGGTTTACATCTCCATAGGTTCTTATTCATCATTCCCATAGAACTATCATTCCAACTATCACGAGGAAAATTTACGTGCTCTTCAGCTTCCAAGATCTTTTGACTTCATTGTTGAGGTCTTGGGATTTGGTCATTTTCTTGATTTCTGCATTGTTTATGGCAAAATCACTGGGTACTGAAACCTCAATGAGAAAAAGTGATGTGTGTGTGCCTCGTTTCTTTCCACAATGCTAATTCTGACACCCCCAGGTGGGTAGGGTTATATAAATATTTATATGTTAACTGCTTTTGACATTTACACATGGTACATGCTTATAAGCCTTGGTGGTGCATGTTTCTGTCTGTGCTATCGCTGATGATTCACCATAAACGATGAAACCGGTCCGGCAGCTGAGGGGACGTGTAGCATTGGGATTCTCATGTGTGTACTATTTGTGAACATCTTTACAGCTGCGCAGGAACTCTGGGAAGGGTTTGAAACAGCAAAGGGCTTACCTTGTGTAGTCCTTCATGGTTGCTTTATGCAGCTTTCTTCAGCGAGAAGAGCATCGCACGAGTCGATATAGTTATATAATCCTAACCACCTGGGTTTAATTGTTTAGATGAAAGCTAAAATGCACACCACTCCTTCCCAATTCCATATCCAGGTGATGCATGACATCATTGCTGGGCGCCAAAGGAAGGGAGTACTCAGTTTTTACTGTTTTCTGTTTTCTTGTTTGTCCAGGCGATATCTCAACCGTCCTTTGAGCTAGGAAACTGAAATTTAGGGACAAAAATGAAGAAGTGCTTTGGCAGAAATAGTATTTTTTTAATAATCAATTATCTGATTAATTACTTAATTATTATCGATTTATTAATTACTTATTTATTTTCTTTCTCATCTGGGCAATATCTCAGGCACCTTTTGAGCTTGGAAGCTGATATTTGGACAAGACAGTGACCAAGTGATTTGACTACAAAAGGTATTTTTGATTCATTGATTAATCAATTGATTAATTCTTTATTCATTTTTCGATGAATTACTCTATTTTCAAAAAGTTATAGATATGGATGAAACGGTGGTGGTTTTGGTCTGCTATTAGGCAATTGACCGATAAATCAATTATTTTACGATTATTTATTTTAATTACGCAACTAATCAATTAATCAATCGATTATTGCACACGGCTTCACCACAAAACCGACTCCACATGCTGCACACCGAGTAAGTATCATTTGTACACATTCACCTCAGAGTTACACCACTCCTTCCAAATTCTGTCTCTAAGTGCTGTGCGGCAGCATCGCCAGGCGCCTAAGGTGCACTGGCAATTTTGCGTGCTCGAAGATTTGTTATTTATTTATTTGACATGGGGGGGGGGGGCGGTGTACTTTGAATGTACCTACTTTTTTTGGCAATTGATTGAGTAATCAATTATTTTACGACTGTGACATATTTTAATTTTGCAATTAATCAATGAATCAATCAATTATTGCATACAGCTCCACCCCAAACCCATCTCCATGTGCTGCATGATGAGTAAGTATGATTTTTACACATTTACCTTATAAGTTCATTTGTACACTTAAACTAAGTATCATGTGTACATATTTACCACTGAAGTGCACCGCTTCCTACCAATTTTATCTCCACGTGCTGCATGGTGGCATCATCGGGGCACCGAAGGCGCCCCTGGCAATGTCACACATTGGGGGACTTGTTATTTATTTATTTGACATGGGAGCAGTGTACTTTGAATGTACCTCCACTTGTTGGTTATTCTCTCTAGTCACAGGTGAGAGATGTGAGTGGGTCTTTGTTTATCATTTATTTGTTGACTGCTTTTGACGTTTACACATGGTACATGCTTGGGAGCCTCAGTGGTGCATGTTTCTGTCTGCACTGTCACTGATGATTCGCCAACAAATGATGAACCTGGTACAGCGGCTGAGGGGAGTGTGTAGCATTGGGATTCTCATGTGTGTACTATTTGTGCATGTCTTTAAAGCTGTGGAGGAACTCTGGGAAGAGTTTGAAATTGCAAAGGCCATATATATATATATATATATATATATATATATATATATATATATATATATATATATATATATATATATATATATATATATATATATATATATATATATATATATACATATACATATATATACATATATATATATATATATATATATATATATATATATATATATATATACATATACATATACATATACATATACATATACATATACATATACATATACATATACATATACATACATATACATATACATATATATATATATATATATATATATACATATATATATATATATATATATATATATATATATATATATATATATATATATATATATATATATATATATATATATATACATATATATATATATATATATATATATATATATATATATACATATACATATACATATACATATACATATACATATACATATACATACATATACATATACATACATATACATATACATACATATACATATATATATATATATATACATGTATATATATACATATATATATATATATATATATATATATATATACATATATATATATATACATATATATATACATATATATATATATATATATATATATATATATATACATATATACATACATACACACATACACACACACACACACACACATACTCTGCCACTCTGTCAGACCAGGCAATTGGTGAGAAAGAGGTTTAAGCTGTTAGATTCCTGGAATGGGAGAGCCGATTTCGACCGAAGAGCTATTCGCGCCGCTTTGCTGCAGTCGGGTCGAGGGCTCGAGGCTGATGTGCCAAAGCTTCTCGCTTGTGGTTTCTGCAAGGATTGCACAGTGGTTCGGATGGCGGTGGTGTGAAGAGCCCCCCCAAACTCCCTCTCCCCACCTCCCCTGCCCCCCGGAGAAGTTTTCGATCGTGTGGAATAATCACACTTGAAGGATATGTAAGGTTCCAAAATAGGTGTTGTTGACACTGATTAAATATTTCAGGATGGTGTCACGGGTGAGAAAGTCGAGAGCTGCTGTGTCCTCTCAGTTTCAAGCGGCAGTGTGTGTAAATGAGCTGCAGTGCTTCCTGCAGAATTAAATGAACATCATGACATTTGATGTTATTGTGAAACTGTATGCTGACTTTTTTTGAAGATAAGATTTCCTTTGTGAAAAAATTAATAAATCGCATTTGACTTCAATCAAGATCAAAAGCAATGTGTGATGCACAAGATCAGTCAAAATAGGAAGGTGAACAATGTGAAATATATCGTGCAGTTATTCCTGTCCATGGGCAGGACCCAAATACCTGTGTTTGCAGGTGTGGAGCTGAGTAAATTGTCTTCGGTGACTACAGATCGTTTCAATATGGCTGTGATTCTCAAGAAAATTGACTCTCCAGTCTAAATGCCAGCGACTCACATCAGCTCAAGATAGCACTCTTGATTTGGTGAAATACCTTTGCTGTGTTCATGGTCACAGAGCACATAGTTCTAATGCAGGTTTTGCTGAACCACCCACTGACACTTTGTCTGGTTCTCTGGTTCCTAATTTAGTATCTGCTAGTACTGGATGTATTGACGAGGCAGAAAAATCACTCATCGAACACGTTGATATGTCCCATATTTCTGTATCTGCTGTTGAGTCTGACCTCATTGATCTCTCCTCACAAAAGTTGTCCTTACACTCTGTAGGTATCAAGGCTTGCGGGGGTGGCTTTAAGTTATACAATTCTCGAGGATTCCACCTTACCTGAGAGTGTTAGCAACGATGGTGCTGACGGTGGTGGTGTCGATGGCGGTGGTACTGATGGCATGCATTACCGAGTTGGATGTATTAATCCTCGAATTGCTACTGAAGTTGTTGTCGCATTCAATGATGGATGCACTCAGACAAGTGAGTCTGATGTAAGTGACTTTGTTAACTCTGTTTAATCAGGTAAGCTTGCTGCTTTAGAGATGTTGCTGCAAATTATTTTGAAAGAAGGCTGCATCAGAATGTTGATGCAGATGATCATAACAATGATGAATGTGATCATGTTTAGCGTTGTTATTCTGGTTACTATTCCCCACTCATTTTGATCGCTTCTGCAGAAGCAACGTCAGTTCAAAGTCACCTGAAGAGTTCAGCAAAAAACATTGCTTCAAGGTTTCCAACAGCTTTGCTTACAAGAGTCCAACCTCTGCAGCATGGGCATGACACTGATTGGACAGTAGCACGGAGGGAAAGCGAAGTAGACAGCAAGCCAAGAATACTGTTCTGATTTTACCAGCTCATAATACACGAATTAGTGGTGTCAGACAGGATGATGGACACCTATCTGTGTCTTGGCTGGAAGCCCAGGCATCTGCAGTTGAGCTGAAGTGCTTTATTTGTGAAGAAGCAGTTCGGCATGGATGTTGCAGGAAGTTGAAGATATCATTCGTATTCATAGGTCCACGTTGATACTGACAAACGGAATCTTGGTTTGTTATTCAATGCAACTCTTTCGACTTATGATGCTCTCCTCAGGAAATATTACATCAGGCAGTCAGTTAGTGATGGACTTCAGATGGGATGGACTTCATTTGAGTATCATCGTTCAACTTAAATACCAAGAAGTGAAATCAAGTTTGCAAAATCTGTGAGATCTGTGTGATATCTCTGATATTTGTGCCATTCAGGAGCATTGACTTGTTAATGATGATCTTCAGTTCTTAAGTAATGATAATTTTGACTTATATGCAAGATGTGCATCAGCTTTGAATACTGCTGAATGTATTATTAGAGGAAGGCCTGATGGTGGTGTTGGAGTTGTGTCGTGTAAATCCCCAAACTATGCTCTTAAGTTTGTTGATTATGGTGATCTTTGACTCATGAGTGTTCAGGTAAAAAAAAAATAAGCCTGGCTTTACTATTCTGTTTATAAATGTATACATGCCAGTTGATAACTCAGAAAATATTGAACTGTTCACGAACTATCTGGGAAAACTGTGTGTAATTGTTGAAGAACGTAATACAAACAAACATTTTTAGATTTGTTGACTGGAATGCTAACCTCAGATGTTCATCCTTGTTTGGTAAATAATTGTTTAACTTCTGTGACGAATACACATATACTGTGTCTGACTATGTCCACATTGATGTGGAGGGTGTGTCAGCTATGCTCATTATGTATCCTGGTTCGGTATCCTGGTTCGGTATCCTGGTAACAAGGATGAACGGTATCCTGGTTCGACCACTGTGCCACAACATCCAGTGGCCACGGAACTATTAACATTATGAGTGTATTAATTGATTTTGTTGGCTCTGACAATAGACCCCTTTTGTTTAATGTTAACTTCAATGCTCTGCCTGAATATACCGATACTGCATCTGAAAGCTGCGATGGCATCAACAATGTGAATGGTCACCCTTGAGTGATAACGATGCCAGTAATTGTATGATGAAAAAGTCTGGACTTGATGATGTTGTAGTACCAAGCTCTGTGCATACTTGTTGTAGTGCTAACTGCTGCTTGCCTGAGCATATTCTAGCCATTGATAAATTGAATGATGATATAGTGTATGCCTTAATCAAAGCTTGTTATTTTTTCACCTGTCAAGCTAGAAGATCTGATGATACAATACCAGGGTGGAGTGAGCATGTGCAAGATCTGTATGATGTATCCAAAGAGGCTCATACCCCCTGGGTCATTCATGGTAAACTTTGGCAAGGACCACAAGGACTACTTGGTGATTTGATGCACAAATCTAAAGCAAAGCTCAAGTATGCACTGCGTGTTTATAAACGTTTTGAGTCGAAGATAAGAGCTGAAATGTTGGCTGCAACACTAAAGGATAATGATAACAGCTCATTCTGGAGGATGGTAATTAGAGAAACATCCAAACATTCCACTCGCCTCAACTGTTGGTCGGGCTTTGGGACCAGCTGATGTTGTTACCACGTGGCAAGACCATTTTAATTATTTGTCGACAAGCACAAGTTGACTGTCATCGAAACAATGTATGGCTCGCTATCTGCTGATAATGATAATGTTTGTCACAACAAAATAAACTGTTCATATTGTGAGAGATATGAATTGTAGCAAATCTGGATTTTACTTGTTTGACCACTTACCTGATATTTCCTTGTGTGGTGACCGATTGAAGTACGTTGACAGCTATACAAAACTTGGTCACCTCATCAGTAATGACATGCATGACATTAAGTGACAATATTGCTCCCACTGTGTGTGAACAAATATGCTGCTTCGTAGGTTTTTCACCTTTTGTAAAATTAAAAAAAATATATATATATATATATATACATAAATATACATACACATGTATTGATGCAGAAATGGCTTTTAGGGGTTAAGATTGTATAGCTTACAAATAGTTACTCCCTTCGTGCATGTATTGGCATATAAGAGTGAGATAATTTAATTGTGATAAAGGATTATGCGTTGATATTTATATCGAAAGCTGTCATCTTCCCTCCTTAATGTTAGTGTCAAACCCACTTCCCGCTTGAAACCCTTTTTAATGTTCTTTCCTCTGTAATCTGTCGTATATGTCGTTTATGGGGAAAATTGGCCCTACAACGATTAGAAGGTGCAAGTTTTGCAATGAACCAGCGAGCCTTGAACTTTGAAAAAGAGTCCAGAGGCTCGGGGGGGGGGGGGGGGGTTGTGCAATGAGTTACAGCCAAACCACCAAACGGAATTGGGAATACGGGGCAGAGCGACACCACAAGACGAAGCGTCCTGAGTCCCGCTTGAAACCCTTTTCAATGTTCTTTCCTCTGTAATCTGTCGTATATGTCCTTTATGGGGAAAATTGACCCTACAACGATTAGAAGGTGCAAGTTTTGCAATGAACCAGCGAGCCTTGAACTTTGAAAAAGAGTCCAGAGGCTCGGGGGGGGGGGGATTGTGCAATGAGTTACGGCCAAACCACCAAACGGAATTGGGAATACGGGGCAGAGCGACATCACAAGACGAAGCGTCCTGAGTGCCAACAAAAGGCTGTGCCATGTGTGTGTGAATATAATACACAGATTGCTAATCATACATACTAATATATTGACATAAACGAGCTGGCATTTCTTGAATTACTGCAAGTATCTTATTCATGAAACATTTTGAATGATCTTCGCAGGATGGATTTTGACAAATAAAACTGTGTAATTTCAATTCTTCATCATGATCATGGGAACTATAGTGGGGCAACTTAGCATAACAATTGTGCATTTTGTGAGGAAAGCACCTAATTTGGCACACTAGTAGCCTATCATATTATGAACAGATTTGGATATTGGACCATCTCAAATTTTTGATGGCAGTGGAAAATGGCTGCCACAGCCATCAGCGGCTGAATTTGACATTGCCCAATATCTAAATCTGTTCATTATATGATAGTCTACTAGTGTGCCAAATTTGGTGCTTTCCTCACAAAATGCACAATTGTTATGCTATATTTAGCTAAGTTGTCCCACTACTATTATAATACAAGAAAAAACATTTTCCAGCTGATCCAATTCACAGACAACAAAAGTTTTTTTTGTTTTTTTGTTTGTCTTTTAAAAGGTGAATCTGAGTGCTTTTGAGTTTGAGTGCTTTTGAGTGAACAGTTGTGACAATGTAGAGATGGATCGAAAATGTATGTAAATGGAGGTAATTGAACCGTTGTGAGAAAAAGGCCTTTGCCTGTGATATTTCCTTCATACCTTGCTACCGATCATCCCAGGAGGGCCTCGGGCTCCATCTGGTCCAGTCTGACCCTACAGTGGAGAAATTTAAGTGGCGGATGTAACAATTTCAATTTATATTATCATCATCACATCATCATGTTCTCCATCATTACTACTAACTGATCTACATCCATGATCATTGATATAATCTTAATGACTACATTCACTGTCGTTCGGATCAACATCATTGTGATCACAAGCACTGTGACCGCCGTCATGACATTTATCACTCATCATCTGCCATACCACGAATCATAATTAATTTGTAATGTGGATGACAGAATAATTAATTGCATTGTCATTATTGTTGCCATTTATAATATCCAATGCAACAGACAACAACACCCATCTCAGGACCATTAATAAGTCGATGTTTTTGTAAAATATTGCACAGAACATTTAATTGACTTCACAGGACATAATTAAAAGCAACAACATGCATTGCACCCTCTCTGAAAAGCAACGCTTTAATTATTCATCAATTTCTTTGCTTGTTCGTTCAACTGGATGTTATTGGAGGGAAAGTGCTAAATTACAACAATATGTCCCAACGAGGGCAATCCACACCCACTTCATTTCCCCCTTATCCTCCTTTCTGTTCCCTCTTTTAAACCAAGGAACTCTCTCTCCTTCCTCCACAACCTGGACCACCACCATCCTCCATTGAATCCTCAAGTGACATTTCAACTAATACTACCGAATAAACAACATATTTCAGCCCACCATTTCTCACGGAACAATGAAGTATGCACAGTACAAAACATTGATCTTCAAAGCAAGAACCACCCCCTAAACTGCAAAAAAGATCCACAATGGTGGACAACTCAAAGATCTGCAACATCCTGTGCATTTCTGCAATCACATCCTTGTCCTGTTCTCTTTCATGAAACGGCCAAGCAAGTTCACTCACCCTGCGACCTGGTTTGCCGGTTGGGCCTAACCGGCCTTGAATGCCTCTTGGACCCTGTGAAGAAGAAGTATAATCAGAAGTGTGAAACAGATGAACACATCTCAGTGTTTCTGGCCGAGAGCTAACTGTGGGCTCAATGTTTTCAAAAAGCCTCCAATAATTTGGAGTTTGAACTAAATTTGTCAAATCGCATTTCAAACTAAACTAGCTTGAAATAAGTACATGAGTTATGAATTATCTTTCAAAGTACATATCATTTTGTTACCCTCACTCCCACTAACGAGAGGAATGTTCTAACATTCTAATGAGAGGAATGTTGATCAGCTCTCAGAGTGGACAATTCAACGGGGATCATTTCAACTCTCTTCACAAGCTCCTCTGCACTTTACGAAATAAACCATGGGAGATTCCATCAAGATGAAGATGATGATGATGAAATATTAACCACTAACAATTACATCAAAAGAGGAAGAGAACACTGTAATGCACTGTTAGACCAAACAGACTTGACCATTTAATAACTTTAAACCTCTGTGATAGGACAAAAAGAGATCAAGAAGTCCACAAACGGGATAAAAGAGGAACAAAATAGTGGAGGTTGTTCATTTCTCTGAACAAGATCCAAGCTCATGGAATAGTATGGTGACTGAAGGTATGACGTGAGAGGAGGGCAGCGGGGCACCAGTTTGACACAAATAGCAAAATAATGAATGAACGGGATTACAGAGATAAAGATACGATAAAGACAGAATATTGCAACCTGCATGTAAGAGGGTTGGGCCAGGAAGGGTAAATGGGGGTTATAAATATTTTGGGGAAGGATTGGGGATAAATTACATTAGAGGAAAGTAAAGTGTCAGGGCAGAAATGACCACCAGAACAGAAATAAATTTGGGTTACAGGATGTCAAAAAGTGAACAATCGCACCTCCTACATATCAAAATCACAAGTGGATGTTCAGAGTATTGTACGAGCTGTCAGTAGTGTACAGCAAGGCCTGGCAATATAATAAATGATTATACAACAAAACTTCGAGACGTGCATCCACAATAAAATTGTGGGTCCCTCGACTTTTAATAGCAGTATGCGTTGCATATGTGCAAACACAAGTTGATGAAGGTTCTAGTGACCTGACATAGAAGCAAACAATAACATTTATGAATGTTCAGGTGAAACATAAATTGCATTACTCTCAATAGAGCAATATCTCTTTTTCTATCTCATCCTCACCTGTGCTCCAGGATCCCCAGAGTCACCCTTATGGCCAACATCACCTGGAGGTCCCTGCAAGATACTGCATATGATCAACAAGTGGTTCCACAGGTCTAAAAATATATATTTTTGAAGTTCGATAATACCAAAGTGAAACCACATCTCCATCAGCAGTTCATGTAAATGTCGTTTGTTACTTTAATAAACTTGTGATTTTGATAGGGTTGAGGACATCTGTGATAATGTGGGAATCAAAATATATGAGGGACGAGAATAATCAGAATAGTTCAACACACAAAAAGGCTTCAATTTTTAAGATACAAGAATTGTATATATATATGTATATATATATATATATATATATATATATATATATATATATATATATATATATATATATATATATATATATATATATATATATATATATACATACATATGTGTCTGTGTGTCTGTGTGTCTGTGTGTCTGTGTGTCTGTGTGTGTATATATATATATATATATATATATATATATATATATATATATATATATATATATATATGTGTGTGTGTGTGTGTGTGTGTATATATATATATATATATATGTGTGTGTGTGTGTGTGTGTGTGTATATATATATATATATATATATATATATATATATATATATATATATATATGTGTGTGTGTGTGTGTGTGTGTGTGTGTGTGTGTGTGTGTGTGTGTGTGTGTGTGTGTGTGTGTGTGTGTGTGTGTGTGTGTGTGTGTGTGTGTGTGTGTGTATATATATATATATATATATATATATATATATATATATATATATATATATATATATATATATATATAATGTGTATATATATATATATGTGTGTATATATATATATATATATATATATATATATATATATATATATATATATATATATATATATATATATATATATATATATATATATATATATATATATATATATATATATATATATATATATATATATATATATATATATATATATATATATATATATATATACAGGGATAGACACAGGGATAGAGATAGATATATATATATATATATATATATATATATATATATATGTGTGTGTGTGCATATATATATATATATATATATATATATATATGTGTGTGTGTGTGTGTGTGTGTGTGTGTGTGTGTGTGTGTGTGTATATATATTTATATATATTTATATATATATATATATATATATATATATATATATATATATATATATATATATATATATATATATATATATATATATATATATATATATATATACACACACATATATTGCATTATTCTCTGTAAGGAAAAAAAAAACAAAAAACAAGTGTGAACTGGAAAAGCATTTGCAAAGATTGCCAACCTTTTCTAAAACAAATTAAATTTGTAATTTCCTGTGCTTTTTGTGAAGTGCACTTCATCATGGGAAGGCTGCAAAAGGCCAGAAACCCAATTGGTTGGCTCCTCATGAAAATCTCATAACATGACTTGCAAATAGCCTTAGAATGGTCAGAAAGGGCAAGAATAGCTTTCCATCACATCCTACAATGGAATGGAAGCTAACAGAATCGGAATGGAATGTGCGTGCAAATGAAATTGTGGGTTTGGGAGTTTCTGGCATTTAACATCATTCTCATGATGAAGATATCTCAATCATGGACAATGCATTGTTCAAGTTCACTCAAATTGGGATGCCAAATCAAAAGCATGTTTGATAAGTGAACCAAATGATATTTTGGCATTGATCTCACAAGGTCAAAAAACAAGGGTTGTGCAAGCATTCAGTTCGATCATAATATTGTAAAAACGTGATTGGTACAGACAATAAGTAACCTATCAATTATGGAAGGAAAGCTCTTCTGATTTCTCTTCTGAAAAAAATAAAATAAAACAAAACAAAGAGCAACTTCAACCCACAAACATGCACAGATAAAGTTATGGGATTTGTATTAGGCAAATCACACACACACACACACACACACACACACACACACACACACACACACACACACACACACACACACACACACACACACACACACACACACACACACACACACGTGAGTAGAGGTAGAACAGAAGTGATGTAAAAGAGGATGCTATGGAATAATTGACCAACTGCAAAACAAGAAGAACCAAATTGTTGACCGCCTGAATAGACGACAAAAAAACTTTTGTTGGTGTCCCACATTCATGGATGATAAAATCCATGCAATTGTACAAGATCAACCCTCAAATAATCAAACTGATTGAGAGAGCAATGAAGCTTGGAACACTATTTTGAAACTGCAGCAGTTAGAAGAAATGATCGAAACACCAGGAGTGAAGATATGTCATGGAATCTTCCAGGGTGATAGCCTTTCGCCTGGCCCTGGATTCACTGAGCAACCTCATTAATGAGCAAGGACATGGATACAGGCTAACGTCCAATAATATAATGTCAGAGACAACAAAGGTGACACATATACTGTACATGGATGATCTAAAACTCTTTGCACCAAACACACAAAAATTGGAAGAACAACTGAATTTAGTGAAACAGTACTCTGACCACATTCAAATGGAATTTGGCATACATGAGTGTGCTGATTGCACATTCTCACAAGGTAAACCAACAAGAATGAGCAAGATACAATCCGACCGAGACACAACAATACAATAATTAGACAACAAAGCATCATACAAATACATCGGAGTAGAAGTGGGACAACCAAATATGTCACAAACAAATGCACAAAACAATTTCCAGAGAATACTTGCATAGAATGAGGCTAATCCTCAAAACATATCTCACCCTGAGGAATAAAATCAAAGGCATCAACCAACTAGCAACACCAGTATTCCAAAACAGCTGCAGAATAATAAACTGGCAAAAAAAAGAGAGATCAAAAGCTAACGATGAAAAGAAATCTCCTCACCATCCACAAAATATTCTACAAAAATCAATGCATCAAAAGACAATGTACCGACAAAACGAGAAGGAGCCAGTGGCCTGATGGAACTCAACCAAGTGCACAGAATGCCAACTGCCGAATTGGCTCAATAGGTGAAAAGTTCAACAGACTACATACAGAATCCAATTTGTATGCAAACACAAAGACAGCAAGCCAGAGGTCTCCCGAACCCACGGAGCAAAAAATTTCCAAAGACTGGTGAAAATGGAAGACGTCACACATTAAATAAGCCTGGTGTTGGCTTAGTGGTTAGGGTGGTGGGCTTTGGATCCGAGAGTCCTGAGTTCAATTCCCGCTCGACTGTTGAATTAATACCAGGTGTGGTGAACTCGGCCTGTCATCCTTCCAAAGTCAGCAAAATGAGTGCCAGCACGCTGGTACACTATGTCGGAGTGGCGACCCATCCAGGATTGTGCCCAATAGCCAAGGAGACTGCTTAAGCAGCACCAACACTCTGCACGGAGTATGGTCCCAATCTCCTCCTCTCCTTGCTGGGATGATTGAGCCATTTAAGCATCCTGTGTCGGAGTGGCGACCTGTCCAGAATTGTGCCCAACAGCACAGGAGGCTGCTTCAGCAGCACCAACACTGGACAGAGTATGATCCCGATGGATGGATGGATGCATTAAACCGAAACAGCAATGATTGCAAAAATATTTTTAATAATACAAAGCAACATATCAACAGATTATAAATGGCAACTGGGAGAACGACAAAAGAGCAGGAAGATATATATATATATATATATATATATATATATATATATATATATATATATATATATATATATATATATATATATATATATATGTACATATATATATTGTTGTGGTTACCAAATTCGCAAACCACCATTCAGGTCCCTTAGGTGAGATATCTCCGTAAGTATATGTGTAGTTAGGCCCAAACCCGTTGTCTAGTGGGAATACATGTCATTCATGCGTGCTGCGACTCTTCAGGATAGCCGTTTTTCTTTTACTATCTTTATTTTGGACCAACCGCCATTGTTACCACCACCAACCACAACATCAACCACCCACCGCGGCGCCGCTTCACGTCACACCTCGCAACCGTCGCATCGCCACCGTTCTTGCGCCGCTTGTGGGTACCGGTGTTGGACTCGTGCAGGGCGCGCGCCGAACAGCGTGTACAAAACCACGGATTTTCCACTTCAAAAACGGATCAAAAACGACACACGCCCACTTTTGTTCCGTCCAATCGGTGAGCGAGGGGCGATTTGGCCCCGCCTCCAGGGCGTTGGAGGGCGGTCGCTATATGCAAATTTATGGATCAAAAAGCATTCACGCCCACTTTTTCTCGGGCCAATGGGGAGCGAGGTGAAAGGTCGAAGGCAGGGGGTCAAAGATGAGAGAGCGAAGCCACGGGGCTTATATAAGCGACCGCGTTCGCAAGTCAAGAGAGTTAAGACTTCGCGGGCGGTGGAGTTGGGAAGAAGAAGCAAGAAGGAGTTGGTCGTCGTCGTGTGCGTTGGAGTCGGAGCGAAGGGGACGGAGCTGTGGAGAGGCGGCGAGGGCAGACGAGGGGGTGCTCGCGTCGTGCCGGGAGCTGCACACCAGGGAGGCCGACGGCGCGACCTGGTCGGGGTGGAGACGCTTGTCGCGGGACTCGAGGCAGAGTAGAAATCCTCCTTTCCCCCGAGCATCAGCAACCCCCTCCTGTTTCCCC
>NC_140974.1:22854922-22859922 GCF_056783735.1 Eptatretus burgeri | reverse complement strand
ATGATATATGATACACATATATCATATGCATATATATATATATATATATATATATATATATATATATATATATATATATATATATATATATATATATATATATATATGGATATATGGATTTGGCATTGACAAAGAAGGCTCATTGGAATTGCTAAGAAGAGGTCAACTCAGCTGTGATGGAGAATGAATCATTATAAATGCCCAAAACCAGGGACACTACACAAATGGCTCAAATAAAATGGCAGGACTGAGTCAATCAGAAAAGTGTGGAATTTTTTCAAGGTAGACACAGAAAGCACGAGTCACCTCTTAACAGGATATTGAAAAACATTCATGTCAAAACAGCTGTATACACAAAGACACAACAAAGTATGTCCAGTAAATCACCGGTACATCTGCAAAAACTTCAATGTCCCAGTCCCAGAAAACTCATGGAAACATGAACCAAAAGCGGTAATTGAGAGCAAGGAAGTCACGCTTACATACGACCTGATTATCCCTCGGGCATGAACAGAGAAAACAAAGCATTAAGACCGAATGCAGCACATAGGCATAAAAAAGAAAAAATGGCATTCCTGATGGAGGTATCAGTTCCCAATGATTTTGGCCGAAACAATGCAGAAATCAAGAAAAATGACCAAATACCAACACCTCAAAAATGAAGTGAAAATATTCTGGAATCTAAAGAGCACTGAAATTGTACCAGTAATCATTGGAGCAACGTGAATGATAAAGAAGAACCTTACAGAGATCTTTTTTTTAATTCGTGGGAATATTAATACAAATGAACTGTAGTTGGTCCAGGGTTCAGTGACCATCCTGAAAAGAGCCCTCGGAACAAACTTTAAGAACAACAAAACCTCACAACTTAGCCAATAAATGGTGACACTTCTCCCCCACGCACGCCCCCATTAAGGAAGCGGAGGTGGATACTTCGAGACCCGGGAGGATTTCATTCCCCCCCACATAAGGAGATAATGATGAATAACATGTGTGCGTACGCGCACACACACATACATACATACACACACAGACACACACACAGACACACACACAGACACACACACACACACACCATTGTGATTGTCCACACATTACACATATTATATACACACATATTGATATGTGATAATACACATATTATACGTAACATATTAAACATATTATAGACACAAACATTTTGCGCACATGCACAAGTGCACGCACACACAAACACACGCACGCACGCACGCACGCACACACACACACACACACACACACACACACACACACACGCAAACCACTGATGAAGGTAGATACTTTAAGAACAGGTATATCTCCGTTCAATCTCCTGAAACCCACCCACGTGTGGAGATAGCAGTCAACAACACCAACTTGCACGCACACACACCTACACACCAACACACACACACACACACACACACACACACACACACACACACACACGGAGGAAGATACTACAAAAACAGGTATATCTCCATTTGATCCTCTGAAACCCATGGAGATAGCAGTCAACAACACAAACTTGCATGCACGCACACCTACACACCAACACACACCACTAATGGAGGCAGATACATAAAAACAGGTGTATCTCCCTTCGATTTCCTGAAACCCGTGGAGATAGCAGTCAACACTAACTTGCATGGACACAAATATATATATATATATATATATATATATATATATATATATATATATATATATATATATATATATATATACATATATACACATACATATATATATATATATATATATATATATATATATATATATATATATATATATATATATATATATATATATATATATATATATATATATATATATATATATATATATACATATATATATTCTCTCTCTCTCTCTCTCTCTCTCTCTCTCTCTCTCTCTCTCTCTCTCTCTCTCTCTCTCTCTCTCTCTCTCTCTCTCTCTCTCTCTCTCTCTCTCATCATTGCTTGGGACGTGGCTTTGCCGCTGATGCAGGGTCCCCCTTATCAGTACACTGGTGCTCATTTTGCCAACCTCAGAAGGATGACAGGCTGAATCAACCTCCTGGTGTATTTAATTCAGTGTCCCAACGGGGATTGAACTCAGGACCCTAGGATCCCAAACCACAACCCTAATCACTAAGCAAACACCAAGCTTTACATATATACTGTATATACATATATGTTTGCGATCCTGCAAAACCGTATGCCTATAAGGCAATGGCACCCAACATAAAGTGATCCCTAGGCAGTTATTTCATAAATCTTCGTGTACTTAGTCCTCTCCTCATGTCTAGTGGGTTAACGGGACAAAGTATGTTGCGTGGTTCTTGTAGTTAGGTCAAATATATGACTGATCCATACTCTAACCCTTTCCTTTCAGCCATAGTACATAACAATCATGCCAGCAAACACACACAATTCAAGAGGCAAATTGTTTATAAGCACACCACAAGGATTCCCGTGGCTCGGATCATCCATATCCCCACTGCACACAAAACCACCTGCCCCGGGATTTGCGCGCCATGATTTCGTTCAAATCTGCACGCCAATCCCCAATCGGCACTTCACTTTACTTTGCAACTCGCTCACCAAATCTCACCACTTTGACCATAAACATCTCCCAAACGTAGGAAAAATATTCCCACACCCGCTCGTATCTCTGCATTGCTCCAATTCACTGCTCTATTTTGAGGATCACCGTGCGGCATCGGATTGTTCTTGGGGCTTGTCCCACTCCCACACCTTAGACACAACCAGTATTCCTCCCACCTACCTCTCCCTAAGCGTTCTGGGTTGTGTTGGTCTGCAGACCACGCCAGGAATTGAGAGGTTGTATTGATGCTCGACAACACAACAGACGCTAATAGCTCGACCGCATCTCACCGGGACCATCCCTGGTGAGCATCCAGAATTGATACAGCCCTCATCCAGTCGCCAGAACACAGCAAGACTGGGGGCAATGAGGAGGGGTCGCAAGAAGGGTGATCCGGGAGTTTGGTTCAGGTCCTGCGTGTACATTTTTGCCTGTGAAGGAGCCAGTGGGTGGCGGAGAAAGTTCGCTGCTGTTTGACATTCAGACTGCACTCAGTGCACGATCAGGGCTGGGGTGCAGGCTTGGGTAGCATGCTCTATGTTGTCAGGAGCTCTGAGCCGTCCCAAAGTTGGAAGGCAACTTCTTTGGTGAGAAGAGCATGGGAGGAGTCGATATATATATATATATATATATATATATATATATATATATATATATATATATATATATATATATATATATATATATATATATTAGTTATGGATTTCCGCCCGCCGGCATGCGAACGACCGCATCTCACCAATAGCGGTCGCTTCGCCCACCGAACGGACAATTCAGTCACGACTTTCCGGAACAACGCCGAAAACCAGTCACGGGTGTGCCCCAAGTGCACACCACGGCCTAGTCAACACTCTACCCTCACGCGACAGGGTCAATCGCCGAATTGTGGATACACCTAAGTATTCGCGCGGGCAGACTACCAAGAGACCGTACCTCAACGAAGGCCTGCTTGGACACGAAACGCTTAAGCGGTTCGTTCCGTTCTGGGATAACCGAGCGGTGTATTATAACCAGGCCTCGTTGGACCCGATTCTATTATCAGCTATTTAAAAGCCCGCTAAATTCTGAGAGCAATACGGCAATTCAAGGGGAAAGAGGACATAACAGGTCAACATTTAAACAAGGACATTTATTCTTTACACGTATACACATGCACTTATACAGAAAAGCAATGGATGGGTGAACACGCATGCAGTTATGCAACCATACAAAAGCAATGAATGCGGGACGGGGACAACACAGGGGGAAGGCAAAGCACTATAACCGTCTATTATTAATCATGTACAAGCACTTATAGGGTTCTACTTGCGGGACACGGCACCACAACTTTCACACAAAGAAAAGCAAGGAAAAGACCCCCCCCCCCCAAAGACAACGGGGTCAGATTGGACCCATAGGCCTTTATAATGTGGAGCCGTGTAGACTGCAGAGGCTCCGCGAGACCGTTGCAGGTTACTTCCACCCTCGTGGTGACTTCCTTGTGCGACCCTCGATGGTCCTCCAGCGACCCACCGACTACGGGGACTCAGGACTCCAGGCTCCAGTGCGGCTACCCACAACTCCGCACTCCGACACGAGCCCAGATCTCCACTGACTGACTGACTCCACCGACTCACTTTGACCCAGGCAGAGAGCGACCACTACCTCCAGACCTCCAGACCCACAGGCCCACTCACCAGACCTCTCTTTCCGCGTGCCCTTTTATCTCAACGGTGCATCGCCCCTTCCTTCACGGCGCGCGGGGGAAGAAAATTCCAGGAGAGATCGGCTAGGCTCTTTTGTTTTAAGAACTGCCTCCCCGGTTCTCTTCAGCACGTGCTTTTCGTTGGGGGGGGGGAGAGGAGGGGTGAGGCCGTCGTCCGTTCTCTCCCGCCGAATGTCAGGCTTCTCGCAACCCTGCTGAGGTGGCAACGTGGTGGTGGTGTGGTTGGCGTTATGGTGGCATGGCTGGCGTTTTGTGGTGGTAGTGAGGGTGGTGTGGTTGGGCGGTGGTGGTTAAGGTGGTTGTTGTGAAGGCGGCTGTTCATTGTCTGTGGGGATGTTGGCGGTTGATGTGAAGGTGGTTGTGGTGATGGTGGTTGTTGTGGTTGGTGGCGCTTTGTGGTGGTAGTAATGGTGGTTGGTCCAAAATAACGATAGCAAAGAAAAACGGCTAACTCAAAGATCACAGGCAGGGTGACACAAATAATACCCATTAAACAACGGTGGGGAAATCTAACTGAACACGGAGTTATCGGCAAAACTGAACTAAGGACCTATATGGTGTCTGCGAATTTCCACAGCTGTAACAATATGTATGTGTTTATATTTATTTATATATATGTATGTACATATATATATATATATATATATATATATATATATATATATATATATATATGTATATGTATATATATATATATATATATATA
>NC_140974.1:22832422-22847422 GCF_056783735.1 Eptatretus burgeri | reverse complement strand
CGACATGAGTGAGGAAAATGAAAACAAAACTCTATCGTTAAGGAATCGTTGTGGCCTGTTCCAAGTCAAGGCATGGTTGAGCAGGCCAAAAAAACATGGCGGCTTCAGACCCCAGCGAGGTTACCCAGGAAATGTGTTTAGATCCAGAGAGCCAGGTGGCTAAGGATCGCCTGATGAAGGATTTCATTAAATAAGGCCGTTAATTATCTTCAAAAGGAATGGTTTAATTAACTCAAACACCCAATTTTCACTCATGCACTTCCTCGGAGTTTTCTTCGTAAACATGCAAAGTTTCAGGATACTAGGTTTTATGGCTTTGGAGTTATGGAGTACACACACACACACACACACACACACACACACACACACACACACACACACACACACACACACACACACACACACACACACAGGCTTTTATTAGTACAGCTGTACGAGGGGTCGTCAAGAAGTAACCTTAAAATGGTGATGTAAATTCGAGAATGTAATGTGTGCAGTTGTAGACGACATATGTTATATCTATGGGTAAGAGTCATGTTTTGCCTATTTTAGATCTGGCAACATTGAGCGTATGATGTCAGTAGAGCAGTTCCAAGATGGCGGCTCCCTTAGAAGCATGCAACAGGAAGGAGGAGTGTTCTGTCATCTGTTTATTGGGAAGTGAGGGTGTGAATCCAGTGAAATCCATGGGAGAATGAAAATGCAATTTTGTGAGGCATGTTTATCGCTGCAGCAGTTGTACGACTGGGACAGGAAGTTTAAAAGTTATGTGTATATACATATATATATATATATATATATATATATATTTTTTTTTTTTTTTTTTTTAATGTTGTGAAACCTGTTCTCTGATCTGAGTCACCGTGAACAAAAATAGTTTGTGACATTGTGACTCTGCATTGTGACGGTGACATCACGGCATTCAGCTTAGGTCGGAGAATGGGTTTCATAACATCCTTACTGATCTTGACTGCTTTAAATTAATGGCTCTAGGTGTGTGTGGTTAAGTGAGAGATAATGTTCCTGCATGGCTGGCAGGGCTTATCATTCCCGGGATGTGCAAGGGCTGAATGGGACACGATCCTGGTGCTCACCACTCAGTTTGGAGTCGTATAGTGATTGGTATATAACCAAAAGGTTTCAGTCACAAGTGAATGGAAACTTGCTATGTTACCCTGATGATGCTCTAATGAGGGCGAAACTGGTTGGTGACTGCAATTTTCATTCACTTGTGACAGCTTCTGACATGTAATTACATTTAGTTTCAGGCTGGTAGGTTTCATTGCTTTGGAGTTCTGGAGGAGACACACACACTGACATGTATGTATATACATATATATATATATATATATATATATATATATATATATATATATATATATATATATATATATATATATATATATATATATATATATATATATATATATATATATATATATATATATATATATATATATATATATATGGCGCCGCGAGGAGAAGTGATGTAAGGGACACATCGGCCATTTTGGAGTTAATGCCATATAGCACTATATTAACCCTTCCCCTATCATATCATTAAAAATGTCGCTTACATCACTCCTCCTCACGGAGCCTCATATGTATGTGTGTATATAGTCTCCTGCAAAGAGAAAAACTCTTTCTCCTGATCCTGCAACTGTCCAATATCTTGTCAGTACCCTTCATTATCTTCAAAATCCTCCCATTAGATCCCGCTCGTTATCACATTCTTTTGAATATACAAAGTCCTGTCTCCTTCAGGTGATCCTCATAACCTATTTTAGCTAACCTGCACACATGCACACCTTGTTATAATTATTTTCCTTGGTGTGTCTTGGACTCTTACACGTTTCTCATCCATGTTACCTTTCAATGCCTCACTTCAAAAAATCAGGAGTAAATTTTAAAATATTTAAACTAAATTACCCAAAAGCAATTTTGAAGGTAAATAGCACGACTTACCAAATGCCCTGGTCTTCCAGTCAAGCCCTGTGGACCTGTGGCACCTCTCATGGCAAGCTAAGGATGGGTTTCAGAATACAAGGACAAATGAGTCAGTTGGTGGTTAAAATAATGGACCTGCTTGTTCCCAAAACATTCATAACTGTATAACTTAGGCTCGTATAGGATGTGTCTTCCAACATATACACGGCATGATATGCATGGTTTAGTTTCCTTCATCAGAATCACAATATTTGATCAATAAACTTGTTAAATCATCTGATATGACAAAGTCAGATAATATAGTAGTGGAGGCTCATACCCTTTAAAGAGCATCGGGTTTAACCTCCTGCACCTCCTGACAGGATGATCCTACTCCCCCTGGCATTATACCTACGGCGAAGAGCCATTCATGGACAGGGTGCCACTCCATCGCTGCATGTGGACATTTCCCTGAAGCAGCCATGGGAATCAAACCCACAACAGATGCAGGAAATGCAAGAGGGGTTTCCCCATTCCACCACCAAGCCACTCAGCATGGCAGTTGGAAAGTTCATGGTACCTGTTGTTTATATGATTTCCAACATCTAATTTCCAATTTAGACTGACCCTGTCAAGAAAGCAGCATGACCTCTCAGATCTCACCCAAAGCTTAACATCTTCAACCACTGGAGCTTTAGAGAGATTATTACATGAATAGCCTGGTGGTGGCTTAATGATTAGGGTGGTTGGCTTAAGATGTTAGGGTGTTGAGTTCAAGCCCCTGTCAACCATTGAATCAACACCAGGTGGGATGACTCAGCTTGCCATCCTTCCAAGGTTGGTGAAATGAGTACCAGCTTATTAGTAACAGGGGGAATTACATCAGTGGCACAGCTGTGCACCCAGAAAATGAGGCATCCAAGCAGCCACAGGCTGCATACAAATAAATATATAATTACATGTGTATAGCACACAAAAATATCAGCGAATGAAGAAAGGAATATGGTGGACAGACTTTGATTCATATGCTTGCCTTTTAAATCAAGAAGCGTGCTGAAGGATGCTGTCTTTGCAATAAATTCATCAAGGGACTTCATTAATTGAGACAATTTATTCATGGTCGCTTGGAGGAGAAAAATGGAGGTGAAATTGAGAAAATTTTAAATTGAGATAAGCATGGGAAAGGGGAGGATGGGAAAGATAAGAAGGGGAAGAGAAGGATGTATGTGCGTTGAGGAGGGGGGTGGGGGGCAGAGAGGAGTAAAATTCCACCACTTTTATGCACCAAATAAATGGTATTCATCAATGTACCAGATCCTTTAAAGAGCGTCCATGGTGCCGAAGTAGTCTCTTGGCAAGGGTTGTGTTGGGGGGGTTTGCCATTGCCTTCCCAGCAGTCAGTCAGGGCAGTAATTTGTAATTTGTTCAGGGTGCCGGAAATAGCACTGACTCATCACGAAAGACACCATGGGAGCTTTAACGTCACCAACGACCAGTGCTGGTCGACGAGTCCTCCAGCTTAACGTCCATCTGATGGACGGTGCATACGTTGATGCCTCTCGGCCTGCCAGCAAAACACCAGGATGAGAGTATATAGCTGGGTCGGGTTTCAAACCCAAGCTATTTCGCTGAAGGCGAGCACACACAAAAGGATATCCCTTATTATCAATACTCAAGACACAATTCACGAATTGTAAGTTATTTGTGAGTTTTTAATTCGATTTGAGTGCTTGCTGTAAATGCAACAAAAGCTCATTTCAGCCAAACAGTATTAACAGTTAATAAGAAAATCTCCGAATTGTTGTATTTCTGACTGTACAGAAAAATAAATCGCCAGGCAATCCTCTTCACATCTCATTTCTTACCAGAAATGGCGCAGATTCCATGTACAAACCACGAAACCACCCTACTGAGGGAACAAGCATCTTTGGATGATTCTACAGATCTTAGAACCTGCTTTGGAAACTTGAAGCATTTGCTTCTTCGAAGGAAAAGTCCAACACTCTTTATTCCAATTCATGTTGTGGCAGCAGCCGTGAGAAATGGATATGATTGAGACTTCATCGACCATTATATAAACATGGGCTAGCAGCATATAGCTTTGAGTTACGTGCACTCACTCACCTCTCAGCGGTCTAGCCTGGGTTTGAATCTCGACCGAACTATAAGCTGTCAACCTGGTTGTTTCTCAGGCAGGGCAATGCTTCGATGTGTGGGCCATCCATTGTAAAGATGTTAAAGCCAGAGGACCCATCAGCCATTACTCGTTGTTGATGGATGTTGAAGATCTCACAGTGCCTTTCGTGAAGTGTCGCAGAGTTATCGCCAGCATCCTGAACAAATTATAAGATTGTGCCTTCATTCACTGCAGTGAAGGCCATGGCAAACCACCCAAAATAATCCTTGCCAAGAGACCACTTTGGCAGCACCGACACTCGGTAAAGAGTATGGTACATTCTTGATAATACTGATGATCATATTAACAACATGATCATCAAAATCCTGGTCCAAGTGTTATCCCAACAACGTTGAACCGTTCAACTTTCATGGTTCGGGCAACTGCAGTGAGCACTCAAATGTTCAAAATGGTCGTGCACTACAAGATTACCCCCGAGTAATGTCTGGCTGAATTTGCTTCACAGAATGACAGATAAATCCCAGAATCCCAGAATAATGCGTCCTTTGCAACAGGTGACGACGTGTTCCCATAACCTGCACATACATGCAATCAATCAATTCTAAACCCACACATGCGGTGTCTTACTTGCTACCCTGGAGTTGGCCATTTTCTTACACAAGGATATGGATGGAATCTTACACATGGAATCTTGGATGCAGGAGAGTCCATTTTGCCCAAATAGCCTGCACCACATCGACATGTATCAATTCAATCCAAGGGTTTATTAAGTTAAATTCACACAGACTGTCACCAGGGTGCTTTATCCACAAACAGGTTGTCTCAATAGACTATGTATGCATATATATATATATATATATATATATATATATATATATATATATATATATATATATATATATATATATATATATATATATATATATATATATATATATATATATACACACACGTATAAAAATATGTATACATATATACATACATCCATACATACATACAGAGTCGCCGGGCTGTGGCCTCCGGATTGGAGGTTATGCTTTGGTGTGTGACTATGTCCAATAGAGATTGAGGGAGTGCTCATCACACTCCACATGCTTTTGATATATATATATATATATATATATATATATATATATATATATACATATATATATATATATATATATATATATATATATATATATAAATAGATATGTAGTTATGGGAATGGCTTGTGGGGTAATTAGTTTATAGATATTATTCCATAGTGCATGTTAGCATAAGTGTGAAATAATTAATTTAATTAGGGAGGAAAAGTCCAATGAGGTGTTCAGAATATCTTTCCTCTCTTTACCCAGTGTTTGTGTTGAAGTTCCATGTTTTCCCTCCATACATTCTGCAATCTTCCCCAGTAATCTGTCTATTTATTGCCCTAGTCTCCTCACAGCATAAGCAGAACTGTGGGAAAGGTCGCAATGCGATCATATATTAGTTCCCGTTTATTAGCTAATGGAAAATTACTGCCCCCCCCCCCCAGCAGCCAATAAGTGCAGGTGAGGGATCCTCACATGACACCAGAGAGCAGGAGGGCACATTTATCTGTGGATATTGTGCAAAGGTGAACATCACGATGTGTGGAGATCACACTGTGCTCCGTGGACCCGAATGCTTTGTGGAGAGATGCACTGAGAAGAACTGGCCTTGTGGAGAACCCATGTTGAGGAGACTATTGCACTGTGGTGTGGAGATCCCATGGACAGGCACCACCAGTCTCTAATCTGGCTCATCCAACTCTTGCTATGTCCCGTGTTTCCCGTATGAGTGAGAAGGTGAAAAGGTGAAATAATTAAGTTCGTAGTCGAGATACGGTGGGCGTGAGAGGTAATTGTTTTTAACCCTTTGAACCCGAGTGACTGGTTTATCGACCGCTATTCAAACTTCCATATACCGAGTGGCCAGATTTTTCTCCAGGGAATCCAGTGTAGTGGAGCTGAAAGTCCAAGGAGCTCAGGGTTCAAAGGGTTAACATTCATTTTGCTGAGTTGTTTCGCCATTTTGTTTCTTCTCTTCTCCTCTGCAACATTTCTTATTGTAATAAAACCTTATTTATGAGAACCTGTTTCATGGCCATTGGAGGGGCGCAGAACTCCAAATGTGTTTATTTAATGGGGAAAATTAACCCGTGAGAAGGGTAAATTGGGATCATGCATTTAAAGGTCCCATGACACTCAAAACTTTCTGGTTATTTAGATATTAACTTGACCTTCCAAGTGAAGAAATCACCCATGTTTCTTTTTTAAAATAAAAAATGGGATAATTAGACCAATATTTCTCACATTTCTGGTGCTTTTCACAACTTGCTATGCCCCGCCCCTTAAAAAAGTTGACTTCAGCGAACCGCAGCATTTACGTCATCTGCAGAAACTCGCACAGAGTGGATTGACTTGAGATGTCGCGCACCATATAAAGTATGTACAAATGAATTGTGCACATGTGTTTGCTATCTCACTGATCGTCTTAATTCCTGTGATTGTTTCGTGGAAAATAAATTCTGCTTCTGAGCCGTGTATGCACAACAATCACGAGGCATTTATTTATCCCTTTACTACCTTGTCGTAATCGTGTACAAATCCAATACATGTATGCACAATAAAGGGCTATACCATGTCCACAAAATATTAAATGTGACTGTTGAACGTTTCCATTAAAAAAAGAAACTTACAGGGACATACAAGTAAAATACTAAAGATTAATATTGCATCATTTCAAGGTGCAAGGAGATAATTTTAAAATTAAACAATGTGAAAAACCTGCACCCACATTTTGCAGCTTATTGAATTGTTCATTGAAACCAACCTGCTTGGATAGGTACAATTCCACATACAGGCAAGCCAGGTATGGCTGCACTCGACATACATGGGTTTATTCTAAAGTGAAGGTACTGCTTCCATTGGCTTGCTATTGATTAACATTTCGCCAAAATCCATGAGAAGTAATAAATGAACAGGGAAAAATATGTTGGCACAACTATTAAAGACAAATTTATCTGTCCTATTACACGGCCTCATAGCCTCGGGACTCTTATGCATTGACTTTTACATTGTGTGCATGTTAATACAAGTTACTTGTCAGCTCTAGAGTCTAGACTAGTCCGATAAATCCGTCGTCCATCCGACGAGTCCGATAAATCTGACGTGCTGTGGCTTTCTTTTATTATTCTCTTTTCTTCATCGTTTTCTACTGACGCTACATGACGGCAGTAGGAATAAAATAAATAAAAATGCAACAGAACGTCAGATTTATCAGACTACTCCAGACAATTGTGTCGCAAGGTGTGTTCTGCACACAAGTTTTCATCGCATCCGGACAGCAAGACTGCTTCGTTTTATGCGCAGAGAGATACGGCCGATGACATGCGCTGGACTTGCTTGTGATTCATTCGCTGCAGAGAAACATGTCCGCTGCGCTGGTCAAGTCACCTCACTAAAATATTTCTGATATCGAGCAGTATGCAAGTAGAATTTCCATTATTGAATTACGAATAGGATTTAGTCCAACCAGTTGTTTTTGCCAAGTTTTCCTTCGATGTCCTCCCGATCATCATGAACTCCGGGAATTTCATCGCCATTTTCCTCTGCTTGTCCTGCTTCGGGCTCGAACTGCTGAGGCCGTATTTCATTTCCAGCTGCCTGAACTTCACCTCCGAGACTACGTTATTTGACAATTCTCCATGCGATTCAGACCAAAATCCTTCATTTCTCTCACACTCACTGTTGTTACCAGACAAATCAAAGTCTATGTCATCCATTATTCAAAAACAAATGTTTGATTTTTTTTTAAAGCAGAAATGAACAAAGCGATTGAGTCGACCAATCGAATGTGGAAACACACAGGAAGTCAATAGAATCACGTAGACCACCAACCTGAGTAATTTAGTGCAGCCTTTGTCATCCTGGAGATGACGTCATGTGGGTTACGCCCCTATCAGTAGATTTCGGCAGAATTTTTAGGGGCGTTCCTGAAGGTTTGTTTTTTTAATTTTACATTTTACAGAACGAGTATTGTGAAAAAATATTGTCAGATCTGAAATCACGATGAAAAACTCCTGTAGGAGTTTTTACTCCTGTAGGAGTAAAAACTAAAAACTAACTGTTCTACCATGGTTTGGATGGGAGGAGAAATGGTGTCGGGGTAATCCTGAAGGAAGATTATGTCAAGAGGGTATTGGAGGTTAGGAGAGTGTCTGACCGAGTGATGAGTGTGAAGTTGGAAATTGAAGGGGTGATGATGAATGTCATCAGTGCATATGCCCCACATATGGGGTATGAGATGGAGTATAAAGAAGATTTCTGGAGTGAGTTAGATGAAGTGGTGGAGAGTGTATCCAAGGATGAAAGAGTGATGATTGGAGCAGATTTCAATGGTCATGTTGGGGAAGGGAATAAAGAGGATGAGGAGGTGATGGGTAGGTACGGTCTCAACAAGAGAAATGTGGAAGGGCAAATGGTGGTAGAGTTTGCAAAAAGAATGGAAATGGCAGTGGTAAATACGTATTTCAAGAAGGAGGAACACAGGGTGACATACAAGAGTGGAGGAAAGTGCACACAGGTGGATTACATTTTAAGCAGGAGATGCAACCTGAAAGAGATTAGTGACTGTAAGGTGGTGGCAGGGGAGAGTGTAGCTCGACAGCATCGATTAGTGGTCTGTAGGATGACTTTCGAGGTGAGGTTGAGGAAGAGAGTGAGGGATGAACCAAGGACCAGATGGTGGAAGCTGAAGGAGGAAGACTGTTGCGAGAAATTTAGGGAGGAGGTGTGACAGGCGTTGGATGGTGGTAAAGATGGGTGGGATGATTGGGCAACGACAGCAGAAGTTGTGAGGGAGATAGCTAGGAAGGTACTTGGTGTGACATCTGGACAGAGGAAGGAAGATAAGGAGACTTGGTGGTGGAATGAGGAAGTACAGGAAAGTATAAGGAAGAAGGGGTTGGCGAAAAAGAAGTGGGATAGTCAGAGAGATGAAGAAAGTTGGCAGGAGTACAAGGAGTGGCAGTGAAAGGCAAAAAGAGAGGTGGCAAAGGCCAAGGAAAAGGTATATGACGAGCTCCATGAGAAGTTGGATACAAAAGAAGGGGAAAAGGATTTATACCGATTGGCAAGACAGAGGGACCGAGCTGGGAAGGATGTGCTGCAGGTTGGGGTGATAAAGGACGTAAATGGGAATGTGCTGACAAGCGAGGAGAGTGTGTTGAGAAGGTGGATGGAGTACTTTGAGGAGCTGATGAATGAAGAAAATGAGAGAGAGAAGGTTGGAAGAGGTGGAGATAGTGAATCTGGAAGTGGGGTGGATCAGTAAGGATGAAGTGAGGACTGCTATGAAGAAGATGAAAAGTGGAAAGGCGGTTGGCCCAGATGGTATACCAGTGGAGGCATGGAAGTGCTTAGCAGAGATGGCAGTGGGGTTGTTAACCAGATTGTTTAATAAAATCTTGGAAAGTGAGAGGATGCCGGAGGAGTGGAGATTAAGTGTACTGGTTCCGATTTTCAAGAATAAGGGTGATGTGCAGAGCTGTGGAAATTACAGAGGGATAAAGTTGTTAAGCCACACCATGAAGTTGTGGTAAAGAGTAGTGGAAGCTCGGTTGAGAGGAGAGGTGACGATCTGTGAGCAGCAATATGGGTTTATGCCAGGAAAGAGCACCACTGATGCAATGTTTGCTTTGAGAATGTTGCTGGAGAATATAGGGAAGGCCAGAAGGAGTTACATTGTGTGTTTGTGGATTTAGAGAAAGCTTATGATTGGGTGCCAAGAGAGGAGTTGTGGCATTGTATGAGGAAGTCGGGAGTGGTGGAGAAGTATGTGAGGATCGTGCAGGATATGTATGAGGACAGTGTGACAGCGGTGAGGTGTGCAGTAGGAATGACGGACCGGTTTAAGGTAAAAGTGGGATTGCACCAAGGATCGACTCTGAGCTCTTTCCTGTTTGCAATGGTGATGGACAGGTTGACGGACGAGATCCGACTGGAGTCCCCATGGATTATGATGTTCGTGGATGACATCATGATCTGTAGGGAGAGTAGGGAGCAGGCTGAGGCGAGCGTCGAGCGGTGGAGGTACGCACTGGAGAGAAGGGGAATGATTGTCAGTCAGAGTAAGACGGAATATATGCGCGTAATTGAGAGGGAGGGTGGTGGTATGGTGCGGTTGCAAGGAGTTGAGGTGGGGAAGGTGGATTGGTTTAAATACTTGGGATCAACTGTCCAAAGTAACGGAGAGTGTTGGAGTGAAGTGAAAAAGAGAGTGCAGGCAGGATGGAGGGGGTGGAGAAGAGTTGCAGGAGTGATTTGTGACAGAAGGGTAGCTGCAAGAGTGAAGGGGAAAGTATATAAGACGGTAGTGAGACCAGCTATGTTGTATGGTTTGGAGGCGGTGGCGCAAACAAAAAGACAGGAAGCGGAGCTGGAGGTGGCAGAGTTAAAGATGCTGCGATTCTCGTTGGGAGTGACGAGGATGGATAGGATAAGAAATGAGTATATTAGAGGGACAGCGCAGGTTGGACGGTTTGGAGACAAAGTGAGAGAGGCGAGATTGAGATGGTTTGGACATGTGCACAGGAGGGAAGCGGAGTATATCGGGAGAAGGATGTTGAAGATGGAGCCGCCAGGCAGGAGGAGAAGAGGAAGGCCAAAGAAGAAATTCATGGATACGGTGAGGGCAGATATGCGGGTGGTTGGAGTGTCAATGGAAGATGTGGAGGATAGAGTGAAATGGAGACGGTTGATCCGCTGTGGCGACCCCTAACGGGAGCAAGCCGAAAGAGGAAGAAGAAGAAGATATATATATATATATATATATATATATATATATATATATATATATATATATATATATATATATATATGCAATTTCAGTACTTTTGGGTGTGATGGGACCTTAAAGGTGCCATATTCATAACGGGACGCCCATCTCCAACATTTCATCGAGAACAATGAATATCATGATTTTGTGAGAGCTGATTGGTTATTCCCTTCAATTTGGGTTGAGACACATGATTGGGTCTTGTTATTTATTTGTTGACTGCTGTTGTCATTGCACGTGGTACATGCTTTGGAGCTTATCAATGTCCAACACATCCTGAAACCACCACCGGGAAAAGCTCACCCAGCCAGGCAGTGCCGGGTGTCCCATCTGCCACACCATCAGCAGGGCAGACATTATGCGTTCATCTCTCGGCATTCTTGAAGAAAATTCCCCATTGACTACTTGCTGTTTATGAAATTTATTACATTTTTAGAAAATAGTTATCTCTCATACATATACGCATACACACATTTGGGGTCTGCCGAGCAGGCACGTAAGACGTCGGCCATTATAAAGTTTGCAGTGGTTGTGTGAGAAATTTCTGAGGATATCCACAGACCCACTTTCTTAGTGTGCTGTTGCCACATAAGCAATGAGGTCCTTGGGTTTGAGTCACAATTTTTTCACACTAGCCCCACACAGGAATTTATTCCTGTTTATTAAATATACAGTATGTACTGTATATATATATATATATATATATATATATATATATATATATATATATATATATATATATATATATATATTTCTATGGACACATATACGTATTGAACCCCCTAAGTTGATGAGGCAGCAAGGCACAGGTCGAATCCCATAACAGCAGATGCTGCATGACCTGTTAGCAACAAGTGTTGTCTGCCACACATCTGACACACCATCAGCAGGGCAGAGCCAATGCATTCAACTACCTTGACTTTCTTGAAGAAAATTCCTCCACTTGTCAAAAACAATAATTTCCCAGGTACAAAGAATCGTGAATGTAATGGAAGAAATGCTGTGATGCATAAGCCTTGGTTTTTGTAATTACCCTGGCTTGTTGAAGGATGGCTTGAGCTTGAGCTTCCTGTGCAGAATGCACAGGGCCTTTGCTGCTCTCAGAGGAAGCACCTCCAAACCGGAACTGCGGAGATAACAGTGAAGTCATAACAGCACTCAAAAAAAACAACTCCCACATACGCCCTTCCTTTCCACCTCATTCAAAAATTGAAGCTAATTACAGCCTGTTGCTATTTGGTGCAACAAAGGAAAGAAGGAAACGCAGAAAGTAAAACAATGAGACCATAAATTATCAAACGATATCAACATGTGTCAAATTAGAAAACATGTGAACACAGCTTGCTATCTCCTTGTTTTATGGAAAGGATAAAGTTATTATCTGCATATTTTGTGTCGAGTTGAGGTCGCTCTGCAGTACAATGCAGAAGCAACGTCATAAGTACGAAGTGTTACGACAAATGGAGAAGAGGTCTCCATCATTCTAATGGTCAGATTGATTTTGAAAACATTTCATTGAAACCACTCCTGTACAGAGCAGTGCTAATCTTACAGTTCTTATCATAAAGTGGAATGATCGACATCAACGCCATGCAATGTCGCAAGCTTCAGCCCAAGTCACTTCTCATAGGGGACAACATGAAGTTCTTACTCACTGGCAACATGAGTGTGTGGCCTGCAGGACCTGGATGGCCATCAGCTCCAGACAGGCCTGGACGCCCTGGGCTTCCCTGTAGATAAAGCAAATAAGAGTCTGACATCATGGATTGGACAACACTGGTAAACATTTCAGAAGAAGCTTGCAAAAAAAATAAAATGTTCATGCATTTTGTGTTCTGGAGGCAAGTATGCTGAAGGCAATGCTCCGAGCCCAGCCAAGTGTTTGGGATGTTTAAACAAAGTGTGCTATTCAAATGGAGCTGGCTCAGCGTATGCAAGCAATTATAAGGTGGAAGAATTTTTGCTCTTGCTTCTGAATTCCAATTCTGCCAGATGTGTCACATCTCAAATCACAGACAGGTTGGTGGCCTATCTGTATTTTACTGCCTCCATTTTGGTCTTGAACCCTCTGCCTTCTCTTGGATGTGTCCTTCCCAGGTTTCTGCAGAGCACATGTAGTCTTCCAGTAAACCCCTTCTTGTTAAACTCTCAAAATCTAGGCTCACTGCTAACTTCCACTCATTTCTCTTACCTGTGGAACTAACTTACCCAAACTGTGCCGTCCCATTCTTCCCTCAAGAGCTTCAACATAGCTGCTCACCACAACATCAGGTCATAAATATGTTCATGATCCCTTCTACCCGAAATGACCCCGTTCCCATTCCCAAGCACTCCCTTTTTTCCAGGTTATTGTGATTTTTTCCCCCCTCTCCCTCACCACTTTTCGTTTGTTAGTTGTCGGTTGGTTTGTTCCTTTTCCGTTTCATCTCCACTTTCCCCTTCCTGATCTTCTTGCTGTGTTTCATTCAGCTTGTGTGCAGCTTGTTCACCCCCAAGTGTCCCCAGCTCCCCTTGATCTCACTCTCACCTCGACTCTACTGTTGGTGTTTCCCCTTTCATTTTGCTCCCTTCCATTCTACTTTAACTCTTCAATGAGCCTTGATCCTGCATACTATTTTTTTTTTTTAAATCACCTGTCAGTTTTCAGCAAGGTGTGCTGAATGATTCTGAACTGATGACACGTTTCCGATTTGAGTGCACGCAGTCGGCTGCAGGCAGTGATCCTTTGCTTCCATGAGGCAGTAACCTGAGAGTTTCCACCCGCTAGCTTCCCTGCATACCCGAGTGAACCCCGAAACCTCCAACCACCTGGATCATCTGCACGTGAGCACTGACATGTCATGACATCAAGCCAGGCGCCTAGTCGCTGAGCTCATTTCACCCGACAAGACAATAAATCTATCATAAATCTGTTTGAAGAAGTTACACTGTAGCCTTCTCCAGCTGCAGTCTCCGTTCACCAGACTTTCCTGCCTGCCATACTTTAGCTATAACGGTGGAATGAGAATAATGCATCAGCATGTGAAAATTTAAGTCTGTTGTCATCACACGACCAGACATGTTCATCATTGATAGCAAAGCACGCACGGAAGAATCCTGCTCCACACATCATCTACATTTTACATACATCATCTACATCTGTCAACTTAGTGATTCAAGGAAGCGGACAATTGACAGGCCCTTGGACAAGGTCTTACTTTGAGAAAAAAAGAATAAAGAGAGCATTTTGCACATGCTGCTACTTCTTCTTCTTCTTTCGTAAGCAACACTTGGCTGCGGGTCGCATCATTTGCACAGCTATGGCACTGATGCAGTGCCCCGCTGCAGGTTTGAGCAGAAATTTGGAATTTGTTCAGGGTGCCCATGATAACTTGCATACTCTTCGCAAAGGACACTGTGGGATCCTTAACATCCACCAACAAATGGTAACAAACAGGATGCCCAGTTTAACACCGATCTGAAGGAAGGCACAAATATGAATGAATTGCCCTGCATGTGAAACACCAGGATGACAGTTTTTAGCTGGATCAAGAATCAAATCCCAGCTGTATGGCTTGGAGACGAGTAAACCTCTAAGCTATCCTGCCAGCCCAGCACATGCTCAAAAGGTGTTCGTGCCTTATGGTAATACCTGCGTTGCGCAAGGGTGAAACAGCCTTTTCAATTCTTTACACCAAGACATGCTAATATGAAATCAACAATAGAGTTTGGGTTTTAGAACCTTGGATCGACATGAATCAGGGGCAGATACACTAATTAGTGGCTCGTTTATTCAGACAACCGACCGAGTGAACAAATTGAAAACGCTGGACTGCGGTTCTCAAGTTGCGACCGGGATGAACAGTCAAATGTTATTATCGCAGTGGATTGAAGTTTTGGCAATGATCGAACAATTAAATATACATTTTCAGGGTTGTTCCATAAGCGAGCTCAAAAACACAAGTTGGTTTCCTGGATACGGGAGTCCCCCAGCACGTGAATGCCACAGGTTTTCCATTAAGTTACCGAAGGTCAGTTCTGTAAGCCCCAGACGATGAATAATGCCCTTGAAACGACAATCACCATGTCTCATTTGACCAAGCTACTATTGCATTCGG
>NC_140974.1:22814922-22827422 GCF_056783735.1 Eptatretus burgeri | reverse complement strand
TCCACTTGCAGCAATGCCAATGAGTGTAGATGGTGGTCATGGGGAAAGTCTTCATTTATTTTGTGACAAAATTGGCTTGACAGTTTGTCTACTTATTTCACCACACATATTGTGACCACTCGACTATCTTTTTCAATCTGTGGCCTGATTTTACTTATCATTACCCCGATTCGTTTGATGCTTACATATGCACCTTGGGATAAGCTGATCGGAAGGTGGTTCAGGTCAGGTCAGGTATGGGAGCATGTGCCAGAGCAGCACGTCGCTGGGTCCACTTTCCGCTGGTACTCCAGGGGCCTCCATCTGGCCATCCCCCAGACAGATGCCAGGCCCATCCCCATCTCCTTGAGATGATGGTCAACCTGCTGCAACCACGAGGCACGTGGTCGGCCCACTGGCCTCCTCCACTCATGAGACTCCCACACTGAAAGAATCTGGTGAGCAGGATCAGCATCAGGAAAACGAGCCACATGTCCATACAGCCGCAACTGACACTCACGGACTATGCAGGTAACAAATCTCATCCGAGTCTCTCTCAGCAACCGCTCAATGGACACAAAATCCGACCAGCAATAGCCAAGGATTCTCCGAAGAGACCTGGTACCAAAGGAATTAAGTCTCCATCTCAGATCCTTGCTCAGAGTCCAAGTCTCGCATCCATAGAGCAAGACTGGAAGTACCAAGGACCTGAAGACTCGGACTTCCGTCCTCCCGCACAGGTACCGGCAGCGCCACACCCCATGATCCAGTGAATCCATGACTCCCCAGGCCCAACCCAGACGTCTATTGACCTCTGACTCACAGCCAGCAGAGACATGAATATCACTGCCAAGGGAAGTGAATCTCTCCACGACCTCAACATCCTCACCACAAACAGACACAGACAGGACAGCAGCATCCAAGATGTCACCGAAAGGCTGGATCTTAGTTTTGACCCAAGAAACCCGTAATCCCAGCGGCTCCGACTCCTCATTCAGCACCTCGAGGGCCCCCAAAAGGATATCTAAAGTCTCCGCAAAGATGACTGCATCATCTGCAAAATCAAGGTCCGAGATCTTGACATTCTCAAACGATGCACCGCAGCTTGATCTCTCCGACATCCTTCCTAAAATCCAGTCCATACAAGTGCTGAAAAGTGTGGGGGCCAGTCCACACCCCTGACGAACTCCAGTAACAACTGGAAATAAGTCAGAGATGGTACCACCACACTTCACAGCACTCTCAGTACCAGAGTAGAGTTCAGACATCAGATCGATCAGTTTTGGTGGCACCCCACGAAGACCAAGAATCCTCCAGAGGACATCCCGATTCAATGAATCAAACGCTTTACAGAGATCAACATAGGCTGCAAGCAGTCCCTGCCGAAACTCTCGTCTGCGTTTGGTGAGGACACGAAGGGCAAGGATACGATCAATCGTTGACCTCTTTGGTGTAAAGCCTGACTGCTCTGGACGCTGGTGCTCAAGCAGATGGTCGCGAACCCTATCAATAAATTATCCGAGCAAATACCTTGCCCGGCACTGAGAGCAGAGTCACCCCTCGGTAGTTGTTGCAGTCTTGGCGATCACCCTTCCCTTTCCAGAGAGGAACAACAAGGCCTCTCTTCCAATCAGTTGGGATGATGCCTGTGTTCCAGGCAGAGCACAAAACTGCATGCAACGACACGAGTGCAGCATTTCCACCAGCCTTGAGAAGTTCAGCATGGATGCCACAGATCCCTGGAGCTTTGCCCCATTTCAACCGGTTCACCGCAGCCCGTGTTTCCACAAGCGAAGGTGGACCACAGTTGGTTGGAGGGTCAGCAACAGGGATTGGAACACCCCTGACGTCCAACTCGACAGCTGGGGGATCAGCCTGGTACAACCACTCAAAGTAACAGGCCCAGCGGGCCTTCACTTCAGACTCCTCTGTCAAGAGCCTACCACTCTCTGCTCTAACTGCAGTGCTCCGAGGGATGGGCTTGGATGAACGTAATGCGCGAATTCCCCTGTAAGTGGGACGAGAATCACCTGTCCACAGGTGATGCTCTACCCCCTCACAGATTCCTTGCACATAGGCCTCCTTGTCCACCCTCAGTGCACGTACAGATTTACGCCTCAGCTCCTTGAACAGCTCAGCTCTGCCATTCAGCCTGGCCCTGCGACTCTGCTCAATGGTATCCAGTGTCCCTTGAGAGACAAAATTCTTTGCCCTGCAGTGAGTTCCAAGACATCCACCGGCAACATCAAGGACGGTGGTCTTCAAGGCACTCCACAACTCTTCAGGACCCACCAAAGCACCCAGACCCCCCCCCCCAAGTGTCCACTCAGCCTGTTCGCAAACTCCTCAGCTACTCTCTCTTTCCTGTGCTTGCCAACATCCAGCCGAGGCTGGGATGGTACCATTCTCCAGGATTTAAGGTGCAGCTTAAGAGTTGCTACAACAAGCCTGTGGTCAGTATTGAGGAACTGAGCACTCCGGGAGACCCTGCAGTTCTGGATCATCCTCCAACAACCCTCAATGAGGACACGGTCAATCTCCTTTGCCACACCGCCAACATTGGAATACCAAGTCCAGCGATGAGCTTGTGGGCGCTGAAACCATGAACCAGCCACCCTCAGTCCATGACTTCCTGACCCATGGGGACCAACACACACCTCATAACCATCCCTATCAGTTGCAGTTGATGCATTGAAATCCCCCAAGACGAGAAGTGTATCTCGTCTGGGGCACTGATCAACCACAGACTCGAGTGTGGCGTAGAATGCATCCTTCACGGTGAGATCACTCGCCTCAGTCGGAGCATAAACAGAGACCAGGGAAATGGCACCGAAGGAGTGACGAATCCTTAATCTCATAATACGCTCGTTGACCAGTGTTACCTCAATTATCATTGGGGTCAGCTTATTGGACCCAGCTACAGCAACTACTTGGGTATGGTAACCATCAGAGCGACCAGACCAATACTAGGTGTAACCACCCACCATTATCTCGCCGCAATCCGGTCTCCGAACCTCAGAGAGAGCTGCAATCGCAATGTCCAAACGCTTGAGCTCAGATGATAACAGAGACAGGTGATCATCCTCTCTTAGGGATAGGACATTCCAGGCACCCACCCGAAGGGACCACCTCAGGTTAACCCAAGGAGACCGCTGTCTGGTGGACGACACCTCAGCACCACTCTGGCACACTCTCCCACAATCTGACCCAGGAATGTTACCCTGTGGTTTCCCTCTTATCATGAAAGATTGGGGGTCCCGAAGGCTTTGCCCCAATTCCGTCATCCGGTGAGCTGCCCTGCGAAGGGAAGCTGCACTGGAGGTACTCCTATGGAGTGGGTTTTCAGATTTTTTTTGCGTTTTTGTGTTTTGCGGAATGAAGGGTTTTACGGTGGCCGTAGTGCAAATCCTGCCACCAACCTCCTAATAAAAAAGTAACCCAACTGCAGGAGGACGTCCGCAGACACAGTTGGGCACTCGATATGGATGGCCGTTGGCTCACAAGGTGCTCCTCCGCCCTTTGACAGGTTTTGTTTTTAATCCTGCTGGGGGTCCATATCCAAGCACCCTCCTCACCAGAAAACCTGGTGGGGGAGATGGTTTAGTCGCTGACAACCCTACCATGGAACAGGTTAGTACAGGTTTACATGGTACCTGTAGCACGTCACAGATCTAACCTGACCTGACACCTACATGCACCTTACATATGCACCTTGGGATAAGCTGATCGGAAGGTGGTTCGAGGTAATATGAATCTTCCATTATTACTAATATTTTATAAAAGGTGATTTCCATTCTGCTTTCAATAAAGCTTTGCCTTGCTGTGGTCATCTCTGGGGTTGCCCTTATATTCTGGAGTATGCATGCCACCTGATTTATCCATTCCCAAGAAGACGCACAATCATGGCATTACAAACATTTTAATTATCATTTTTACAAAAGTTTTTTTTTTTTAAATCGTGAATTTTGTTTATTGCCGCATTGCCATCGGAGCCATGATCAATTAGAGATTGATGAGGAGGGGAGGGTATAAATTGAGAAAATTAAAATGAGAATAAGAAGAAGAGAAGGGAATATGATCGGAGAGATAAATTAAGGCTGGGGAGTGTGGGAGTGGGAGGAATAGAACGGGGAAAAAGTTTTCGGTGTGTGTAGTGGAGGAACGTGCTCGAGAATACAGTGAGGGGTCAAAATTCCACAATATTTGCAGAAGTAATAAATAGATGGCCCCATAAGCATATCAATGTCTACAGCACCATTCTGTCGATATTTGACTGTGCACCTCTTTATGCACGTCTACTGCATTTACTGTGTATGCTCAATATTATCTCTGCATCTAAAACTTTTGTACATACACCATGACTAAATCCCCCCTTGAGATAAGGAGATGTGAGGAGACAATTGAGTGATCTGATTGGTTCATCGTTTGCTCACTGATAACATAACACCGTCACATATCAACAAGCATGTTAAAACTATTTTTAACTGCAGTTACCTTGATACACCTTCAGATTTGTGAAAGGTGTTTGCAAGATGCCCACTCGCCCCTCCATCACCCCCCCCCACCCACATTTCCCGTTAATAAATATAATGTACAATGTGGGAGGACCCGCTGCAAAGATTTGCCATTTGTAATCATAACCGGTGGCATAATGGTTCGATAATCCGCTCTAAATCTGGGAGGTCTGCAGTTCAAAACCCGGCTGAGTCATAAGAAAGACTTGAAAAATGGTACGTGTTGTTTCCTTGCTTGATGCTCAGCATTTCAAAGGATAGACCATGGAAAACCATAGGTTGGCAAACACAGCGCAGGCTTTGATGGGCCTAATTGCCTCTAACTGCATTGAACTTCCTTGGAAGTTGTATTACTGAACCACTCTGAAACCTCACAGCGAAACACGAGCATCTTGATGGTGATTGAATATGATACTGAGTGGTCTAAAGCTTATCCCTTGATTAGCAAATAAGGCAGTGGTGGAGGAATCTTACTTCATACTCCATTTTCCATCAACAAGCAAGCTTTTATTCCCAGTGAATTGTTTGCATTCTTTGCAATTATCGTGGTTCACCAAAGTTGGCTTGTCGTAAGGCACTGCAGTCAATAGCTGGGTTTAATAATTATTCATTTCATGAACTTTTAAACTGCACTGTAAAATATCTTCATTAATGGAGAGAGATAAAAGGGTATAAATTGAATAAAGGAAGGGAATGGGGATGATCTGGAGAAAAAGGAGCCAGGAAAGTCTTGGTGAAGGGGGAGGGAAAGTAAGGGGAATGCATTGGACCATGCTGGGAAAGGTAATAATTCGGTCATTTTGCATACATATTAAGTCGACAACAGCTCAAATTAAGAGCAACGTCTATTATGAAGGAAGCAGATGGGACTGAGAGCCATGATCAGCCATGCACACTCATAACTTCAACCCAACATTTGTGCAGTGGACATGCTTGATAAAAATAGCAACAACAAAGTTTCTGAGGAAAATCTCATGCTGGGTTAGTTATGTCACTCACCCTTAAACCAGGACTTCCAGTGGGACCAGGGGATCCTGATGGTCCAACAGGTCCTGGAAAACCCTGTAGTATAGAGATAACAGCAACAAGCCTCAGCTTCAAAGGACATTCAATGTAATAACTGACTTACAACAGGAGTGCAAAATATATATATATATATATATATATATATATATATATATATATATATATATATATATATATGTATATATATATATATATATATATATATATATATATATATATATATATATATATATATATATATATATATGAAAATAAAGCTCTTTCTATCCACTCACTTAGGCCTCAGTCACATTTGCTCTACGGCGAGGATACGGCGGCCGTACGCCCTCTGAATTGACAAACGTGCGGCGGCCGCAGAGAAACTGAGGTGGCCTCAGGGTGGCGCTACGCCGTTTGGCTATATTTTACAGGCCGTAGGGTCGCCGTGAAATGAAATCGCGGAGTTATAACTTTTTCATTTCTACGCTCGCCGTAGCAATTAGACAAGCCAAGCTATTATGTAGATGTGTTCCACGTCGACCTACGTAGGGCGTATGGTGGGCTTGCGTTATTCGTGCGGCTGCCGTAAGCTCTTCTCAATGAAAAATGAATTTTCCCAACCCCCAAAAAATTACGGCGGCCGCACTATTTACATGGTCGCCGTACCGTGGCCTTGCGGTCTGTGACTACCTGTGGGCAACGCAACGTCGACGCACGGTTCCCCTACGCCCGCCGTGCACCTATGTTCGGCCTCCGTGGCAGCCTGCGTCGACCGTGCATCCACCTTGCGCTACCGCTTGAGATCGGAGTATCGGTGTTTGCCAATACACAGTGGTGCCCCCAGAATCCGAATTTAATTCGTTCCTGGAGGCTGTTCGGATTGCAAAAAGTTCGGATTCCAAAAATATTTTCCCAATAAGAAATAATGGAAAGTGAATTAATCCTTTCGTGGACCTAAAGAAAACCCACTTTCAAGACACTTTAAACTGAAATTCCCCATGTTTAAGGTAAAATAAGATGAGTAAGCGACCTTCGGTGGCGGTGTATTGTATGTAAACTGGTACAATCGCCACATCCAAAGGCCCACACAGGCTCGAGCTCCGGCCTGGGTTTCGATCGCTCGCACACTCTGCGAGAGCGCTGCCCCTAGGGCAACTCATCAAACATGATGCCCGCAGAACCACAATCACTTTCAAACGCATCGGGCTGACGTAATCATGGCTATTAAAAATTACAACCAGTTTTGCTGTGAAATTCAATCCTTGCCCGACAGTCCGTCACACCACGTGATCGGATTGCTTTTTTTGTTGATAATTAAAACACAAGATGATTAAAAAAAAATGAAGGTGAAAACACGAGGTAAGGCCTAAGTCACATTTGGCTCAGTGCCCGGAGGGTCTACAAAATGTACGGGCACTCGCAATTATAAAGCGGCCGCAGTATTTCCATGGTCACACAATGTAGCAGTCACACGTTTTTATTTTTCGGGTAGCCGCACGGCCTGTTTATAAATTGTGGAGACCGAAAACGTGGGGGTGACGTAATTTTTTGGGGGTTGGGAAAATTCATTTTTCATTAAGAAAAGCTTACGGCAGCCGCACGGAAAATGCAAGCCCACCGTACGCCCTATGTACAGTCGACGTGGAACACATCTACATCATAGCTTGGCTTTGTCGAATTGCTACGGCGAACGTAGAAATGAAAAAAGTTACAACTCCGCAGTTATAATTCCATGGCGCCCCTACGGCCTGTAAAATATAGCCAAACGGCGTAGAGCCACCCTGAGGCCACCTCAGTTTCTCTGCGGCCGCCGCACGTTTCTGTCAATTCAGAGGGCGTACGGCCGCCTTATCCTCGCCGTAGAGCAAATGTGACTGAGTACTTCCACCGACGAACTGAATGAACAAAGAGCGAAGATGCAGCTCGAACAGGTGGGGGAGACACGTGAACAAACATGAACGCTACGTTTTGTTCGGTTTTTTAAAATGTATTGGGTTTTTAGGGCCAAACATTCTCGAAAAAAATTGTTCTGATTCCAATTTGTTCAAACAGCTTGGCCGTTCGGATTCTGGCGGACCACGGTATATTATAGTTATAGTATATTCAGTTATATATACTGGAATATTTTTATTTCAGTAAAAAAAAGGACTGGTATATATACCCACTCGTTACCGTCCGTCTGGCCGCATGTTCGCCTTAGGCCCCCCTGCGGTCGCCTTGCGGGCACCTTGAGGTCTCCTTGCGTCTGCCTTGAAAATTATATGGCTGCCGCAGCGACGCCCTAAGGTCACCGTCTGACATCAAATAAAAGACCGTATGGCACCCCCACGTTTTTGGTCTCCACAATTTATAAACACGCCGTGCGGCTACCCGAAAAATAAAAACATATGTGACTGCTACATTTTGTGACCATGGAAATACTGCGGTGGCCGTAGAATTGCTAGTGGCCGCAGATTTTGGAGACCCCACGGCCGCTGTGGCAAATGTGACCTCAGCCTGACTGACTGACTCACTGACTGATATTAAAAATTGGTACCTTACGGGTGACGTAGAAAGCTGAAATTTTGCTTGCTGATGGACATCGAAGCCAGTACACCGGGAAAAATGACAGAATCGTTGGACATCATCCATAAATGAAAATATAAATACATGAAAAAAACAAGTGGAAGAGCACTTGGTAGACTGCACACTTCTGCCACGTAATGCCTGATCCACGAAAACATATCGGGCCCAATCAATGCATTTTTGAAATATAATGTTCTGCAGTACTCTGTCGTTTTTGGCCATATCTCTCAATGATGAAGGATCACTTTGAAAATTAATTCATTCACGTATCCAGATCCAAATTGGTATCTTCACCAAAATCAAATCAATTCTTCCTTGTCACACACCCAGCGTGTCCACCAAGTTTCATCTGAATCCTTCCGCAACTTTTTGAGACATCGTGCTATATATTGTTTTTGGCCCTATCTCTCAATGGTGAAGAATCACTTCAAAAATTCTAGTAGTCGGATCCAGGTCTGGATCTTCACCAAAATCAAATAATTTCGTCCTTGTCACTCACCGAACCTGTCCACAAAATTTAATCGGGATCCGTCTACACATTTTTGAGATATCCTTTACACAGACAGACAAACAGACAGAACGGGGTGAAAACATAACCTCCTTCACCTTCGGTGGTGTGGAGAAAAATAAATGGAGAAAAAAAAAAGAAAAACAATGCCGGTAAGTGACCCGAGACAATGAGGAGCAGAATAATTTTGGGTGCTGATGGACATCGAAGCCAAGACACCAGAAAAAAAATCAGAACCACCAGAGAGCATCCATAAATGAAAGTATAAATAATTGAAAAAATGAAATGAAAATAAATGAATGAAAAATCAAATGCAGGTAAGCAACACGAGACAATGAGGAAGCATGTTTGGTATGCTTACACAATGTGGAAGTATACTCCGCCAGTGTACAGTATATTATATTCACATATACACAACTTTCTCCAGAGCAAACTGTGAAATCCCAGACAAAGATGGGTTTCACGTGATGGAATTCCTTATGCTGTCTTGTCTATGAGATATTATAGTGGAGACTTAGGTTTAGTGCAGGCCTTTCTAAACATCGAATGGGCAAAGGAAAGGAAAATCCAAGTCCGAACCATTTATTAAGCACTGCATTGCAAACTGCCACGCCGAAAAGGAAATGTGTTATTATAGTGCAGACTCAACAAAGAAACCTTTTACCGACAAACACTCTTGAACAGATCGTTTAAAAGTCATGTGTGTAGAGCAAAGTAAAATAAAAGGAAGAGTAAGAAAGAAAGCAAGAAAGAAAGAACAAAAATTGTCTCATTTTTGTGAAAGAGAAAGGAGAGAAAGAAAAAAAAGTGAGAAAAAACTAGACGAGGAAAAGTGAGGAAGAGAAGAAGAAAAGTATGGAGAGAGAATTGGAAAGAGAAAGAAAGAAAGAAAGAAAAAATAGCGAGAAAACAAAGAAAGAAATGTGAAAGAAGAAAGAAAAACAAGAAGGAAAGGAAGAGAGGAAGAGAAGGAAGAAAGAAAAAGAATTGAAGGAGAAAAAGAAAGAAGAGGTATAAAGAAATAAAGCAACAAATACAGATAAAAGAAAAGAGAAAAAAAAGAAAAGAGAGAGGAGGGGGGGAGAGAGAGAGAGAGAGAGAGAGAGAGAGAGAGAGAGAGAGAGAGAGAGAGAGAGAGAGAGAGAGAGAGAGAGAGAGAGAGAGAGAGAGAGAGAGAGAGAGAGATGAGAGGAAGAGCAATAGAGGGAAAGCAAGAGAATAAAATGAGAAAAACAACACCAAGGAGGGAAGAACAGACAGGAAATGCAATGCAGGAAGGTAAGAGTCCTGCAATATCAATGACAACACATCTGTAGGAAGTGAATGAGAGAAGAAGAATAAAAAATGAGGAGGACTGCAAAGCAAAGTAAAACAAATGAATTGAGAGAACACAATCAAAAGCAACAAGAGATGATAAACAATGACAAACGTGACAACAATACCGCTATAAGGAACAATAGCCTCCATTGTATCAAATGAGGTTTCTGAAGAACGAAGGCATTTTGGTCAAGGATGTTTATTCAAGACCAACTGTTCAAGGTATTACATTCCATTCGTCTTCTTTATGTCTCGCTCCCTGGCTATTCGTTTGATTTCTGAGACGTCTGTGTGTGCTTATGTACTTGCACTGAATTGACATAAATCAGAGTTCCTTCACCTTTCCCTCAACTCTGGTTCATCAATTTACATTGCACATTGTTTATGAATACTGTTTATGGTGATAAAACAGCCAAAAAAAAATTGATTAGCATCCAAGGGTCTCGTCTATCCAAATGGACCAGATATCCCAATAGGTCTGCAGAACTATGATGGATTCCAAAGTGAAACCATGATGAACATCCATTTATTAATGACAAAGGAGAGCTGGACTCACCGTTGCACCCTCTGGTCCAGGTGGCCCTTCAATCAGCATTCCCTGCAGAATAGTGATGGAAGAGCAGTTTAACAATAACGAACAAAGAGATGGATATGGTAAATAAATAAATAAATCAAGAAATAAATGAACAAATAAAATATATAAATTGACCAGTAAGCATCTGAAATGCAAAGCCCATCCACTTTATAGTATGACTTCTTCTGTATGCTAAACAGTACCTTTGACGTTTTGACCAAATTCTGAATTTGTTTTCTCCGTATTCTCATAACAAAGCTTTGTTGAAAACTTGATAGCAAAAGCTCAAATGGTTTTTAAAAAAGTGATGGCCCGGAGAGACAAACAGACAGACAGACACACAGAAGTGATTGCAAAACACCATATTCCGCTGCATGTGGAATGAGCCAATTAGCCGTTTGGACCATCTGGCTAAAGATCCCAATCATGGACCAAACACACACAAAGCAAATTAAATGTGTCAGCAAAAATAGTGAAATCCAACATCTTGGATGCTGGTGTGAACAAGTACATCACAAGTGCAGATGTGCAGCAAGTTAAAATATATATATATATATATATATATATATATATATATATATATATATATATATATATATATATATATATATATATATATATATATATATATATATATATATATATATATATGTCATCAATGCCACATCATACTCAGGTTAGTCTCTCAGTGTAATCTACTGAATAAAAAGGGGGGAAAAATCACTTCTAATGGGACATATCTGATCAAGCTAAGGTTTTTACAGGAAGGGACCAGTCAAATTCACATGAGGTTAATGTCGTGAATGTGTTGGGGAAAACCCTAACAGTCCCATAGGTGTTCAAGTGGAAAGCAGGACGCACGTGGCAGAGGGGAAAATCTCATTTCCTATTGACGTCAATGCAGGAAAAGCCCCACAATACAAGATTAGATCTCAAGGGGCCAAAACGTCAAAATTGCCCATCATTGGTGACATACCGTTTGGCTCAACTGCAACAATTAGTTCATCTCATCAAGATGTATGTATATATATATATATATATATATATATATATATATATATATATATATATATATATATATATATATATATATATATTTATATATATATTATCCAAAAATTCTAATATGTGCTTGTTTCTCCATTTATTTTCAAAGAAGGTGCCATGAATGAATATTCTCTACACAAAGCGCCCAATTTTAGACGGCATTCTGCACGAAAATGGTGATGGTATCAAGAGAAAGAATACAATTACATCAGTTTTCTATGTATTTTGAATACTCTTCTCGAACACAAATCAATTCTCTTTTTGATTGCTTTTCCAAATGATCCTTGGCATGCTGTTCACACTACACGCGCATGGACGCACGCACACACCCTGCCAAGAGCATGCAACGTGCCATGAAATTGCTCTCCTGTGCTATGGTTTTAACGGCTTTAACATGAAAATCAACGAGACTCAGTGGCATAATGGTTAGAGCATCTGCTCTGAGACGGGAAGTTCAGCGGTTCAATTCCGACCCTGGCCGAGTCATACCAAAGACCTTAAAAATGGTACATGCTCCTTCCTTCCTTGACAGTCAGCTTGAGAGTGCAGCATATAGAGTATTGATACACCCCTTAGGTTGAATCTCATGGTTGGAAGGGGGTGATGTAGGAAAAGGGGGTTGTAGGGAAAATGTCATTTCTCCTTCGTTGCTCTGCTGAATGCAGAGATAAAGATGTCATAACCCAAAGTGCTCCGTCACTTTCCTCAAGCCCCAGCAGCTCTGATTATCTGAATTCAAGTCCGGTGTTGTATCATGTGTGTGTGTGTGTGTGTGTGTGTGTGTGTGTGTGTGTGTGTGTGTGTGTATGTATATATATATATATATATATATATATATATATATATATATATATATATATATATATATATATATATATATATACATGTTGATTTTATATGTATATATGCGAGTTGTTGGGTCAGGTCATGGGCAAAATACCCACCCCCTCCATCCCCCTCCTAACCCCCTGTGAGGGTGGAGAGCTGACAT
>NC_140974.1:22694922-22809922 GCF_056783735.1 Eptatretus burgeri | reverse complement strand
CATGCACATTTGGCAACAACCTTCTTGTATCACGAGTTAAACGTAATTTATTGCACTCCTACCTCGAGTTAAATTGTAGTCATATTTGTGATGAACAAGCAAACTCTTTCATTGTCAGACTCGCAAAGTTGAAGTTCTCTTCCCATCAGTTTTGTACCCTTTCTTTTACAAATAAAAGGCTGATGGAATACTCAGGTCACAGAGGGTATTAACTGCCAGCAGAATGGTGGGGCATCAATTGGACATGATAAGCAAGGGAATGAACGAACAGGAAAAGAGGAGAGTGAGGAAGAGTGGAACGAAATGGGGGATGACACGAGATGGTGGTGGACCGTATGTTTGAAGCCTTAGAGGGAAGAGTGGGGTTTAACAGCTTCTGGAAGGCAGTTTCACAAATGGGGGAAAAAAAGAGAAAAAAAAAGAGTTGAGGTGTGTATTAAGCCTGGATTTTAGGATTCGGAGGGAGTTTCAGAAGTTTAATCAGGAGGGGATTCCTGGATGAATGTGTATATCCTGTTGTTGTTGGGGAGGGTCAGAGGGTTGAGTTAGCATGGGGAGCTACATCGAAGGAGAGGCGGTTCTACTCTTTTCATGCTTGTGGAACGACCTTCCTTCTCTGACATTGTCCTGTCTCTCCTTCCAGGCCTTCAAGAAGACCACCCAGCATCTACTGTCAGAACACTCTGCCAACTGTGACAATTTATAATTCACTAATTATACTACCAAGCCCTCGACCTCATCCCCACTGCTTCCTGCTTGCTTCTCTGTTGCTTGCCTGCTGTTCTTTCATACTTAAAAAATTATTTATTGGTTTATAGCTCACTTCTTCTTATGAAACAACCTCCCCCCCCCCCGCAAAAAAAAAATAATAATAATAATAATAATAATAAAACATTTGTTTTTCATTCATTCATTCACACTGATAATTAATTCACTTTGATATTTGTTATCTCATTTATAGTTTAGTGAATAAGTCAAGACAGTGAAAAAGTTTCCAAATGTGATAATGACTTCTTCAAAGTTACTGTATTGTGTTCCTTTCTAATTATTCAACAAAACAGACCTCTATTTTCGACGAAATAAAACGGACGTCAAATTCGACCTGAAAATTACCTTTGACGTCTTCACGTGACTCATTGAATACACTTGACGTGCCCACATTCTTCAATAATTTGGCAGAATGGAGAGAAACTTCAACTTCGTACTCATTTATAACCCAAGGGCAAGTTTGTGAATTCAACCCTCGGCATTCTTTGATCGGTGGTTCATCTCCTGACCCCTCAATATGGCTCCACCATATACAAGGTTTAGGTAAGGAGTATGGAGATACATCTCAGGGCTCAACTGGATGGGAGCCTGGAAATAACATTGAAGCTTAACTTCATCCAGATCAGAGTTGAGCACTTACCGGCTCAACAGCATCTCAAACCAACATCCACCCCATCTCCCCAGTGATCTCTGGCTGAAGTGTCTAGAATAAATAGCTCCTCTATGAGCCTCGACAAATGCACTGCAAGAACTCATTCTCCCTTCTTAAATCACACCTGCCAACCCCAGGACCTCTACCATCAAAACCCACAAGAACAGCATTGCTGTGACCTACAAAACCTTCAAGTTCCACTTCAATTGTCACTCAACACAAACTTGGACGTGCTGACATCACTACATCATTGCTGAGTCAAATGTCCTAACAAGTACCATCTTGGGTTAACCTTCATCCACAGCTACTTTGGAACAGCTTCATCAAAGGTCCCATGTTATTTTAAGAACAACTTGGTTTAAACTAATTCTCAAACAGAAAAAAAAAATCCATTTCAGTTTTCTCAAACAACCAGAAGATTTTGAGACTTCAAGAGAACATAACATTAGCCACAAAGGCCATCATAGCAGCTTCAATGCTCCCAGCTGCCTTATGCAGTAACAGCTGCTCAGGTCACAAAAAAATTCCACAGCTCTGCGGTTGGGTGCACCAAATGGCGGTCATTCCAGTAGTCAACTACCTCATGGAAAGAGAATTTCCTGGGCCAGGGCAGAGGAAATTAATTGTTTGGATTGAGTTTCCATTTCTCCCCCAGTGCCAGAGGCTCACTAAACAGACACCTTGACGACCCCTTGGCAGGAACACAGTGCTGATGATGAAATGGTCACTTAAGACTAAACAGCATTCGTCGATGTTCACGGGTTGGAGAACATTACACCATGAAAAATAAGACGCAGGAATAAAGATAAAAATGCTAATGGGAACATGATCTTTCAATATTTCAAACCTCATTTTTGTTTTTACTCTTCTTCAGATTTCTTCCAATCTTCCATTTTATTCCGCTCACCTTTGATTGTCCATTACATTCTTAGTCCCCTTTTCCACCGCCTCACTTTCCTCCTTCAACCCATTTTCTCAGTTCCTTACTTCTGCCTCCCATTGTTTCTTTTTTTGTCTATGCGCACTGTGTTTTGGAAATGACTTCCTTTTGCACTACAATAACAAGCGATACATTTCAGTCTCTGTGTTCCCCTCACTGTTTCACTCTCTGAAACCCCCAGTCAAGGTTTGGCAGCTTCATTGCTTAGCAACTAGAAAAACAATGATCTTTTCCTGAGACCTGTCTTAACAGTGCTGATCTGAATATTTCATAGAATCTCACGAGATGAACGTTATCGAAGATTTGATCATCTTCTTTACAATCCAGACTTAGTGGCACTATGGTTAGAGTGTTTGAACCAAGTCTGGGAAGTCAGAAGTTCGATTTCAATCCTGGTCATACAAAGGACTTCAAAAATAGTACAGGCAACTTTGTCATTTGATGCTCAGCATTTAGAGGATATAGCATGGACGAACCTCTGCACAAACCCTGTGGATAGCATCCCTTGATTGGGGGGGGGGGGTGGGACTGACTGCAGAGAGGAAAGCACAAAGATGGCGTCGCTGGTACCCAGATTGCCCTAAAAAATTACACCACTCCACTCTAGGTGAATGTTTGTACTTGTGTTGTGTTAGAAGTTAAACCCAGTGTCATCTGATGGCTGTGTCTGCAGGTGTGCAAGACTTGTGTGGGACAGCTCTTCCATGAGCCTTTGACACTGTAGAAGAAAACAGCCATTAAAAGAGCATGTGCTGTACTTCTTAAAAGGAAGCAAAAGGGTCAAACCTTCTAATAGGTGTCAAACTTTCAAAAGAAACTGAGATTTTTGGATGTTTTTCAATATCTTAACATTGAAATTGTGAGATATATGGGGGCACAAATAAACAATTCAAAAAAATGTTATTTTAGAGTTGATAGCACCACAACCACCTGCCCCCAATCCCACCCCCCTCCCCACCCTGACTGCACACATACCCACTCTCCACTGTCCCTCTGTTCCCCTAACCATCCAACACTCTCTGGTCCCCTAACCATCCAACACTCTGCGGTCCCTAGCCATCCCACATTCGCTGGTCCCCAAGCCATCCCACACTCTCTAGTCCCCTTGCCATCCGACACTCTCCGGTCCCCTTGCCATCCCACACTCTCCGGTCCCCGAGCCATCCCACACTCTCCGGTCCCCAAGCCATCCCACACTCTCCGGTCCCCTAGCCATCCCACACTCTCCGGTCCCCAAGCCATCCCACACTCTCCGGTCACCAAGCCATCCCACACTCTCCGGTCCCCAAGCCATCCCACACTCTCCGGTCCCCAAGCCATCCCACACTCTCCGGTCCCCAAGCCATCCCACACTCTCCGGTCCCCAAGCCATTCAACACTCTCTAGTCCCACAGTCATCCCACACTCTTTGGTCACCTCGTCATTCCATACTCTCTGGTCCCATAGCCATCTCACACTCTCTGGTCCCCAAGCCATCCCACACTCTCTGGTCGCTCAGCCAGCCCACACTCTCTGGTCCCATTGCCATCCCACACTCTCTGGTCCCTCAGTCATCTCACAATCTCCGGTCACTCAGCCATCCCACACTCTCTGGTCCCCTAGTCATTCCACACTCGAGTCCCATAGCCATCCCACACTCTCTGGTCCCATTGCCATCCCACACTCTCTGGTCCCTAAGTCATCTCACAATCTCCGGTCACTCAGCCATCCCACACTCTCTGGTCCCCTAGTCATTCCACACTCTGGTCCCATAGCCATCCCACACTCTCCGGTCCCATACCCATCCCACACTCTCCGGTCCCCAAGCCATTCCACACTGTCTGGTCCCCAAGCCATCCCACACTCTCCGGTCCCCTAGCCATCCCACACTCTCCGGTCCCTAAGCCATCCCACACTCTCCGGTCGCCAAGCCATCCCACACTGTCTGGTCCCCAAGCCATTCCACACTTTTCGGTCCCCTAGTCATCCCACACTCTCCGGTCCCCAAACCATCCCACACTCTCCGGTCTCTCCACCATCTATATATCTCCATATCTCTCTCTCTCTCTCTCTCTCTCTCTCTCCCCCTCTCTCTCTCTCTCTCTCTCTCTCTCTCTATCTCGCTCTCTATCTCTCTCTCTATCTCTCTCTCTATCTCTCTCTCTATCTATCTCTCTATCTATCTCTCTATCTCTCTATCTCTCTATCTCTATCTCTATCTCTATCTCTCTATCTATCTCTCTCTCTATCTCTCTCTCTCTATCTCTCTCTATCTCTCTCTCTATCTCTCTCTCTATCTCTCTCTCTCTCTCTCTCTCTCTCTCTCTCTCTCTCTCTCTCTCTCTCTCTCCCCCAGCCCACACTCTCTGGTCCCATTGCCATCCCACACTCTCTGGTCCCTCAGTCATCTCACAATCTCCGGTCACTCAGCCATCCCACACTCTCTGGTCCCCTAGTCATTCCACACTCGAGTCCCATAGCCATCCCACACTCTCTGGTCCCATTGCCATCCCACACTCTCTGGTCCCTAAGTCATCTCACAATCTCCGGTCACTCAGCCATCCCACACTCTCTGGTCCCCTAGTCATTCCACACTCTGGTCCCATAGCCATCCCACACTCTCCGGTCCCATACCCATCCCACACTCTCCGGTCCCCAAGCCATTCCACACTGTCTGGTCCCCAAGCCATCCCACACTCTCCGGTCCCCTAGCCATCCCACACTCTCCGGTCCCTAAGCCATCCCACACTCTCCGGTCGCCAAGCCATCCCACACTGTCTGGTCCCCAAGCCATCCCACACTCTCCGGTCCCCTAGTCATCCCACACTCTCCGGTCCCCAAACCATCCCACACTCTCTGGTCTCTCCACCATCTATCTCTCTCTCTCTCTCTCTCTCTCTCTCTCTCTCTCTCTCTCTCTCTCTCTCTCTCTCTCTCTCTCTCTCTCTCTCTCTCTCTCTCTCTCTCTCTCTCTCTCTCTCTCTCTCTCTCTCTCTCTCTCTCTCTCCCCCCCCCCGGTCCCCTCGCCATCCCACTCTCTTTGCAACACTTTAAATAAGAGAGCATTTAATCAATGAATTAATCAATCATTAAGTATTCAGATGCAATTTATTAGTCGAATTGCCAAAACGATTTTGGTTTTGGAATAATCTCTGGCAAATTTGAAAGACCAATGAATGTTTAACAAAGAAAGCTTTGCAATTGTCACAGAGCAAAGGCAAGATGTGCAGAATGTCATTTTTCTTTTTCTCTTTCTCTTTCCAATTATTGTACCTTGGCCAAATAATGCGATGAACCCGTGTATATTGTTCCAGGTTTTCACTTCATGTGATGGATTTTTTTTATTTTGAAATCTGATTTCTGTTTCATCTCAAGCATTAATTGATGTGATCAAACCAGGAATGATGCTTCTTTGGCATAAAAGCCCAAAACCGAACAGAGACAATAAAGTAGCGACCGAGTACTGCATATGTGTATATATTTTCAGAATGGTTCTTTCATCGTTCACATGTTTCCATAAACCTCATTAATTGCACTTCACTGATTGCGAGGTATCACCAAGCATAGGCAGCTATGTCTTTGTAATTAAACCCCTCAATGAATGTTGTTAAACAAAATCAATCCAGACCAACACCCCAGGCTGTAGGAATGACTGCAACTTTTTTTGGGCCATATATTTAGAGAATAAACAGGTGGAGCTGGTGAGAGACATTGTGTTCATTTTAAAAGGAGGACCTGCAGGCATGGACTAACAAGAAACTGTCTGACATCAAGACTCAGGCCAACAAAAGCGACCCTCAACATGGATGACATAGACTGTACTTGCCTGGGTTCCTAAAAAACCCTCAAGGAAAGGGTGAGATGTGGGAAGGGCGGGGGGGGGGAGGTTATCAGGGTAGAGTCTTTGGTGCAATTTTAGACAAATTGTCTGAAAGGAGAAGAGGTAGCACATGAGAAGGCTACCTGTGACAACTGATTTCTGAAGGCTAAGCCCCGCCCACCCAACACCTACACTTTCCAGGAGGGATTTATTTTGACAAGATATATTTTTCCGGGAAGGTTGTGTCTACACTTTTTCCATATATTTATTACACACGATCTATTTATTACAAACGGATGAGAGGGGGAATGGTGTGAAATTGAGCAAAATGGAGGATGGTCGGAGAGAAAAAGGAAAATAAATTGGGAGTGCAGGAGGAGCAGGCGGTGGGGAGGGGGACAGGTGGTGGGGAGGGGGGCAGGCGGTGGGGGGAGGCAGGCGGTGGGGGAGGCAGGCGGTGGGGGAGGCAGGCGGTGGGGGGAGGCAGGCGGTGGGGGGGGCAGGAGGTGGGGGGAGGAAATACGTTTGGGAGAAGATAGGAATAATGGAATGGAAGAGGAATAAATGGAGTATAAATATGGGAGAGGTTTAAAAAAATTCCACTATATATTTCAGCAATCTTTTGTTTTCAGAGAAAAAAGAAATTATTAAATTAGAATATGTATTAACGACAACACATGAGCTAAGAAAATAAATACACCGTTCATACACATTTATAAACCTGTCCCTCATTACATCGACAAAAGAGATCGAATGGTTATGAAGTGTTCAGGTCGCACCTTAAACAGTGACGCTGAAGTGGGAGGCTGAACATCCTTCAAGGGCTCTTCTTTTGGCATGGTGTCATACACAGGCAGGACCTCCACCTCTTCAGTAGGTAGTGATGGCAGCACCCCATCTTTCTGCTCTCCCAGAGAGGTTGGGGTTTGGAGTGCATGTGGCAGCCAAAACAGAGTACAAACGGGTAGAAATATCAGAAAATGTCCACAGAAAGTCCCCATGGCATTTTGTGAGTACAAGCTGGAAACAAGTGGTTTTAGGATATGTAGATCATGCTGAATCTGAATCTGCTTGTCCCCAAAATGTATTTCTCATGTAAAAATGTCAAAAAAAAAATCGCCAAAAAGCAAATTGACTTCGCAACAGTACATATCTATCGCTATACCCAATCCGTGTATCATGACTCATTAAACACTATTGAAATGTGAGAAATTGGGCTTTGTCCAGACTTGGAATAGCGAGTAATAATAACTATATTGTGGTTCATGGACCAAATTTCCAATTAAAATCGACAAGCTTTGTATTCTGTTATCCAACCAGTTTGGTGCATGTTTTTGGATCGGTTTGGAAAGTATATAGATTAATAAAGAAAAAGGTTTATGGTTCACACCATGTATTAGCTCCAAGAAGAGCTATTTATATTATTTATACTTTTAAAAATTCCAAAGCAAAAGAAGAAATGGAAAAGTAAAAGTAGGCCTCAATGTTTCAGGCAGCATGCTCCATCCATCGACAGGAGGTTGTAACTGAAACAAATGGATGCGGAGTTTATAAGAGCTCCACCCCATTGACTAATTATTGTGGGGTGTTGATTGGCTGTTCATTGTGTGTTTCTAATTGGCCGGTGTGATCTTGCACGTCATGGTTGATTGTCCTCGGTGCATTGATAACTGCGATTGTAGGTGTCAGCTTGTTAATGAGGGAGAAGCAGATGTCGCTCATAGGTGGCCCGTTTTCTTGGGGGGACTGTGTGATGTAAATGCATCTCCATAGCTGGGTGATTGTCCTTGTGTGCGTGACAGGGTATATGCTTTATTCAGGTTATAGTCTTAATTGAGCAATGTGTCACTTTTTCCTGTTCCTTTTGGTTTGATAAATATCGTTGATTTATCTCGTACCATCAAGTCATGGCTGACTTCTCGTGACATTTATGATCACCTGTATTCGTGATTATAAATCTACCTTAACTAATCCTGCACATTTCTATGTTGTTTCAGATTAATTCAGCTTTTCAGTTCTGACACATCAATATGGAGCCGGTTTTAAGATTTAAGCAGGAAGTCTCTGTGGCCTTCGGTGTGTGAATTATTTGTCAAGCTCACAGCAATGAAGAGCCTCACCCAGAAAGTGAGTATGGTGTGGAGAGACTTGGAGAGACAGTCATAAACAGGAGAAAAATGCAGGGATGCCAAGAATGTGGAAGCAATTGATAGACTTGAGGTCTTGGATTGATTTGGCACTAAATGTTTTGGCATAGATGATGTTAAAGTCAGTTCAGAGAGAGAGAGGAAAATTCAAAAGACTGCGGGCATCAATGGATCTGAACACAAACAACCTCGACCAGACGTGGTAACAGTGCATTGCGTGATCTGATGCAAAGGAATAGCCACAGGATCAGGCAGCAAGCTGTTCGCTCTGTTTTTGTCAAAAGTCACAGTTAAAGGAGAAGACTTAGAATGGTTGAAACATTTAATTTGCGTAAATTATAATTGCAAATGCAACAGGTGGCTGCTCGTTTGAATCATTGCTGAGAGTGCACCCGTGCCACCGATGCAGTGGCTCCATAGGTTGAAGTTTGTTTCTCATTTGTTCAGGGCTCTGGTGAAAATTGCGTGGGATCTTTAATGTCCAATGACTACTGCCGACACATGGGATGCTCAATTTAACTTCCATCCAAAGGACAGCATACACATTGATGAATCACCCTGATGACAATTTATAGGTGGTCCGCCATTCAAACCCAGGCCCGACAGCTCAGATCAGAGGTAAGTGTGCGTACCCATCGCCTCTCCTGCCAGCTTCATCAAGTTGAGCAATCAGATTATCGAAAATGCTTCTTATGACCAGCAACTTAGGATGATACTCGCTGATATGACAGCGTCTTAGTGTAAACACCATTTTTTGGTGGCTCACAAAATTCAACCATTCCGTTGCAAAAACTCAGAAAGAAACTCAACATGTTGACGTTGCAATGAGATAGCTCCCCAAGGAATTCCGATAAGAAACTGAAAAGGGTCATGTCATTGAAATGTCAGAGGTCTTAAACCAGTACTGCTTTTTGAAAAAATGCGAGAAGTAAAATGGTAGCATCGTGCAGTAGCCAAACATCTACTTTCAGAGAAAATCTTCAGTCCTGTATGGGGGATGTTGTTAAACTTGGCCGATAACTGCACCATGGTGAAAACCAAATACTGGTAAATTCCCCAGAAACACAAGTGCATATTGTGGCATCAGCGGATCCTGATGACAGGAGTACTGTGCCGACCTACCAACTTGAAGATGACCCATTGTCACCCTTTCTCCATGCACTTAAAATCCAGAGATATTTCCTGCAGTCCTGAACATGCACACTCAGTGTGAGTTAAGATGATGCAATAGTGAGCATCCCTGACAGTCTGTACATATTTCTTCAGCTGGAACAGCTCCTTGACAAAACGAGTGAAGACGACATCATCACTGACGAAGAGGAAAATGTGCAAACCAAAGTCCTCAGCATTGTGCACAGTATTGTCTTCAATGTCAACGAAGAGCACAAGTTGACTCCTAAGCATAATGGCTTGGGCTGTGCACTTCACCAGCAAACACGATCGAAGAAGCTAGTCAACCTATTCTCGAATACTGGCCATATTATCAATGATGACCAGATGCTACAAGTTAACACAGTATTGACAGAGTATACACTGAGCACCATGAACATCCTCAATGGGGCAGCCATCCCACCTAATCTTTAGCAGGAAACATTTGTCCACTTTACTGCAGACAACATTGATATCAGTGATGAGACACTTGAAAGCAAAAACACTTTCCACACAGCACAAGTTGCGGCATGGCAGAGAGGAAATTTAGTTCATGTTTGAGATAATATGGCACCAAGAAAACGACATCAACTGGGGATTCCTGACGTTGTAAAAGCAACCATCTCCAAGAAATGCTAACAAAGAGATGTTGAACCAAATGTTTAAACTGTTGACCCAAAGTGGTTCAGTAAACCTCAAGATGAGCGAGAGAATATGTGAAGAATGCCAGAGCGACTGATTTTGCTTTCATCCTCATATTCCATGCACAGGATATAAAACCTGGATGAATAGTCTGTGAACAACCCAAACATCCACAGTGACTGACAATGGGTGCAAGCGAGAAAAGGGGAGACACATTCCCATTCTGATGATGCACAGTCCGATTCCTGAAGGCTGAATGGAAATACTAACTTTCAATGCAAAACCAGATGCCAGACATTGTGTTGCAAGTGTCATAAATCGAAGCAACACTGCACCCAAGCATGCACGTATATGGGCCATGAGAACAATATGGCATGCATGTATAGGAGATACTTGATGAGGAAAAATCGAAAATGGGATGTGAACGTGTTTAAGGAACAACAGCAAATTTTGAGATGACTGTGGCGTCACATACGCTGATTGAGCAGGGTGGGGATCGGTGAGGTTGTGACTCGATTACCAATTGAGATAATCAAAAAGGGGCCAATAACTTGCTTGCATTCTTTGCCGACTTGGTTGAGAACAGTTTAATTAATAAAACTTAAACAGTTCATTATCAAACTCATTCATAATTGGCATGGCTTATCATTGTGTTTTAATCTTTGAAATGTTAATGCAAAATAGATTACATACCCACATTTTGTGGCACTAATACTATTTCCATGTCTGGTTTTCATATGTGATAAACTCTGACTCGATTTAAGCAGAAATTACCTGAATCCGAATGTTTGAAGTGTGACAAAAATCAATGCTTTCGACGATTCAGCCCCCCCCCAAAAAATCTGATTTTCAGTGGCCATCTTTGATTTGCCATTTCTAGGTGATGAACAAGATAAGGTCTTTTGGGAACAGCCATTTTTGTAAGCAGGAGGGTCCAATTGAATGAAAAACATCATCTGCTGGTTTGTACCCCAAAATGCTCATGGGTCTTAGAATATCTCCACTTGTCTATACTAGTATGCATACCCAATATATATATATATATATATATATATATATATATATATATATATATATATATATATATATATATATATATATATATATATATATATATATATATATATATATATATATATACATATACACATACATGTACACATTAGGGTGGTCCAAAAACAGCAAAAAAATAAAATAAAATTCAGATGTCTCCACAAGCCTTAAATTATTCCACTATGATTCAATAACACGCATAAAAAATTTGAGTTGATCAGTGGTGATTTCGAGGTCGCTCCATATAACGACTTTTAGTTTCATGAGTTGGTTAAATTAGGGTATGGTCAGGTACGATTACGGGTACTTCTGGATGTCCGAGGTGGAAATGGAGTGCACTTTCGAACTCTATGGGGTCGATTTACTCTAAGAAATGACTGCACCGACATTGAATTCACTACGATTTCGAAAATATGACCTAAAACAAGATTTATCATTACTGGAGTTGAGTGACTAATCCTACTCATTTCGATATTTTCTAATCTGTAATTAATTTGTTGTCCGTCGAAACATTTCTTAGAGTAAATCGACCCCACTGAGTTTGAAAATGCAGTCCATTTTCACCTAGAAAGTACAGAAGTGCACGTAATCGTATCTGACCATACCCTAATTTTTCAATCAATGAAATTACAAACTATTAGAATATTTAACCTCATTTACCAAATACCACTATCATCTCCGCCTCTATTGCTGTCTCCACTCCCGCCTGAACTTATTTCTAGCCGGCCCAACATCCAGGGTTTTAGATTAATTGATTCATGAAAAATATGTTAGTTATTTATTTAGTTATTATTATATTAAATTAGGGTATGGTGAGATGCGAATCCGTACACTTCTGAACTTCCAAGATGAAAATGGACAGCATTTTCGAACTCAGTGGGGTCGATTCACTCTAAGAAATGTTTAGACGGACAACAAATTAATTATAGATTAGAAAATATCGAAATGAGTAGGATTAGTTTCTCAACTCCAGTAATGATAAATCTTGTTTTAGGTCATATTTTCGAAATGGTAGTGAATTCAACATCGGTGCAGTCATTTATTGGAGTAAATCGACCCCATAGAGTTCGAAAATGCACTCCATTTCCACCTTGGACATCCAGAAGTACCCATAATCGTACCTGACCATACCCTAATTTATTCAAGTCATGAGACTAAAAGTCGTCATATGGAGTGACCTCTAAATCACCTCCGATCAAGCTAAAACATTTTCTGCATGTTATTGGATCATATTAGAAATAATTTTAAGCTTGTGGAGCAACATTCTATTTTTTTCGACTTCTTTGGAGCACCCTAATATATATATATATATATATATATATATATATATATATATATATATATATATATATATATATATATATATATATATATATATATATATATATATACATATATATATATATATATATACATACATATATACATATATATCTCTTACATACAACCACCTGCATCGTTTTATAAACCAGCAACTTGCTCCAGCAGGGGCTTTCATTGCAGAGAGAAAAAAAAATAAATAGGGAGGCCTACCCTGTTCCTCGATATCATACTCACTAAGCCTGCTGAGGTTCGCTAGTGGAGGACATCTATATATCATTGTATCCCCCTACGAGAAAGAATGACTAAAAAGCAAACAAATTGCTCGTTTGACCTTTTTGGTGAACAATTCTTTCAGTCTCCAGTATAGACATACCCAGGCATGATGTAAATATTTATGTGTAATTTGTTAAGGAAGGTATGTTTTTCATTCCTGTTGGAGGATCGTTGGTGGTGATACCTTGTCATAGGTAGTATTTTAGTGCCCATCACAAATTTCTCGAAAGGCCGAATCAGTCAACCGCAATGGATGGACTCGAACAATATGTAGACCACACCAGGCAGATTATCCCCCATTTCTGAAGACCAATAATGATCCAGTTGGGTTTTGTTGACAATCTGATGGCAATAGAATAAGTCTGTCGAGTCGAGTTGCGTTCCAGAACCTGGCATCCTCAGCATGGTAAAAACCCTTATAATAGAAAGGTGCATTCATCCGTGTTGGTTGCAGTTCAACATAATTTACTATGTTTGAGTAAATAAAATGTCAAATTTGTAATGTGTACAGGTCCAGGTATCCTGCTGTCCAGGTATCTTGTACGATACGAATCATATATGACATATATGATTCAAATCACCTTTCTTGTGTTAAAAGGCAGTAATACACAATTTCCTCCTTTGCATTCGTTAAGTTATTGATAAAATCGATATAAATTTGCATTCAAATACAGTCGGTGTTAAAAAAGGATACATGTGCTGAATTAAAAGCAGCACATGACCCTCCAAAAAATGGTTTTCTCTTGCCGGGTCCAAGGAATTGTATCGTTGGAAAATGGGATTTGAAAATATTTTGAGCTCTTTTTGGTATTGTGATGAACCTACCAGGGAATCTGCTGCTGTATCTTTAATGCTCCCCACCCCAACCCCCACTCCTCCACTCCTCCACTCCCCTGTCCATTCACCTCCACCCTCACCTCCAACCTCCCTCTTTCTCTACATATTTTGCAATCTATTTCCTATAATCGACCAATTTCAAGTTTCTTCATCACATCCATTCAAACTATATAAAGCCAGATGTCATACCTTTTACAAAATCAAGAGTAAGTCATCAGCAAGTAGAAACTTTTGAGAACAATGAAAAATAATTTGGCTAACACCAAAGCAACAGCAACAAACAACAATAACAATAGCAACAGCAACAGCAAAAGCAGTGGCAGCAAGTGTGAGGTCCATAATAGAAAAACTACTTAACAATCTGATGAAGAGATAAAGTAATGGATCACAAAGATCCATTAATCACAGATCTCCACAGGTAGTGTGTGGAAGATCTTGATCAGGGGGTCGATTCTCTCTACCTGGGACCCTAAGACAAGTGCCTCAGCCGCTTCACGCTCTCGCTGTCTCTGCCTCCTCCTCTTCTTGTTCTTTCTTGATTTCTTATTTTTTCGTCTCTTTGATTTGCGATTTTTTTTGCCCCTAGATCTCTTAGGCTTGTCGTCGGTGGTCGGTGTGGTGTCCGAGCCACCTGCTTCCTGATCAAGATCCATGGAGACCTGCCGCACGACAGGATGTGTCGATAGGAGAAAAGGTATATCTAAGAACAGCAAAACCATAAAGAGAACACAGATGAACGAGCAAAATGCCGTTATAACAATGTATGTACATAAATGTTTGTGTATGTTGCATTTGACACTTTTGGGGGAAAACAAAAATGAAAAAAAACCTATTAGGTCAAGAAGATCCAATGTGTGGAAATCTGCTCTTGTTAAAAAATAAAAGGAGAGGTTGGTTGCCTCCAATTAAGGCATTCCCGAGGTTTCCAATTGTAAGGATCTGGACGTGGGCGTGAACTCACAATCACGTTTTCCCAATCACCAGGATCCATCAAGCAGGCAGTGGAAATGCGACACAGCCTGGGCTTAGCATTGTTTGGTCACAGGGAGCCGGTATGTCAGTGGTCTTGAGCAGGGGGCACAAGGAGCTGTTAACACTTACGTGTTGCTTGCTGACTGACTGTTCCCAAGACTGTTGCGTTGCAAAGGCCTCACAATCTGGGCTGAAATTTTGACAGTAGGTGAAGGCATCTTTGGGGTCTGACGAGATCAAAAGTTGTTGGATGTCTCCCTGGAAAGTTGTGGAGATTGTGGAGGGGACGACAAGGGTGGAAGGAAGATTAAAAAAGGAGCTTTCTAAGGAATGAAGACTTTGATATGCATTTATACAGAAATCTAATTATGCTCTATTTTGGCATATTCCTTCTCTACCTCATGATGCTGTGATTTCAGGGTCGAATTCCATATACTGTGTTAATAGTCTATTGCCTACCAATGTTCTTGTGAAGTATATACAACAAAACTGGTGTCTCATGAGATCCTCCTGCTTGTGATTTATGTACAAGCTCCTCCATTAGTCGTAGAAACTGAAAAATCGCTCATTCAGGAGTTTTACATAAACTGTATCACATGGATAAAGAAGATATTAGGGGCCATCAGTGTACTTATATAGAATGCAAAATAAACATGGTACATGGGATTTGAACCAAGAATCCCAGACTTATGAGCTGAGTGAGGCATGGGAATGCCAAAAAGACTCCTGATAGTCCGTATTTGATTTAATTATATACTCATCATTGTGAAACCAATTTCAAGGTCAAATGAGGACGCGTGAGAATGAGATAGTGTCTGACATGTACCAGGGCTCGCTCATTATCCCACTTGTTCTCCTTCTTCCACCCACGATCACAATAAAACATCGAGTCTAAACTCAGATACAGGTCTAGGTATTTAGCGTTTTGCAGAAGGAGCTGGTTTCTAGAGTACAGGAAACCCCTTCCTGCTTGATTCTAACCTCCCTGCCATTTCAGCTCCTCGGACATAACTGTATGCTCACAGTGACATTGATTTATTTTTTCTTTTGAGGAAAGTAACTTCAACCTGAAAATGTTATTCCACCGTATATGGAAAAATCTTCAAATTGCACGATCATAATGGCGCCATGTTTTATCCATTTTTTCAAAACCATAACCATCACCTTCAACATGCATCACCAGTTGACATCAATGAATACAAGCTTAAGTTATAATCCCACAGGTAAACTTGAAGTTCTGCCCACCGACAACGTTTCTAACCTACTCATGCGAGGCGGAATAAAGCAAAACAACAGATCTTGCTGTGCCACTTGTGAATCTGAAAGTATCTTTGAGAGATCTATAGTGTTGGAAGGATAGCTCATTACCTCTGCCATTGAAAGTAGACGAAGGTTATGTATTCATCCCTGTTTGTCTGTATATTTGTCCGTTTGTCTCTGAGCAGAATATATCAAAAAGTTGTGGACGGATTCGGACAAAACTTAGTGAATAGGTTGGGTGCGTGACAAGATCGAATTCATTAGATGTTGGTGAAGATCACGATCCGGATACGAGAATTTTTAAGTGATTGTTCACCATTGAGAGATCGAGCCAAAAACGATATATAGCACGATATCTCAAAACGTTGTGGACGGATTAGGACAAAGCTTGGTGGATGAGTTGGGTAGATTACAAGAACAAGGCAAATATATTTTGGTTGTTTGGATGCAGATCCAGCCTATCAGTGGGATACAAAACGTAAACTGTTCAGCCTGGTGGAGGTGTGCGCTCTACCAAGTGCTGTTCTAGTTTGGTTATTTGTTTGATAGAACTGTCACATCTGGATTTGACCCCTTATGGAGTTGAACTTGCTGGTTTTATACATATATCTCTTGGTTTATTAGTTTCACCAAAAGGGAGACGTTGCATTGCTTCTTTAATGCTGTCCAGGGCATAACCAATGCAATTTGAGTGTGTGTGTTCGATGAGTAGGTTATAAACTACTCCTTTGGGGCTCACTTACTGATACAGAAATTGTCATTAACTTTTGCACAGATTTCATGGGACATGTGCTGGACAGCACGAGTGATACAATCTCGTAGATCATAGAAGAACTGTGGGTGCGACCCATAAACTATGTCCTTGATAAAACCGAGGCCCGAGACTCTGTACCAACAATTCGGTTCGGATCCAGCTCAGTCATTTTGGCAAAAAAAAAAAACTTAGCCAGGTACTGGATCAGCTCAGAACTCAGATAAGCTCGCATTGCATCAGGCGTATGTAGATCAATCACACGTGGTGATGCATGGCCTCAATCTCAGCTGCAGTGGCAGATTACAGTAACTGTTTGTGCATGCATTAGATGATATTGCAATTGTTTGTACTCCTTTTCTCTCCCCTCCCTTTTTCAGTAAACATGTTATATGCACCAGATATCTTTTTTGAGTTATTCACTGGATCTCGCCAGCTCAGAACCTCTGCTCGGGTTCCATCTTGGATTATGACCCTGGGGAGATGAGGTGCCCGGCACACTGCCTGATCAGCCACCCAGTGTTACAATTGAACCCAGCATCGGTGAAGAAAGTCCCTTAATCTGGTTCGGAGGTTCTTAGCCAGCAAGGAGATGAAAGTAATGAGTGCTGAGCACTCCAAAACCCGAATATCCTCAAAAAGGATTGACTGAGTTTTGTTATTCTAATCCAACAATGTATGGTGATTGAGGGCAATACTAGATATTGCAATAATGTTATGGTAGCTGCAGTGTCAAAGCTGCAGTGCACCATTACAGTGCCTGGTTATGCTAACATTTTGCTTTGAAACTCACAAAGAGAAACAACATGAGCATTCTATAGCAAATCCAATTCATATACTAAGACACATTTCTACTGCGCACACTTGCAAAAAATACTGTAATAATTTAATTTCATGCGACAGGAAAATATCCGAGTTCTTTTCCGAGTTGACAGTTAAACCCGGTTCATCTCGGACTGAATAGTTTGGGAATTTGATTTGGGTACAGCACGAATGCACCACATAACAAAAATTACACGGCATCAGGTCTGGGTATATTGGGGGCCCAGCGATGGGTCTACCATTACCAATCCATTTGTTTGGGTTGCTGAATCAATAAATTCATGAACAGCTCATTCACGAATATAAAAAGAACATTAATGGAAAGAGAAGGTGGACATTTTGAGTAATAAACAAAACTTCAAACATTACTTGAACTGTTCCATACCAGGTTCAACTGGAAAGTAGTGCATACTTGTGTATACTGTGGGTGTAGTGGATGTTCAGAGGTGTGTAGGAGGGGGTTAGAGGTTTGGGTTACAATACTACCACATTACTTGTCATTTTCATTTAAAAAAAATTTCCAATTTTTCAACAGTTTCATTTCAATAACTATCAACATTTGCAACATGGGAAGTGAGAAACATATTTTTTCGTGTTCTATACAAAAGATTTATGAAACAGGTGCGCTCATCCAGATATTACGAGTCTGATATTGGTTGTTTTAGGGTGTTTAAATATTAAATGTAGGATGGCAATGATGGCTTCCAGGGTCTTGGCGATGAAAGGAATGCTTTACAGTATGAATGAAAATTGTTTTAATTAAAAACACAGTGATACATAATATATAGTATAATTTATAAATTACTAGCAGGGGTTAGTGGGCATTGCCCAGTGCTGTTCTAATCCTGTTCGTATTTTGAAGAAATCAAATTTTTTTTCTATTTTTTTTGTGGGGTCTTAAAACACTTCCCTACACCCACTAAAGAATGGGATTGGGGATCATTTAATATTACCTTTGACATAGCTTCAAAGGCTTTGACACGACAGAACGGTAAAAAAATCCAAAAATTTTGATGTAAAACTCTCCCTGGCACCAATTGATGAACTACTGAATTTTTTTCCAAGATCCATTTAGCCATCTTTCAAAAAAATGGCCACACATGTACGTACACACACACAAACACACACACACACACACACACACACACACACACACACACACACGGCTCTATTATAATATAAATAATACTGTGAATTATTCTATTTACACATTTTTCTCTTAAAATAATTAATAATTTAAAAAAATTATATCAATTAACATAACATTTTATATGTTAATGATATCAACAAAAAAGTCGAATGGTGTCATGATGTCACACCAATTTAAAACTTGCAACTCAAATTCGAAGTGTTTTTTTTTCTCTCTCTGTCTCTGTCTCTGTCTCTGTCTCTGTCTCTCTACTCTTCACAATCTGCCAGTGCCGAAGCAGTTTCCAAAGCAAGGGCAATACTAAGTGGTCTGCCATTGCCTCTCCAGCAGTGGTTAGGGCAGGAATTTGTCATTTGTTCAGGATGCGGGTGATACACTAGTCTTCACAAAGGACATGACGGGATCTTACATGTCCACAAACAAATGCTGGCAGATGGGACGCCCAGTTTAACGTCCTTCCGAGGGACGGCAGACACATTGACGAACCACCCTGCCAGTGAAACACCAGGATGACCGTTTATAGCTGGGACGAGATTCGAACGCAGGCTAAATAGCTGAGAGGTGAAGCTTTTCCCATAAGATGATGACAAATCTCTCTCTAATAGTCTGTATGCTCAGAAGCACATCGCAACAATGTCCAAGTCACTTGAGGCACGGCAGTTGAGTAAATCCCATTCAATACCAAGTACAGGTATATCAATTACCTTTCATGCATTTCCTTTTCCACATCAGTGTTAAAATAATCTCCACAGTTTTAAAACACAAACCAGATTAAAATGAATGTTAACAGAGGCCCACGCACTTTAGGTGAGTGGTTTAGGGGGGTTCTTTAGAAATTTTAATTACGATCGAGGTTGCTCTTGTAGTGTGGTGTTAAATCATGGTAAAAGTTTCAAAAGGAAGCTGCAAACCACTCACTAAAGCACTCACCTAAATGGGGGGTTCGATTCGAACCAGTGTGTATGTGGTGCATTGAGAGAGGGGATGGGGAGAGGGAGGAGAGAAGTGGGGTGAACAATTAAAATCTGCCATATTTGCCGACACAGTAAATATGTGAAGCCTCTGTTGTTGAAGATGGGTCGTCTCATTGCTAATAAGTTTTAACCATTTTCAAACAAATTTTAAAAACGGTAAATGGAAAAAGAAAGCGCATGTCAAGCGAGGCAAGGAAACGAACAAACCTCCAACTTGTTGTTCGTAAGGAGAAAAAGAAATTTTCAAGAGAGGATGAAAATTTTCAAGAAAAGTTCAAGAGAGGATGCTTGGAATCTTCCAACGGATATATACTCGTCGAAGGGCTGTTTTTAAGGAAACGAAGGCTTTTCCAGGTGATCAGTGGCACGTGTCAGGAAAAGCCATCACTATTTCATGTTCGGATGTGGATGCTGCAGAGATGGGGCGCACGCAGGGAAAGTATCTGGCTCCATTTCAGCAGCTGCTTGGGCCTGTTCTCGGCAGCACATGGCCTGGCAATCAGTGAATCAAGGAGTGAAAAGTAACAAGTAGGACCAGCATTCCCAGTACTAGACGAGGGGGTGTAGAATTACCAGTGTAGGGGAGGAAGCAGCCTGGAAGTTCCCAAAACTAGACAAGATCTCATGCCTTCGTCTTTTCTACACTACAGGGAAGGCTCAATATTGTGTATAAAAATCAATCCAGAATTCCCAGTGCTAAATGGTTTGACACGTCTCAAATTTGTCCCGCATTTAATTCATACCGAGCAAAAGTGACCATACAAGACAGGAAGCCACCAATTTAAGGTTAAGTATGAAAAATTACATTCACCAAGTCCACAACAAGCAGGGGAAGTTCTGTTTCGGAATTGGGCCTTGTGTGAAGTTAGTCCCAGACATTTTGTTCACCTTTGATAGGAAAACAAAAATACATGTACGTAATGTCATGTAAGATATCTCAACTTTCTACATGGTACATGTCAAGGGGCTTTGGCCAGAAGGAGTGGGAATAGATGATCGTCTGGTTTTCTTGCACATCCAGTGATGTGAGGGCCGCCAGAATGTCAATCATTTTGTAGCTCGAGAAGAGAAAAAGCGATCACTTACTGACCCTTGACCCAACCTGCATGAGATAGAAGCTATCTGTGTCATATATTGCCATGCCTTGGAACAAGCAGACATGCTTTGCTCTGGCGTACGGCCACAGGGCAAGGCCTGTGTGTTGCGGCCGAACATCTGCTGTGCATTGTCGCTGCACAGTATGCCAAAGAAGGCTTAAATACAAGTTTGTTGCTATGAGAGCTAAAACTGCATCGATATCTCACTGTTACAGGATAGTTGTTTGAAGAAGTGTTTCATTGGGTCACATTTACCATGGATCATGAACCAGGACAGGCACTGGGCAATGAATTTCCATTACGAAAGATTGATTTGCACAATCCAACTTACAGGAGTCTACTCGAGTTTATGTACACACGACTATTGAGAGAGTGAGCGAATCCTGAAAATACTTTTACCAAAGATAATAACACGACGATCAACAACAAACGGTAGCGACAAAAAAAAACATCCGAGGGGTCATTCAAGCAGGAGAATGAAAATATTTGGCCAGTTACATCAGAGAGATGGGAAATTAGCCAAGAATACATTATATTTCCTGGTTTTTCCTTCTCATGTACCAAACACACAGAAACATCTTTACACCAATTGCCAAGGGTTAAATAGGTCAGGGAATTCTGTTTGTCAAATCTCAGTTTGTGATCCAGGACTGCAATGGAATCCTGTAAGTTTCCTTTGATTTTACAAAAATACCCGTGTGTGTTCATTTAAGAAAAAAATTGGGGTAAATTTGCCAGAGACTCTTATGTGGGTCCGCACAAAGGTTGTGCCAAGACGATTGAATCGACCAAGTCAAGTCAGGTATGGGAGCATGCGCCAGAGCGGCACGTCGCTGCGTCCACTTTCCGCCGGTACTCCGGGGGCCTCCGTCTGGCCATCCCCCAGGCAGATGCCTGGCCCATCCCAATCTCCTTGAGATGCCGATCAACATGCTGCAAACATGAGGCACGTGGTCGGCTCATTGGCCTCCTCCTCTCATGAGACTCCCTCGCTGAGAGAATCTGGTGAGCAGGATCAGTGTTAGGAAAACGAGCCACATGTCCATATAGCTGCAGCTGACACTCACGGACGATGCAGATAACAAATCTCATTTGAGTCTCGCTCAGCAACCGCTCGTTGAACACAAAGTCCGACCAGCGAAAGCCAAGGATTCTCCGAAGAGACCTGGTATCAAAGGAATTAAGCCCCCCGTCTCAGGTCCTTGGTCAGAGTCCAAGTCTCATATCCATAGAGCAAGACTGGAAGCAGCAAGGACCTGAAGACTCGGACTTTCGTCCTCCCACACAGGTACTGGCAGCGCCACACCCCATTATCCAGTGAATCCACGACTCCCCAGGCCCGACCCAGATGTCTATTGACCTCTGACGCACAGCCAGCAGAGACATGAATATAACTACCGAGGTAAGTGAATCTCTCCATGACCTCAACATCCTCACCACAAACAGATACAGACAAGATAGCATGCAAGATGTCATTGAAAGCCAGGATCTTAGTTTTGACCCAGGAAACCCGTGTCCCAGTGGCTCCGACTCCTCAGTCAGCACCTCGAGGGCCCCCAAAAGGATATCTAAAGTCACCGCAAAGATGACTGCATCATGTGCGAAATCAAGGTCAGAGATCTTGACATTCCCAAACGATGCACCGCAGCTTGATCTCGCCAACATCCTCCCTAGAATCCAGTCCATACAAGTGCTGAAAAGTGTAGGGGCCAGTACACACCCTTGACGAACTCCAGTAACAACTGGAAATAAGTCAGAGATGGTACCACCACATCTTACAGCACTCTCAGTACCAGAGTAGAGTTCAGATATCAGATCGATCAGTTTTGGTGGCACCCCACGGAGACCAAGAATCCTCCAGAGGGCATCCCGACTCACTGAATCAAACGTTTTACAGAGATCAACATAGGCTGCAAGCAGCCCCTGCGAAACTCTCGTCTGCATTCGGTGAGGACCCGAAGGGCAAGGATACGGTCAATCGTTGACTTCTTTGGTGTAAAGCCTGACTGCTCTGGATACTGGTGCTCAAGCAGATGGTGGCGAACCCTATCAAGAATTATCCGAGCAAAGACCTTGCCTGGCACTGAGAGGAGCGTCACCCCTCAGTAGTTGTTGCAGTCTTGGCGATCACCGTTCCCTTTCCAGAGAGGGAAAACAAGGCCCCTCTTCCAGTCAGTTGGGATGATGCCTGTGTTCCAGGCAGAGCACAGAACTGCATGTAACGACACGAGTGCAGCATTTCCACCAGCCTTGAGAAGTTCAGCATGGATGCCACAGATCCCTGGAGCTTTACCCCATTTCGACCAGTTCACAGCAGCCTGCGTTTCCACAAGTGAAGGTGGACCACAGTTGATTGGAGGATCAGCAACAGGGATGGTAACACCCCTGACATCCAACTCAACAGCTGGTGGATCAGCCTGGTACAACCGCTCAAAGTAACCGGCCCAGCGGGCCTTCACTTCAGACTCCTTTGTCAAGAGCCTACCACTCTCTTTTCTCACTGCAGTACATCGAGGGATGCGCTTGGATGAACGTAATGCATGAATTCCCTTGTAAGCAGCAAGAAAATCACTTGACCACAGGTGATGCTCTACCCCCTCACAGATTCCTCGCACATAGTCCTCCTTGTCCACCGTTAGCACACGTACAGTTTACGCCTCAGTTCCCTGAACAGTTCAGCTCTGCCATTCAGCCTGGCCCTGTGACTCTGGTCAATGGAATCCAGTGTCCCTTGAGAGACAAAATTCTTCTTTGCCCTACGGTGAGTTCCAAGACATCCACCGGCAATATCAACGACAGTGGTCTTCAAGGCACTCCAAAACTCTTCAGGACCCCCCAAAGCACCCAGACCCCCCAAAATCTCCACTCAGTCTGTTCGCAATCTCCTCAGCAACTCTCTCATCCCTGAGCTTGCCAACATCCAGCCTAGGCCTGGATGGTACCATTCTTCTGGATTTAAGGTGCAACTTCAGAGTTTTTACAACAAGCCGGTGGTCAGTATTGAGGAACTGAGCACTCCGGTAGACCCTGCAGTTCTAGATCATCCTCCAGTGACCATCAATGAGCACATGGTCAATCTCCTTTGTCACACCGCCAGCGTTGGAATACCAAGTACATAGATGAGCTTGTGGGCACTGAAACCATGAACCAGCTACCCGAAGTCCATGACTTCTTGCAAAGTCAAGGACTTGGTGCTATTGTAGTTCACAGTTCCAGACCCATGGGGACCAACACATGTTTCATAACCATCCGGATCAGTTCCAGTTGATGTATTGAAATCCTCCAAGACAAGAAGTGTATCTCGTCTGGGGCACTGATCAACCACAGACTCGAGTATGGCGTAGAATGCGTCCTTCCACGGTGAGGTCACTCCCCTCAGTCGGAGCATAAACAGAGACCAGGGAAATGACACCGAAGGAGAGACGAATCCTTAATCTCATAATACGCTCGTTGACCGGTGTTACCTCAATTATCATTGGGGTCAGCTTATTGGACACAGCTACAGCAACTTCTTGGGTATGGTAACCATCAGAGCGACCAGACCAATAGTAGGTGTAACCACCCACCATTATCTCGCCGCAATCCGGTCTCCGAACCTCAGAAAGAGCTGCAATCGCAATGTCCAAACGCTTGAGCTCAGATGATAACAGAGACAGGTGATCATCCTCTCTTAGGAATAGGACATTCCTGGCACCCACCCGAAGGGACCGCCTCAGGTTAACCCAAGGAGACCGCCATTTGGTGGATGACACCTCAGCACCACCCCGACACACTCTCCCGCAATCTGACCCGGGAATGTTACCCCATGGTTTCCCTCCTATCATCAAAGATTGGGGGTCCCCAAGGCTTTGCCCCAATCCCGTCATCCGGTGAGCTGCCCTTCGAAGGGAAGCTCTCTCTCTCTCTCTCTCTCTATTGAGTGCAGCCTGTGGCTGCTGGTTGCATCATTGGTTGGGACGCGGCAATGCCGCTGATGCAGTGTCCCCCTTACCACTACACTGGTACTCATTTTGCCGACATTGGAAGGATGACAGGCTGAGTCAACCTCCTGGTGTATTTTAATTCAGCGGCCAACGGGGCTTGAACTCAGGACCCTATGATCCAAAGCCACCACCCTAACCACTAAGCTCACACCAGGCTTGAAGGGAAGCTGCACAGAAGGTACCCCCACGGAGTGGGTTTTCAGATTTTTTTGCATTTTTGTGTTTTGCGGAATGAAGGGTTTTACGGTGCCCGGAGTGCAAATCCTGCCATCAACCTCCTAATAAGAAGTAACCCAACTGCAGGAGGACATCCGCAGACACAGTTGGGCATTAGATATGGATGGCAGTTGGCTCACAAGGAGCTCCTCCGCCCTTTGACAGGTTTTGTTTTTAAACCTGCTGGGTGTCCATATCCAAACACCCTCCTCACTAAAAAAAACCTCATGGGTGAGATGGTTTAGTCGCCAACAACCCGACCATGGAACAGGTTAGTACAGGTTTCCATGATACCTGAAGCAAGTCACAGATCTAATCTGGCCTGACTTGACAAAAGTGTATTGTTACTAAGTTACTAAGTGTCAGGCCTGACCACCTGGCACTAAGTAACGAAGTGTCAGGCCTGACCTGACATCATTTAATCGACCGGTGCATTTATATTGCCAATCACAGCTTGAGTGCCAGCGTACAGTAGCAGACTCTTTTCAAAAGGCAACGTGGGATATTTAAGCAAGAATTTGCAGATGGATCCGTCGACTATCTGAGAAATAGGAAACTTGTATGGCCAAGTTATTTGAGCCGCAGCGAGATACCCAACAGGGGCATAAACATGAAGCTCCAAAATGGACTCCAGCCTTCATGTATTATAAGTTAGGCAATGTGCAAACGAAGCCATTATGAGTTACAAATAATAATGGCCGCATATGACTGATAACCCTGTCAAGGTCGCAGACAACATATTAGGGCAGTAATTTGGAATTTGGTCACCATGAAGGCACACACTGGCCAACTCTTGCAAAAGACACTGTGGGACCTTTAATGCCCAAAAGCAAATGTGAGTGGACTAGATAACCAGCTTAACATCAGACCGAGAGACGACATACACGTGGATGCAACGCCATGCCTGCGAAGCACCAGAGTGACAGTTTATCGTGAAGTTGGAAATGAAATCCAGACTAGAGAGCTCCAAGGCAAGTGTGCTACATCTGGGGATGTGGGAGTAAGCAAACAACAAGCAAAAGTACCGAGAAAACCAACGAGTTTGAAAATACGTTGAAAGAGCTAGTTTTACAGCTCTAAGGGATCCTGCGATATTGGAGAGGCACACAAAATGTCAGTGAGGTTCGTCAACTCATTGCTCAATATGACTCTTCTTCAAACTCCAAATTCCTGAAATGACTGAATTATGCGAGAAAAATTGGAAAACCTTCCCATCGAACGTTCCATGGAAGAAAACAAAAAACTTGCACACCGGGCATCATATCAGTCCAGAGAGCCTGTTAATGAGGGAAAGCTTTGCTCACTAGCTGACATGGCATGGCAAAGCTTAACTCCCACAGTGGCAGAAAGCCAGCTTAATGTGAGCTAATAGCCAGCAGAGAGAGAGAGAGAGAGAGAGAGAGAGAGAGAGAGAGAGAGAGAGAGAGAGAGAGAGAGAGAGAGAGAGAGAGAGAGAGAGAGAGATAGAGAGAGAGAGTTTGCTTTGATGCAGGCAGAGACCAGTTGACAGAAAAATGGGATACATGCTCTGTTTGCTTCATTGGAATGCCGTCAAAGGTGCAATCATGGTAATAACATTGCATCTCTGAAATGCCTTGGGATGCCAGAGATAATGGGTGTGAGGCAGACGGTCACACAACAGTGAAACAAAATTTTATATATAAAATGAGAGGAGTTGAACTGAAATGCACAGAAACACTAAGTAACAATGGTGATTGGGGCATAATATATCGCACGTATGAGGTCATGATTGATATGTAGACCGATATGTATTGGACATATTATATGAATTAGTCTTCGAGATCTTTCTTTATCGTCGTCATTTATCATCAATTTCATGAGCGGCAGTGGCCTGCAAAAGTATTCACCACCCCCCCCCCCTCCAAAGTTATCACATTTTGATGCCACCTGAGATTATTTAATGATGGTTTCAAAACAAACTTAATATCTAAAGTCTTCTCAAACTACTCCAAAGTGATAAAGATTTTTTTTTAATGCAGATAAATGTGAATAAGTTCGATTAACAGTAAAAATCAGATGATTCTCAGTTGCATACAGGAAGTATCAAACCCTTTGCATAATTAACCTGAAATCACTTCAGGAGTAAATTATTTGTTTAAAAGGTTACAAAATAAGTGTAATCGGTTTCACCTGTATGTAGTCAGTGTTTTAACTAATAAATGGAGCTCACCCACTTACCGAAGATGCAACTCACTTGATCAACCAACAAGGGAAACATGAAGACCAATGAGCTTTGCAAAGAAGTCAGACAGCCAAGTCACTCATTATCCCTTTGAGTACGGTGAAATCCATCATTAAGAAGTAGAAGACATATCATACCACCCAGACTCTACCTAGATCAGGTCGCCCATCCGAACTCAGCAGCCGGACAAGCAGGAAACTGGTTCAGGATGTTACTGTAAATCCAACAATGACTTTGAAAGATCCGCAAGGCTCCATGTCCGAGATGGGGGTCATTGTTCAAACTGTTCATCAATCAACAATATCAAAAGTGGCAAGAAAGAAGTCGTTACTGAAAGAGACACATGTTAAAGCTTGTATTGAATTTGGGAAAAAAAAAATCATCGTAATGACACTGCTGGCATGTGGAGAAAGGTTTTGTGGTCAGATGAGACAAAAATTGAACTTTTTGATCTAAATTCAAAGTGTTTTGTCTGGCAAAAGCCGAACACTGCATAACACCCAGTCAACACCATCCCTACTGTCAAGTGTGGTGATGGCAGCATCAATCATGTTATGAGCCTGCTTTTCATCAGCAAGATAGAAGGGACAATGGACAGTGCAAAGTAGGGGAGAATCCTTGATGAAAACCTGCTTGAGTCAGCCATGAATCTGAAACTGGGTAGGAGATTCACATTTCAGCAGGCCAATGATCCAAAGCACAAAGATAATGCCACACTGGAGTGGCTGAATAATAAGAAAATAAATGTTCTTAAGTGGCTCAAAGTCCTGATTTTAAGATTACTGTCCATCGACGATCCCCATCAAACTTGGCAGAACTGGAGCAATTTTCACGTGAAGATTTGGTAAAAAAAAATAAAAAAATTTCACCATCTCACTGTCCAACCCCAAAACACTGAGAGCAGTCATTGCTGAAAAAGGTGCTTCCACCAAGTACTGACCTGAGGGGCTGAATACTTTTACAACCAGTGAATTTTGATTTGTACTCTTGTTTTTGCAGGTATTCCTGGCATGTAACCTACTTCAACTAAAGGGCGATTTTTTTATTCGAGAACCTTAAATAATTTGTATACTGATAAAAACTATATCCGTTAGGAATGTAATATTTTGCCAAAAAGTAGCCTAATGCTACAAAAAGACAGGACATGATCCTGAGAGTTATCAGGTATCACGTGTTAAAACATATTGATGTTTAACGGTTTTCACTCATTCATGCCATGGAGTTCATTGTGGAAGAAAGCATGTTTTTCATCGAACGTTACATCAAGAATGCATCCTTTAGAGAATGTAAAATTGCATTTAAAAGTTGCTTTGGTGTTTGTAACAAACCTTCAAAATCAATGATTATGGAAACTGGTGAAGCAGTTCAGAGAAACAGGCTGCGTGAAAGTTAAAAAGCACATGCGCCAGCAATGTGTTGTTACACCAGAGAAAGCAGATGAAGTGCGGAAAACAATGGAAGCAAGCCCGAATAAATCTCTGAGATGTTTAGCACATCAAGCTCACTGTTCATATTCCAGTGCAAGGAAGCAATAATCAGTGAAACAATCAGCAATATTCCCCAAGGAATGCTACACTCTGTGTCGGAGAGCATACTGCGAAGAATGAATTTGTACCTGCAACATGGTGGTGGACACTTACAGCACTTCATTTAAAATAATAAATTGGGTGGATCATGTCACGTCATTCTGTAACATGATGCTATATTTACAGAAAATATTAGGATCCAAACTGATATCGTTTTTAATGTATGGGAATTATTTAGAGTTCTCAAAGAAATAAAAAAAATCAAATAAATTACCCTGTATAACAATGTTTAGTTTGATCTCTCCAGTTATGAATAAAAAAGTTCATTTGGAATCATTGTTTCTTCACAATTTGTAATTCATCTAAACATGGCATGATTGGTCGGGGGTGGATAGTCATCCAGGTCAGGTCAGGTATGGGAGCATGTGCCAGAAGAGCACGTCGCTGCGTCCACTTTCCGCCGGTACTCCAGGGGCCTCTGTCTGGCCATCCCCCAGGCAGATGCCAGGCCCATCCCCATCTCCTTGAGATGATGGTCAACCTGTTGCAACCATGAGGCACGTGGTCGACCCACTGGCCTCCTCCACTCATGAGACTCCCTCGCTGAGAGAATCTGGTGAGCAGGATCAGAGTCAGGAAAACGAGCCACATGTCCATACAGCCGCAACTGATGCTCACGGACTATGCAGGTAACAAATCTCATCCGAGTCTCTCTCAGCAACCGCTCGTTGGACACAAAATCCGACCAGCGATAGCCAAGGATTCTCCGAAGAGACCTGGTACCAAAGGAATTAAGTCTCCGTCTCAGATCCTTGGTCAGAGTCCAAGTCTCGCACCCATAGAGCAAGACTGGAAGTACCAAGGACCTGAAGACTCGGACTTTCGTCCTCCCGCACAGGTACCGGCAGTGCCACACCCCATGATCCAGTGAATCCATGACTCCCCAGGCCCGACCCAGACGTCTATTGACCTCTGACTCGCAGCCAGCAGAGACATGAATATCACTGCCAAGGTAAGTGAATCTCTCCACGACCTCAACATCCTCACCACAAACAGACACAGACAGGACAGCAGCATCCAAGATGTCACCGAAAGCCTGGATCTTAGTTTTGACCCAAGAAACCCGTAATCCCAACGGCTCCGACTCCTCATTCAGCACCTCGAGGGCCCCCAAGAGGATGTCTAAAGTCTCCGCAAAGATGACTGCATCATCTGCAAAGTCAAGGTCCGAGATCTTGACATTCCCAAATGACGCACCGCAACTTGATCTCTCCGACATCCTCCCTAGAATCCAGTCCATACAACTGCTGAAAAGTGTGGGGGCAAGTACACATCCCTGACGAACTCCAGTAACAACTGGAAATAAGTCAGAGATGGTACCACCACACTTCACAGCACTCTCAGTACCAGAGTAGAGTTCAGACATCAGATCGATCAGTTTTGGTGGCACCCCACGAAGACCAAGAATCCTCCAGAGGACATCCCGATTCACTGAATCGAATGCTTTACAGAGATCAACATAGGCTGCAAGCAGCCCCTGCCGAAACTCTCGTCTGCGTTCGGTGAGGACACGAAGTGCAAGGATACGGTCAATCGTTGACCTCTTTGGTGTAAAGCCTGACTGCTCTGGACGCTGGTGCTCAAGCAGATGGTGGCGAACCCCATCGAGAATTATCCGAGCAAAGACCTTGCCCGGCACTGAGAGCAGCGTCACCCCTCGGTAGTTGTTGCAGTCTTGGCGATCACCCTTCCCTTTCCAGAGAGGGACAACAAGGCCCCTCTTCCAGTCAGTTGGGATGATGCCTGTGTTCCAGGCAGAGCACAAAACTGCATGCAACGACACAAGTGCAGCATTTCCACCAGCCTTGAGAAGTTCAGCATGGATGCCACAGATCCCTGGAGCTTTGCCCCGTTTCAACTGGTTCACCGCAGCCCGTGTTTCCACAAGCGTAGGTGGACCACAGTTGATTCGAGGGTCAGCAACAGGGATTGTAACACCCTTGACATCCAACTCGACAGTTGGGGGATCAGCCTGGTACAACCGCTCAAAGTAACCGGCCCAGCGGGCCTTCACTTCAGACTCCTCTGTCAAGAGCCGACCACTCTCTGCTCGAACTGCATTGCTCCGAGGAATGGGCTTGGATGAACGTAATGCGCGAATTCCCCTGCAAGCGGGACGAGAATCACCTGTCCACAGGTGATGCTCTACCCCCTCACAGATTCCTCGCACATAGGCCTCCTTGTCCACCCTCAGTGGACGTACAGTTTTACGCCTCAGCTCCCTGAACAGCTCAGCTCTGCCATTCAGCCTGGCCCTGCGACTCTGGTCAATGGTATCCAGTGTCCCTTGAGAGACAAAATTCTTCTTTGCCCTGCGGTGAGCTCCAAGGCATCCACCGGCAACATCAAGGACGGTGGTCTTGAAGGCGCTCCACAACTCTTCAGGACCCCCCAAAGCACCCAGACCCCCCAAGTGTCCACTCAGCCTGTTCGCAAACTCCTCAGCTACTCTCTCATCCCTGAGCTTGGCAACATCCAGCCTCGGCTGGGATGGTACCATTCTCCAGGATTTAAGGTGCAGCTTTAGAGTTGCTACAACAAGCCTGTGGTCAGTATTGAGGAACTGAGCACTCCGGTAGACCCTGCAGTTCTGGATCATCCTCCAACGACCGTCAATGAGGACATGGTCAATCTCCTTTGCCACACCGCCAGCGTTGGAATACCAAGTCCAGCGATGAGCTTGTGGGCGCTGAAACCATGAACCAGCCACCCTAAGTCCATGACTTCTTGCAAAGTCAAGGAACTTAGTGCTATTCTGGTTCATAGTTCCTGACCCATGGGGACCAACACACACCTCATAACTGTCCCTATCAGTTCCAGTCGATGCATTGAAATCCCCCAAGACTAGAAGTGTATCTCGTCTGGGGCACTGATCAACCACAGACTCGAGTGTGGCATAGAATGCATCCTTCACGGTGAGATCACTCGCCTCAGTCGGAGCATAAACAGAGACCAGGGAAATGACACCTAAGGAGTGACGAATCCTTAATCTCATAATACGCTCGTTGACCGGTGTTACCTCAATTATCATTGGGGTCAGCTTATTGGACACAGCTACAGCAACTCCTTGGGTATGGTAACCATCAGAGCGACCAGACCAATAGTAGGTGTAACCACCCACCATTATCTCGCCGCAATCCGGTCTCCGAACCTCAGAGAGAGCTGCAATCCCGATGTCCAAACGCTTGAGCTCAGATGATAACAGAGACAGGTGATCATCCTCTCTTAGGGATAGGACATTCCAGGCACCCACCCGAAGGAACCGCCTCAGGTTAACCCAAGGAGACCGCCGTCTGGTGGACGACACCTCAGCACCACTCCGACACACTCTCCCGCAATCTGACCCAGGGATGTTACCCCGTGGTTTCCCTCCTATCAAAGATTGGGGGTCCCGAAGGCTTTGCCCCAATCCCGTCATCCGGTGAGCTGCCCTGCGAAGGGAAGCTGCACAGGAGGTACTCCCACGGAGTGGGTTTTCAGATTTTTTTGCGTTTTTGCGTTTTGCGGAATGAAGGGTTTTACGGTGGCCGGAGTGCAAATCCTGCCACCAACCTCCTAATAAGAAGTGACCCAACTGCAGGAGGACGTCCGCAGACACAGTTGGGCACTAGATATGGATGGCCGTTGGCTCACAAGGAGCTCCTCCGCCCTTTGACAGGTTTTGTTTTTAATCCTGCTGGGTGTCCATATCCAAACACCCTCCTCAACACAAAACCTGGTGGGGGAGACGTCTTAGTCGCCGCCAACCCGACCATGGAACAGGTTAGTACAGGTTTACATGGTACCTGTAGCAGGTCACAGATCGAACCTGACCTGACAAAAGTCATCCAGGCCACTGTTCTATGGGTCACCGAGCTCGTATACGCATCAAATGTATCGTGTGAATTGTGCTAGAATTAAAGTGCAGGCTTTCATGGATGGAGTGATCTATAATGCAGCTTAGAACTGCTGAAAAAAAAAGAAAAAAAAATGAAAAAAATAACCTTTACAAGCCCTTAGGTAATCATCTATTCTATTAAAAAAAAAAAAAATATATATATATATATATATATATATATATATATATATATATATATATATATATATATATATATATATATATATATATATGCCTGGTGTATTGGTGCAGTGGTTAGGGCAGCGGCTTGGGATCCAAAAGGTCCTGAGTTCAATCCCCGTTGGGCCACTGAATTAATACACCAGGGGGTTGACTCAGCCTGTCCTCCTTCTGAGGTCGGCGAAATGAGTACCAGTGTACTGGGCCGGTGTATACCCCAGTTAAAATAGGTGTACCATATCCCTGTGTCGTAAGAGGCGACCAGGGTTGTGTCAGGAAGGGCATCCGGCATAAAACATGTGCCAAATCACTATGCGGATTATACGGATGATCCGCTATGGCGACCCCTAATGGGAGCAGCCGAAAGAAGAAGAAGAAGAAGAAGAAGAAATATATATATATATATATATATATATATATATATATATATATATATATATATATGTATATATATATATATGTATATATATATATATATGTATATATATATATATATGTATATATATATATATATATATATATATATATATATATATATATATATATATATATATATAGTATCCCCTTCCCTCAAAAATAACATCAGTGGTACAGAGACCAGTTGACAGGATAATTGCAAACAGGCTCTGGTGGCTTCATTGGAATGTCATCAAAGGTGTAATTCATATAAGCCTATTGTTATCAGCCTATATTAATTATGGAAGGCAAAGTTACCACAAATATTAACTTTGAAGAAGATGGTAAAACTTAAAAAATAAAAAGTAAAAAAATAAATGGGTAACTTTCTAACCTCTAACCCTCTGAGGATTTGTGTGCTGCTCCAGATCAACTTCTTCTTCAGCCCCTGGCAAGTCGTGGAAATAAAACAACGATCCCTCCCCATCAGCATCACCTGAGCTCGAGAGTGATCCACCTTTGGCGTGCATTGACTTAGCCAGCAGCGAAGCATTGTGGAAGTTAATCAGTTCTTCAGCAAGTTGACCAGACATTTTGCACGATTTCGTTGATACATTGAAGGTTATTCGGAGTACTTTTAACCTGTCGTGGTTTATCTATGAGACTCCAATCATTCCAGAAGAATAATTCAGGATTTCGGTGCTCCCAAGACGGAGATTTCTTCCCACTTTCATCTGTGTCTTGCACAACAAAATGACAGGTGCACAACCTTGAGTTGTGTCCAGGCCACCAGTCTTTGGGCCATCGTACTTTCCTTATACCGAATTATTCCCACCTGCATGTGGGGTTGGCCAAGGATGGTTTTTGCCCACATGTTTCACAGACCAAATGGCCAAGTCTGACCTTTGACTCAAGCAGATTTGGTCCGGAAAGAATTTCTTATTTGTTCAGGGTTCTCGTGATAACTCGTCTGCTGTAAGTAAAAGACATTCATGGGATCTTCAATGTCCAGCAGCCAATCATAGCAGGTGGGGACACCCAACTCAGCATACATTGGAGGGATGGCACACATACTGAAGTCACCCACTCCCTGCAGGGTACCAGCCCCACAATGTATAGTCAGGTTGGGAATCAAACCCAGACTAGACAGTTCAAAGGTAAGCATGCTCCTTCCTCCCCCTTCTGCTGGCCTTGTTTTGAATCAAATAAAAATGTCCACGTGTAGCTGTTCTCACAAAAGAACGGGTTGAAACGTGTGGGGGGGGGGGGCTTCAAATCAAAAGGAGGACAGTGAGCGGCCCAACTGTCTATATCGATGCAATCGCTTCGAAGTTATGTTTGCAGTTAAGCTTCCGAATTCACACTGCTTCAATCTGCCAACATATGAACCCCCAAAAATCATACCACCAAACTCTTTACCACCAGTGATTGGACTCTGTCTTATATACGAAGAGTGATGAATTTCCACTGCACCTAAGGTGAGCCGAGAGACAATGTAAAGGTGCTGACCTCAAAGGTAGGAGCCTTAGGCGAGCAATATTTGCTGGACAAATTCGTGGGGCCAGGAGCTCGAAGCCAGGAAAATCCCTTTTAGACAAAACACCATGGTAAACCAGAAAGTCACGATAAGGGTAAAATATACAAATTCTACGAAGAGCAGAAATAATGTTTAGACGGGGATAAAACAATAAGAAGAATGTTGGTCACTGCGTCCTGTGCGATGCAGAGTCACGTGTATTTGGGCAGAAACAGCTTGAGCTGTGAAATAAAACACGGCGTTCCTTGCAGAAAATCTGAGTGCACGCACGTCGAAGCTGTAACTTCCTTCGGGAATATAATCGCTATTGAAAAATTAGGAAATCAGACTTTGTAGAAACAGTAGAAGAGTAACTCCAGTGATGGCTTACCCTCAATGCCTTTCCAAGCAAAATGTTTTTCAGAGTTTATTTAAAATTGGCGTTTGTTTTCTTTTCCTCCGAGAATGCCACTTCATGTCTTGCTGCTAATTTTCGACACCGCCCAGTTTATTTGAGGGAGTTTTTCCAGATTAAAAGTAGCCCAGGGTTCGCCTTCAAAACGCAGAGAACGGCGGCAGTGTTAGGCACGTCTCAATAATACAAACAGGCCGATTGTCATGCCTAAGGCAGCCATTAGGCCTAATTGAAGGGACTGAAGGTTTGTGCGAGTTCACACAGACTCCCCTCTTCCTCAATCCTCACTCTTTTCCCTCATACAATTTGCCACGTTCTACCCGGAGAATGACTTTGTGTGTCAGTTTAATAGGGCAAGTATAGGATGGCTCCAAACACCGATTAAGGCACAATCACCAGGATGCGTTAAAGGCCTCTCGGCATCTCTTCTCTATCCTATTATAATTCTTGGAATATCTCTGTTGGAATTCCATCCAAATCTGTCTGTGCATGGCCTTTCCTCCTCCCCACCCACCACAACCCTCACCTGCCCCAAAACTCTCATTTAAGGCAACTCCACGTTCATGCAACAATACTGTATTTATTATTATTGTCATCATTGTAACAAAAGATCCTCAGCAAACGTAGACATAATCAGCCGGTTGTTATCGGTACCACTGCTCGATGCAATGAAGAAACTACTTCAGGATGCCTTTGACCAATTTCAAAATCACATCAAATTTTCATTATTATCTGAAAGTATTATTATGGATTAGCAAACTTTAAAAAAATATATATATATTTGACATTGCCCACATGCATCCTTATAGGGCTACAAATGCAGTTGTAGCCCAGGAGTAATCCTATTAAGGTAAGGTGGTGAACCCGATGCTTGACTATGCAGATAATTTGAAATGCTTTCAGAGTAACAGCCCAGAGGTTCACTGTGTTAGTGAGAGATAGCATGGGATCTTTAAAGCAGCCATTGTGGAAGAGAGACAGCTGGCTTAGCATTGCTTTGGCCGGATGGTTGGAAACTGTGCAGTGCCCCCACAGGTTCAAATCCTACATACTGTATTGTTCTACGATGATAATTAATGGCATTATTAATTTTTTGTTCATATGCAACAAAAGAATGGAGGTTAACATCATAAGCTGATTGCACGGCTGTGCCGCTGATGCAATGCACTCTCCTGGTAAAAGCAGGAATTTGGAATTTGTTCAGAGTGCCAGCAATGGCTCACCACCTCTTCATGAAGGACGCCATGGAATCTTTCACATCCACCAATGATTGCTAGCACATGGGACACCTGTTTAACATCTATCCGAGGGACGGCACACACATCAATGAATCACTCTGCCTGTGAAACTCCAGGATGACAGTTTATAGCTGTGGTGGGATTCAAACCCAGACTAGACAGCTTAGAGGCAAGAGTGCGTACCTCTCGGCCATCCTATCAGCCTAGCATTATGAATGAATATGCATTATTTAAATGAATCATTGTTTGTTTAATCCAATACCAGATTCGGTGGTGTTGTGGTTAAAGCATCCACTTTGAGTCTGGGAGGTTGAAGGTCACGTCCAACCCTTCCCGAGTCATGCCCAAGACTAAAAAAAAAATTGATACATGAGCTGTTTCCTTGCTTGAAACTCATTATTTCAAGGATAGTGTGTGGACAAACCTCCTGAGTTGACGACACATGAGGTGAGGGGGGAGGAGTAGAAGGGAGATTTCTCCCCCAAAATGCCTGGCTAACTGCAGAGGGAAAAGCACTGCCACTAGATGGTGTGACTGGGGTTGTGTCTGGGAGGTTACTTTCCCCAAGGTCAACAGCTGTGTTTGTCTGACGTCAAGTCCTGTGTTGTCTGATGGCTCTGTCTGCATGTTAGTGTGATTTGTGTGTTTTAACAACTCTTATACAAGCTTTAGAAACTGTAACAAAAAGACATATTAATGTAAAAACATGGCATGGCATGTTTGGCATGCCCATGCGAGCAGCAAGTAACTCATCATAGTGAGATTCCAGATTCAAACCGTGTGTCGTATAATCTTCTTGATTTGTCCATTCAGAATACGAGTCATCGTAAAGGCTCATGTCGCTCTGCATTGGTGGACAAGTTAACAACGAATTTTAACAACTGAAAGCCGATAAGTACGAAAGTGAGGTGTGGCTGATGTTTTGCGCATTTAGCCCGTCATCAGAGTAAAAGTTTGAAGTCAGCCACATCTCGCTTCCTGCGGCAGTTAATGTTGTCGGCTTGTTCCCTGTCTCTTTCGGTGTCATTGTGAAGAATACATCAATATGACGACGTCTCTTGGTATTCTTGTTCTTCTTGAAAAAAAAGTACCTCGCAGAGTTGTCAACAGGAAAGTAAATGGTTTACTAATATCTCATAACTTCCTTACTCTTTAACTAAATATACAGATGATCTCCTCAAACCACCTTGGACAATAACAAAAAAAAAATAAAGAATTCCGTTAACTGGAAAATACTTCCAAGTGAAAAATCACAAAACAATTCTCAGAAAGGCTTCTCATCTCATAAACAAGATACTTCATTAGAAAGATAGATCAACACCAGTTGACTATTGTCAAGTGTTCTGACCTGCACAGGTACCACATCTCATGCAGCTGACTTGTTATGTTTGATCCAATTGTAGTCCAGCCTCAATAGACAGGTGAAGGTATGATTGGATGTGACACTTCCTCAACCGAGGGGGGGGGGGGGATTTGGGATTGGAAGTGAGAGTGGTCACAGGAAAAGATAGACATCTGTAGATCTTCTCCAGGCATGAAACACATGAGACAACAAGGTGTTCCACCTAACCCGAAACCCTATCACTGATTTTCACTTGCTAGTATAGTTTTTCTTGTTTTTCATCAAGAACTGGTGGGAAGCAAACTCGCCTCGAAGCTGTCTCACCTTGGTTCGAATCCTGACCCAGCTATAAACTGTCATCCTGGTGTTATGAAGGCAGGGTGATTCATCAATGCATGTGCAGTCCCTCGGATGGACGGTAAACTGGGTTGTCTGTCTGCCAGTATTAGTTGGTGGGCATTAAATATTCCACTCTGTCCTTCACAAAGAGTCGGTGAGATCTGACCTGAACAAATTCAAAATTCCTGCTCCATAACCTAGGGGGGACTGTCTCAGCAGCACAGCTGCACCTCCAGCCAATGATGCTGCCCGCAGCCATGCGCTGCCTCCGAAAAAAGAAGAAGAAGAAGAAACATTTATCATCCATTGAAAACAAATCCACCACAATCCATGATTATTGCTTCTCAAACAAGTCATATTCCACCACATTTCCTCTTATGCCACTGTGAAGTCTCATATAAATATTGAGGACCTGCTCCATCTTGCTGATGACACTTACCTCCCTTTAAATGAATACAGAATGAGTTGGAGAATAACTGAAGAAATAAAGATCAAACTATAATGGGAACTTAAAACTAAATCAACCATTAAAATAGGAAGTGATGCCAAGTTGTGGTTAGTCTGTTTGGCATTCCCATTGGATCCAATAGTTCATATCGTGCTTGGAACCCAGGATTCAAATCCCATAGACCACATGTGTTCGTCCACTAATGTCCTTGTAACTCCCATCAAAGTAGTGTACACACATCACTCATCATGTCCTTGCGCTGCACATAATGTTTTTCCATAAGCCTTAAACCACAACAAAAATAAGATGATTTATGAATGCATGAAGATGTAAAGATATAATACATTCATTCTCATTGAACTCTCCAAGAGGTCTTCATCTTAAAAGGTTCGATTCAGGAGATGCCAGGTTAAAAATGTTTGCTCATGCAAGGGAAGTTGGGGTTAGATAAACAAAAGGCCTCTAAAATAGGCCATCGAAAAGCCCTTCAATCCTGATAGTGAAAAGCTATTTTTAGATTCCTTTAGTTAATGACACAGATGAGGACGCATGAGTAAGTCAGTGGTCAAATATTTGAGAAAAGTCAAACAAGAATGTAAAGTTGTATCCAGGAATAGGAAAGAAAAATCGATTTCTAACAAAACTCAAATCCACATCTGAACATTAACCCAGTTTCCCAGCAAATGTTGTGGATGCAGCCACGTCTCGCCTTTGCAGTTCCCAGATTAGCTGCCGTATGCAAGTGACGGAAATACCCATTCCATAGACCAAAGCTAATTGGGGACCCACGAAGGCAAGGCGTGGGCCATGTCCACAGGAACGACTGAGGAATCCACAAAAGTGGCGTTGGGAGCTTAATGGCGAATCTCGACACGTAACGGCGTAGAGTGGGAAATTAAATAATGATCATATTTTAAATTCCATTGAAGGGAAAATAATATTTGCTATATTCTCAGGAATTCACTTTTCTTTAATGGCAGAACATGGACTAACTGATCACTAGTATGTAAGAGTTCACTTTTATAATGAACTTTAAAGCGTCCGCTCTGAGTCTGGGACGTCGGCAGTTGGAACCCCGGCCGAGTCATACCAAATACTTTAAAAATGGTACGGGCTGCTTCCTTGCTTGATGCTCAGCATTTCAAAAGGAAAGGTTACAGATCGACAACCATAGGTTGGCAACCATTTCACAGGCCTAATGGGCCTCATGGCCACCCCCTTCGTTGAAGTTCCTTGTAAGGGAACATTTGGATCACAATGACGCTGATAATCATTACCCCACGCACGCAAAGCGTAAAGTGGGGTAAAGCAATTGGTTCACTTCTGTCTGTCTGTCAACAAATGTCAGTTTATGATCGAGGAACAACTTGATTTCAATTTAACGTCATATTTTGAACACAAATCGGAACATGAATCAGAAAAAGAACCTGTAGTTTTGCAGTACTTTGGCTTTAAATCCACCCTGATCTCACATGCGCAGAGAACAGTGAGAAAATATTTTTTCACTCTGTCTGCAGTCTGTGTGGCAGTCAAACAAAATTGAAAATCATTACAAACAGGAAACTTACTGTTTTGAAAGACTTCCCAAAGGACACAAACAACAGACACGAATAATTAATCAATGTAACGTGTTAAGTAAGATGGTCTAAGAGACACTGCGTCAATGGCGGTAAACTTCCAGAATAAATTTTTGATACGACCATTACAATATTTATTTTGTTTCAATTTAATGATATACTTGAACGCTGTAAAACACAAATTGACTTTTTGGCACTTTCAAAAACACTTCAGTTTAGCAGTACTTGGACAAAATATGACAGCATTTTACGTCATCATGACCAATCAAATTTTCTGCTCATTAAGCACGCCTACATCCTTGTTTCTCAAGGCTGTGCATGGGAAGGTGTTCTATGAACTCTCCAGTTACCTCCGTCACCGAAGGTGGAAGGATGTTATGATGTCACCTGTCTGTCTGTTCGTTTGGTTGTGTGCAGGATATCTCAAAAAGTTATTGATGGATTTGGATGACATTTGTTGGGCAGGTTGGGTGTGTGAAAAGGTTGAACCGATTCAATTTTGGTGAAGATCCGAATCCGGATACGGATCTGATAATTTTTTGAAGTGCTTCTTCACCATCGAGAGATTGGGCTAAACTAATACATTGCACGATATCTCAAAAAGTTGTGGACGGATTTGGATGAAACTTGGTGGACGGATTTGGATGAAACTTGGTGGACAGGTTGGGTGTATGGCAAGGCCGAACTGGTTTGATTATGCTGAAGATCGAAATCCAGATCTGGATACAAGAATTATTGAAATTTTTAAGTGATTGGGCCAAAGACGATATAGTACTGCATAGCATGATATTTAAAAAAATGTATTGGGCCCGATATGTTCTCGTGGATCAGGCATTACATGGTGGAAGTATGCACTCTACCGAGTGCCTTTCTAGTTATGATTAAAATTGTTAAACTTCAAGTTGGTGTTAAACTGGAGGCAAACCCAGAAGTAAATGCTCTCGTTTTAATAACGTATCTACGGTTTGGAACGCGAGGCCCTCAGCCTGAAGCGATTTGCTACCTGAGGCGTAACGACGTTCAGCATACGGAACGTTTTAGAAATGGTCGCTTTCCGTGCCTCTCACCTCGTGGTCGGAACGACATCATGGACCATTAAGCACCGAGTGAGGAATGCGCGTACACTCATTCCTCTTGGTAGGGGGAAATGGACAAAAAAAAAGTTGCTCAAAACGAACCTGAAAGTTCAGGGAGTGCACCTCAGGGTTCTCTTTGATATCGAGGACAACATAATAAAACAGAACCATTAGCAGGTCTTTCTTCCATCAAACAAAAGAGGAGTCAAAGGATGTCATTATCAGAAGTATTATCTTCCTCAGGAAATGAATGAAGCCGGGAAAGGACATCTCAAGTCACTGATGATGCATTGCCATTTTGGATGGGAAAAACTCGACGACTGGTTTCAATGTCCTCGTGAGGGAGAGCATATTATAAGAGGTAATTTATTCTCTGTGTATTGGTAATTATCGAGATTAAGATCCAGGAATGTTCGTTTCCTGAGGATACCTTTGAAGTGAGGAGATGGTGTTCACATTTAATCGCGCACGTGATCACCTCACTTACCGTGTGTGTGCTCTCGCAGCACACTCAACTCATCACACCACTGCTGTGAATGTCTCTAGCATCCAGGATGCAGTGGTTTTCACTATTGCATCGAATGTAAAGGGCCGTATCTATATATTACGTATGCATATGAGGTTGGTGGGGGGGGGTGGGAGGGGCTGAGAAGTGCTACATGTTGAGAACATCTCAACTGAGAAGAGGAGGAATGTTGGAAGAGGGGGGCGGTGGTCGAAGAGAGAAACGATTGAAGAGGTCGAGTAGACAGAGAAGGGAAACGAGATGGATAGGGCATGTGGGAAGATTGACGAAAGGGGATTGGGGAGCGATCAAAAATTCCACCATTATTACTTATGTAACAAACAGATGACCCATCCTGGCAATGCTCCAGTTAAATCATATTAAAATCATTATCCGAGATGTTCAGCTTATAAAAGCCCTCCACACCGTGGACGTATCGGCTTGCTCAATGAACTCTTTTTATTTTATTTTGTTTCCCCAAACAAGGGACAAGCCTGTGCATATGCAACGACATACTTTTGACTCCATGGTCATATCAACGCCAGCATTTGTCCCAGCATGACCTGCACATGGAATTGCATTTCAGTCAAACCTGTTTTATACAGTCAGCCCGACTTGTACCGAGTGAAACAGCTGCACTATCGAGGGTCCATCAATAGTGATAGTTACCATCATCACTAATATTTACTGATTTATTTAAAAAAAAAAAAAAAAACTTTATTGAACAGCTCAGCAAAGAATAAGGAAAATTGATTAATTTTTTTTTTTATGTCCTTCAGCAATCTGTATGAAACATTTCATGTTTGCCGCTAGAGTTTTGTCTGTCCTACCTGGCATTTAAAAAGGTAAAGACCTCAAAAATCTATCTTTACTATTTTTTTTTCAGCAAAATATGTCACTCAAAATACCAATTAGGAAGCATGTAACCAAGTTTCACTTTCATGTGCTAGCGCACAATAATGGTGGCAAGTATGATATTTAAATGGTACAGTTGAAGACGTTATTATCATGACTGGCAGGAGACCTTCGGCATGAATGTACTTGCCTTTGAGCCGCTTTGCCGAGGTTTGAATCCCGACTCACGGATAAACTGTCGCCCTGGTGGTTCACAGGCAGGGTGAGGCATCAATGTGCGTGCCATCTGTCGAAAGGCTTCATATGCCAGCACTAGTCGATGGTTGACGTTAAAAGAGCCCACAAGCCTTATTCGAGAAGGAGGTGAGTTATCATCGGCATTGTGAAAAAAATTATAAATTCCTCCATCTTCCGTCGAATGTCAGGCCTGGCCAGCCAGTTCGTACGAGACTTGAGCCAAAAATGTTTCCTGACCCATCCCACGAGAAGATGGTAATTATTGGGGGCCCTAAATGAAGGTGAAGTTCAGGGAATTATTTGTACATTCCATTGCATGCTTCCAATTTTATTGGTCAGGAATTTATTGGCATAAATATTCCCCAGCAAGTTATTTTTAATCTGTAAAGAAAAACAAACTTGTGGTCTTCGGATGAGTTTCCTGAATCCATTCTCACAAAAGGCTGATTATTAACAAACGGACGATTCATTTTTATATTTTTACATTATCAGGCTCCATTGATTCATTACTTAAGGTGATGCAATTAATTTTAAGTTTTTAGCTCACCTGTTCAAAGAACAGAGAGCTGTAGCAATACCCCCGGCATGAGCGTCAGCGTGAGCATGAAATTGTTAAAGTTTTTGGTGCAAGTAATTTAGAAGCTTGCCATTCATTTAATATGTGTGCTAGGATGCTGATTTGGGGTATATTATTTGTGGAGTGAAGTTGAAATTAAAAAATAATTTCAAATGTTTTCAATTTTTGACCTGTTTTGAACTTAACTTTCTTGTAGCACATCAACGTTAAAGTTTTTGGTGCAAGTTATTTTTTAGAAGCTTGCCATTCATTTAATGTGTACTAGGATGCTGATATTTGGCATGGAGGTTCCTTTGGGGTATACTATTGGTGTAGTGAAGTTGAAATTAACTAATGATTTTTTTAAAAAAATTTAAATTTCAACCTAAGATGGTGTCAAAGCCACCCAATGCTCGCCTGTTTATACTAGACGCTTTCATTCATCTATATTAATATATCAGCATGCCCCTATCTTTGTTCCACCATCAGATTTTTGTTACCGCATGAAATGAAACAAGATTTGGCACATATACTAATGATATTATTGTCTTCCTTAAGAGGCCCCTCAAAATTCGTTTTGATGCATTTTCACAAACTCCAACGGATTCCATTCAAATTCGGTATGATTATGGCTTTTGGTCCAACTTAGGTCATAGGCTATAAATTTTTTCCATAACACTTCTGATATTCAAAAAAAAAATCGATAAATCGATATCCCTCATGGGATTTTCCATTCAAATCCACTCAAGTTTAAGGCCTACGGGGGACACAAATTTCCACTTTGCCCTGGGCGCTGTTTACCTCCACTACGCCAAGCTGTTCGGGTTAGGGTTAGGGTTTGGGTTAGTGTTAGGGTTAGCTACCCTAACACTAACCCTAACAGCTAACCCTAACCGCTAACAGCTATTCAGAAAATTTGCAAGAAAGCCCGGGCAACACCGGGCTTTATTGCTAGCCCGAGCAACGCCGGGCATTACTACTAGTTTAATATGTGTACTAGTTTACTGATTACAATATACAAATACATATATTGCTTTAAAATTATTTGGATCAGACTTCACTGCAATGCTTTATAAAAAATATTATTAGACTAGTCTTTTAAAAACGATAAATGTATAAACAGGCGAGCATTGGGTGGCTTTGACACCAACTCTCTGGTTCTTTTTACATTCAAATAGGAGGCATGCATACTGACATCAAGACAGCAAATGTGTGCGGCACATTCTGGGAAGCTGATGTATTACAACAGCTCTGTGAAGCCTTGAGGACTCTCATTCCACGTTCGTCCAAAATATACGAGTTTGAGGAAGCTATGGGTGCAGAGAATCTCAATGAAACATTTTATCCCTGCCAATTATGAACGTGGTTGTGGTGAACACTTTGTGGGTGGAAGAAAAAAGTATACAATTCCAGTCGCAACACTACAAGGGCACTCGGTAGAGAGCATACCTCTGCCAGGCTGATTAGTTCCCACCGATAGGCCGGATCTGAATTCGGACCTGAACTAAAATTTATTGGCTTGTTCATGTCACCTTACCAACTCATCCACCAAGTTTCGTCCGAATCCGTTCACAACCTTTTTAGAAATCCTGCTAGATGTCGTTTTTGACCCTATCACTCACTGGTGAAAAATCACTTTCAAAATTTTGGAACCAGATCTGGATCCGGATCTTCATCAAAATCTAAGCATTTCATCGGCATCACACACCAAACCTCTTCTCCAAATTTCGTCCGAATCCGGAAGCAATTTTTTGAGATATTTTGTTCACAAACAATCAAACAGGCGGACAGACAGGGGTGGAAATATAATCCCCATCCACATTCGGTGGCGGAGGTAAATATTTCCTCTGAATCTGAAGTAGAAACCACAAGGAAACCACCGATGGACCCATCGAGTTTCAATGAAGGGAAGAAGGAGTGACATTTGGAAATCTCTCGGGAGATTTCACAACCACGAATCATATTTTTCGAATACATAAACATTTTGACATGACAGTTCACCAAGGTCTTGGATACACATATAGGTGTAACATGGTATGAAACAAATGGTGCATAAAAAGTGGGCTTTCAACCTCGATTCCTTCAAAACGTACATTTTTTGATGTCATTATTGTTCAAAATTGCCCACTGGCCTTTTTTGTATACACTGTCGAGGCTCGTATGAGAGCCAGCTGTAATGCAGGAGAAAAGAGGGGCAGGAGAGGGAAGGAAAAAAACAGTGGGGAACAGAGACATAAGGAGATTTGTGGAAGGGAGAGGGATGTGGTGGGGTACACGGGGTAAACAAGGTGGACACTACAGGGACTTTCAGGTCCTGACACGACACGGACTTTCATGAAAGAAAGCAGGGAATTTGAAGAAGGTGAGTTTGGGGTGGATTAGTGGGGATAGAAAAGATCGTGGTTTTGGATGGGGGAAGATAAGAGATGGTGGTGAACAGCTGTTTTGAAGACCTGGAGGGAAGAGTGGGATTGAAGAGAGTGTGGGAGTTTATTCTAAAGGCGGGAAAAAGGAGGAATGAAAGAGTGAAGGTGAGCAGTGATTCTTGATGTTGGTAGTTTTACCTGTTGGTACTTTCTGCTTGAACTGCAAGTGAAATTCCTGTTATCATTTGGATCATTATTGAAGTTATGTTTGGATGTTGTTGTTTGCTGTTAAAATTGTTAAAACATTTTTGTTTGATTAAGAAGAGAAAGCTTTTCTAAAATTTCTCGAATGTTGAAAAAGCATGCAGACTGATCATTTAACCGGACCTCTTTGGGAACATTTACCATATGACACGTGCCAGCACAATCAGATACTGACACAGCCTGTGAGGTCGACTCCAAGCAATCACCTACCTACATAGCAATTCAACCTTCATTATCCCAATGGGTTTTTAAAACAAAAAATGGGAGAATATTGTAATCAGCTCCGTCTGTCTGTCCACACGTCACCTTATCTCCTCCTAAATAGTTGGCAGAAATTCACCAAACTTGGTAGTTCTGATCACCACATGGCACAAAGATGCAAGAGCAGTGTCAATTTTTAACCCCACCCCCTGAGGCAGGGTCATAAGGTCAAAAACCAAAAAATGCAATTCCTGCACATTTTATAAACTTTTCTTACTGAAACTTTGGCTATGCAATCAGCATTGGGGAACCCATGAAATAAGTAACATTTTGGGGAATTTGAACCCCCAGTTCAACCCCAGGTGGTGGGGACTAATGGAGTCTCAGGGGTCAAAATTTTTAACTCAAAATTTGATATTGGTTCATTCCTGGTGGAAATGTTTGCAATCTTTCAAGTTTGCTTTCTGTGGGAAGTGTGGGGATTTGTGATGGTGCGCCATGGACTTCGCTCTCGTTCTAGTTCTAGACTCTCCCTGCTACTTCAACCACATCTTTAGTTCCGACACTTTCAACATATTTATTCCATTCAATCACACATGTAGAATGAATAACACTTGCTTGACTGATAAAATATAACATTCTGACTGGTGGCTTATCACATGGGATCTCACAATGCATTGTGCATGCGATATGAAATATATATGTCTCAAAATGTTAATTTTAATTGGAAATGCTTTTCCTCAGGCAAGTAAAACAATAATGGCAAACACTAGAATCGAGTGTTAAAGAAGAAAAGTTATTTCAAAATGTTTAAGAATTGGACGAAAAGGAGGACATAGAGGAAGAGGAAGTAGTAAAGGATGATATGTCTGCTCACCTCAAACACTTCATCATCAAGAATACGAGCTCCAAACACCACAATCCCATTGAGGTCGATATATGGGTTGTCACTGCGGTGCAAAGTCTGGGATAGCACCCGTATGCAGTCCACGAATACCGTTATGTTGTTATCGTAGACTGATATTGCCATGCGGTGCCACCTGTCGGATGAAATAAAATAATAAATACGCAAAATAGGAAAACAATTTTTATTTCAAACAATACTGAGCACAAAATTACATCGGTCAGATGGAATAAATAGAAAAACAGATAGCATGGAAATTTCAATAACGTTACTTGTCCTGTTTTAATCAAATATCACAAGAACCGCTTGCCAGTACAAAACCAAACATCGGCATATTAAATTGGCACAAGAAGTGAAACGCAACAAAAAAAAAAATATCACGATCAAGATGCAAAAGAAAACCAGATGAGTGATGGCTAAACAATGAACAATTCAATTATTCTGCTGTGTCCCATTATTTTGTGGTCGGCCATTCACGTAAAGTATGTAAGATTGGCCCAAATCTCACATGAACTGGCTGACAAAGCCTGATGTTCGAATGGAGCTGATTAGGGTCAGAATTTGCAAGCGGTTCAGGGTGCCAGTGACAACTCACAAACTCAGCTTATCAAAATGATATGGATGGATCTTCAACCTGTACCAACAATCAATGGTAGCAGAGGGGACACCGAACTTAACATACAATCCAAGGGACAGCACATCTTTGGTGTAACACCCTACCTGTAAAGAAGCAGTCCAACAGTATATATTTGGGCCAATAATCCAACCCGCATGAGACAGCTCAAAGGTGGATCTCAACATGATGAATAATGAAAATAATGGCACAGGAATGGCCCATCTCCATTGACCCATCCCCGTCGGTCCATCTCCTTTGGTCCATCTTCTTCATGCTGCACCACTCTCCCAGCATGCTTTATTTCTCCAGAAACGTGTGTGCCACCAATCATCACATAGCTTTGTATGAGTCTACCTGCTAGTTCTGCCATTATTTCTGTACCTCTCAATGTCCATTTCTTCCATGTACCTATCCAGAACCTTACTAAACCTCCCCATTGACCCCACCTCAACCACCCTCATGGGACTACAATTATCTGTATTTACAATTGTGTAAAATACCCCTGTCCTGATATTGTTCCAGTTCTATACTTTACCATTCTCAAATGATGCTCCCTGGTCCTGGAGCTAGCCATCATTGTACTGTAAAAATGTCCTTGCATCCATTCTGTTTATTCCCTTCATTATCTTGAACATCTCCACGAGATCCAGCATAAAATTCCTCCTTTATAAAGTAAATGTCCTGGTATCCCTCAGCAGCAACAAATGAATAAGCTCATTCCACTCCAGAACGAACACGACCACTCCGTGCTGGAACCTAATGAAACCGTTTCATTTGTAAGATCAGGCAACCAAAACTGCTCAATCATTAGAGTGGAGTCAAAATAAGTTTCTGTACAATGATATCACCACCTTGTTCGATTTATAGACTTCTTCTTATTCTTCTTCTTCTTCTTGCGGCTGCTCCCGTTAGGGGTCGCCACAGCGGATCATCCGTTATGATCCGCATACTGATTTGGCACAGGTTTTACGCCGGATGCCCTTCCTGATGCCACCCTGGTCGCCTCTTACGACACAGGGATATTTCGATTTATAGACTATCCCACTGCAAATCATTCAAATGAGACCAGATAATGATGATGTCAATAAAGTACAGATGTTATTGAGTTAAAACAAGGCCAAGGAAATGGTTTCGTTCAGCAAGAGAATTTTCCATCTTGGTCGCCAAGACATCAGTCCATGTCCCAAATCAAAGTATATAAAATAGAAATCGAATAAGGCACAAACATATTTCCATGGGCATTTGGAAGACAATTGTTTAAGGTGCTGATCCAGTGACACATTGTTATCAGAGCACTGAGGCTTTTCTGGCATGGCCGCTTTGTTAATTTGGGGAACAAGTGGTGAGACACCAGGATGGGGCGGATACAGAAACATCAAGCGTTGGGTTTAGCAGCATGCGTGCCATAGTTGAAAACTTCATTCCAGCAGCAGGACCACATGCACGCATACATGCACATACACAGACAGCACACAACACAGCACGCAACACAGCATGCAACACAGCACACACATACACACATTTTTAGCCAATATGGAATCCAAGCAGTGGCAATCAGTGTCCATCCATAAAACAGCAAACTGAAGAAAAAGCTGATTGAGGTATGTTATTGGAGAGTCGAAGTTGGAGTTGGGGAGAGAAAGAAAAAAATTGACAGAAGGAAGTTGAGAAGAGCATTCCTTGCTTCGTGTGTCTAACAGCTCGGCTTCACTGCCCCCACTATCTGTCCGTTGCCTTTTTATCCTCTGTCATCTCATCGTTCTTCCATGAGACTCAATATTGTGCAGTAAAAAGAGAAGTAAAGAAAAAGAGAGGACCGTCATTGAAGACAGAGCAGCAAGGAAGGAATATGGGATAGTCAGTGACAAGAAATTAGACAGCAAGGGATTAGAGGGTGCAGATTGGGTTGAGAATATCAGAGGACAGAGCCAGGCATAAAACATGCCATACAAACAAATAGGAGACAGGAAAAGATCCACAAAGGAAACACACGAATGAATCAATTAGAAGATTAGCCTGGTGTTGGCTTCGTGGTTAGGGTGGCGGCTTGGGATCCTCGGGTTCCGAGTTCAAACCCCGATGGCCGCTGAATTAAAAAAAAAAATACACCAATAAGTTGACTCAGCCTGTCATCCTTCTGAGGTCGGCAAAATGAGCACCATTGTACTGGTAAGGGGGACACTGCATCAGCGGCATAGCCACGTCCCTACCAATGATGCAACCAGCAGCCACAGGCTGCACTCAATAGAGAGAGAGAGAATTGTAAGATTGATGAAGGTGAATCATGAAATGAATGTGGAGAAGAGGTGGATTCATGAAGTTGTAGAGAAGGACACAAAAGAGAAACGATTCACAAAACTTCGCACTTACTTTCCATCGGCGAGGTTCACACCCGTGAGCATTGGATAATGCTGAGACTGCGAGACGGTCACGTGGTCCTCGTAGATAAATATTGGTGAACGTCCCACCTCTAAACCCAGCTGCTGTACCCCATTCTCACTGTATAGAGACAGCAAGAAGGCCTGGGTTCCAATCTCAGGGCGCAGGGTGGTCAGTAGAGAGAAATCGGCTGGGAATGCAGAATCTATCGTCCCAGAAAAAGAAGGAATACAAAAAGAATGGCGGAAAGTTCAATTGGTTAAGTTCAGTTTGTGCAGAATACAGAAGGTGAGAAGATGCCAAAAAAAAGTACGTTGGATAGTGTGAGGTGCATCATTAGTATGCAATGTGTGGCAATAAGAGATGGGGAATTGATAAGGAGGTCCCTGCATCATGTCCAACATTCATCTGCTTTTTACAAAAGTTTACATTAACCTTAAAGATGAAATTTTCTTTTCACACGAGTCTCGTAAAACTGCATTCCCTGTTGGCATTCCTTGGAGAAAAGGAACTATTATTTGACCGCATGTCACGATCCACGGATTTTCATAACCCCAGTAACACTGTTCGAGGAATCTGATATATGATCATACTTCAAAGCTAAATGTCACATGTATATATGTGGGGGGGGGGGGGAAAGGGTAAATATGAGCTCTTGGAGTAATGCTTTCCACATATTCGCTGTCAGAAATGAGAGTTAAAGGGACTTTCAATATTACGTGTGTAAACTCTCACCAAAACCAAACGCCAAGCAACGACGCTAGGGGTTCCAGCCGGGAACTCAGCAAGACATCTCTCATCAGATAACACTCAAGCCAGCCAGTGTTTCCCTCTCTGTTGCTCTCGCATGGCATTTCCCGCGCCCCCTGCCCCATTATTATCGCTCCTCAACCACTCTCCCTCTCCCTCTCTCTCTCTCATCTATGATGGCAAGAGTTAGTAAAGGACATACTGATGCATTTTGTTGCAACTAAAAAAGTAGTGTTTATGGGTAGGCCTATAATTTATTCATTTGTATCACAACTATATGTCACTGTCACACAGGATTCTGATGCAAGACAAAACTAACATGACAAATAACAATAACGAGCAGAGTTGCTCAAAACTATCAAAGCTTCCAAGCACGAGCGTCTGTAATAAAGAGAGGAAATGGTGAGACACCTTCAAATTTATCATTTTTTAAATGGCAAAAGCTGCAAACAGACAAAAATCTGTTTTACTTGGTGAAATCAGCATCAGCTAAGCAGTTACTGGAGAAGCCACCATGGAGGGAGTGATTCACAGGATGGTCACAAAGTTTGAAATCATAATCGTTGGATCTTGTACTACATACTGTATAGTATACAGTACTTGTATACACCAGTGTAGCCTTTCACCAACATATCTCTGTTTTCTCCATCAAAATCCATCGAACGACAAATTAACCAGACTCGTTGGTGTCAGGCTTTTCGCATCCAGTCTGAGAGGTCGGTGGTGTGAACCCGGGCCGAGTCACACCGAAGATGAAAAATAGTACGTGCAGCTTCCTTGCTTGATGTTCAGAATTTTAAAAGGATAAGAGCATGGACAATCAACGATAGGTTGGTAATAATAGTACAAGTTATAGATACAAGGATATGAAAGAAACTTTGGTGCACGAGGAGGCCATTTGGTCCATCATGCCTGCACTACACCAACCCCCAGAAACCATCACCCATCTTACACACAAGCAACCTACAAGTCCTGCCATGATCTCTGGGCCCCTCTATCACACCGATAAAGTTCCAACCAATCAGGTTCATTGAAGGATGTACATTGGACACTACATATCATGATGATGTGGAGCAATCCTGAAAGTTTCAAATGCGTTGGCATTGAGGCCCCCATGATATATGAATGGCAAATTTGGTGGAAAGAAAAAAGAACAAGAATGCCAGGAAGAACATAAATATCTGACGTGATGTCGGGATTTAATAGTACAGAGTATGAACAGAGGTTTGAAAGAGTTCTCATGTTAACTAAAAATGGATACACAAAAATAAAGCAAGGCAAATCCCATGCCGTGAAGCTATTTTTCTGTGCAATCCATCAATAAAGCAAGAATTAAAAAAGGGATGAGCGGAAAAAACAAAGAATCCCATGTGATCATTGTCTATTACAAGGCTCAAGGCAATCGCTCTTCTTCCAGTGAAGCCGAGAGCGAATTGTGACTGAGACTGAGGATTAACACCCGCCATTATATTACGCAGGAGGATTATTTTTGTGAAACTTCCTTTCAGCCTCCACGTGCCACGTGTAACGTTGTAAACATTATTGAAGCAAACAAATCTTGGATTGTGTCAGCCGATTCAAAATGGTTTCAGTGGGATATTTCTGAACTCCAGAAACTGCATAATGCCAGACATTTCATGAGAAAGTAGCCAGTCAACATGAGAACTCAGCTGAGTAGTCAAAACACATCGATCGAGTTTCAAAACACAATGCCTTTTGTCGATGCTAGACTCAGGGGCCTAGTCCCAGAAGTCGGTGGTTCCTCACAACCGAGAGTCTGTCAACTACGACAAACCAGGCTGTGCTTCACCGCACAAAGCGGGGTTGAGCCACATGTTAGGAACGTAGTCCTGAATAGAGGCTTTCTGCCCCACACACACCCTCAGAGGCCGAAACACCCTCGCCTCAAACTCGACAGCATGCTACGCTCCTTCTTTGGAATGTTTGCGTTCGTCAAAGCTGAGCAGAAAATCTCGGGTTTTTTAGTGTGTGGCAAGTTTGAGCTGCTCTCTCTGCTCTCTGTCTCCCTCCCTGTCCTTCCCTTCCTCTCTCTCTCTCTCTCTCTCTCTCTCTCTCTCTCTCTCTCTCTCTCTCTCTCTCTCTCTCTCTCTCTCTCTCTAGCTTCCTCTCACTCGGTGCTTTTGCACACAGCCATATCTGTTGCCACAACTTGGTGCTCGGGTGCAGTAGGACGTGATCCAAAAGATAAAAGCATTAATATTGTGCATGCTCTCACATTATCTTCCCCACTATCTATTTTCAGGCAAGTAGCAAAAGATAAAAACAACAACATTGAAGATTTTATAATTTCTCTGTTTGTGGCCAATGTTGCTTTTGGGGAAAAAAAGAAAAAAGAAAAACACAAAAACACCTCTGGCTTGTTATTGTAATTGGCAGAACTTAGTGCTGTGCTTGTGGGAGAAACTCCATGATGAAAAGTGATGCTTTTTGTAAAGAAGTAGGTCGTATGGTCAATGAAATGCTCAAGTTGAAAGTTGTTCAATGATCACTTTTACAAGCCTTAAAAAGGAGGCAGGCCTACATTCTCCTTCGGGCAGGCAAGATACCTCAGAGGGCACGCACTCGCTTTTGAGTTGTCTAGTCTGGGTTTTGACCCCGATGTGAGACTATACGATGTCACCCTGGTGTTTTGCAGCAGGCCGTTGCATCAATGAGCAAGCCATCTGTCGGATAGGGTATTAAGTAGATGACAACTTTGCAAGCATTTTCAGGTGGGTTTGAAAGATTACAAGGTGTTCTTCGCAAAGCGGAGGCAATTGTGTGCTGGTACCCTGGCCAAATTGGAAATTCTTCCCTAACTATCCATGGGCCTCATGACAGTTGCCATGTAGTGGTGGCCCTCCAAGATACTCTCAGTGCCCACCCCCCCCAAAAAAAAGATCAACAAGCAACAAGGCTATGGCATCATGGATAGGGGCTTTAAGAAACCAATTAAACTGCTGTAAATTTCTGATAATGTCAGTCAAAGAAAATACAGCGACCTGCAAAAGTATTCACCTCGCTCCAAAGTTTTCACATTTTGATGGCACCTGAGCTTATTTCATGATACTTTCAAATCAAACTTAACATGTTGCCTCTTTAGGAACTACTTCAAAAGTGATAAATCCAAAATATGCAGATAAAATGTGAAAAGTAGATTAACGGAGAAAAATCAGATGATTCTCAGTTGCATAAGTATTCAAACCCTTTGCGTAATTAACCCTAAATCACTTCAGGAGCAAATTATTTGTTTGAAAGGCCACAAAGTAAATGTAAGAAGTTTCACCTGTATGTAATCCATGGTTTAACTTCAAAATTAAGCTCACCACTTATCTAAGGATTTTTAAGGTGGAACTCACTTAGTCAACCAACAAGGCAAACATGACGACCAAGGAGCTTTCCAAGGAAGTCATACATAGAGTGGTGGAGAAGCACCATTCATGAGAGGGTTATAAGAAGATTTCAAAGTCACTCATTATCCTTTTCAGTATGGTGACATCAATCATTAAGAAGTGGAAGACGTATCATACCACCCAGACTCTACCCAGATCAGGTCACCCATCCAAACTCAGTAGCCGGACAAGCAGGAAACTGGTTTGGGATGTCACTGTAAATCCAACAATGACTTTGAAAGATCTGCAAGGCTCCATGTCCAAGATGGGGGGTCAGTGTTCATCAATCAACAATATCCCATTCCCTTCACAAAGCTGGCCTCTATGTCAGCCTGTTTGAGTCAGCCATGAATCTGGAACTGGGTAGGAGATTCACATTTCAGCAGAACAATGATCCAAAGCATAAAGCTAAAGCCACACTGGAGTAGCTGAACAAGAAGAAAATAAATGTTCTTGAGTTGCCCAGTCAAAGCCGTGACTTGAACTCAATTGAACATTCATGGCGAGACTTGAAGATTGCAGTCCATCGATGATCCTCATCAAACTTGGCAGAACGAGAGCAATTTTCACATGAAGAATAGGTAAAGATTTCACCATCTCACTGTGATAGAGTGGTAGAGAACTAACCAAAAACAATCGTTGCAGTCATTGATGTAAAAGGTGCTTTCACTAAGTACTGACCAAAGGGGCTGAATACTTCTACAACCAGTGAATTTTGATTTGTACATGTATTTTGCAGGTATTCCTGATATGTAACCTCCTTCAACTAGAACAGTGTTTCGTTCTATCTCCTCCGTTATGAATAAAAAGGTTCATTTGGAAAAAGTTTCTACATAATTTGTAATTCATGTCAATGTGGCATAATTAAGAGGGGATGAATACTCTTGGCCACTGTATATCATCTGTAACTCTTGGTTTAGTTACTCCAGGGAACACTTCCTGCATACAGACATTATAACGAATTGTGGCTGAGAGAGCGATTTCAACAGTGTTGAAGTTTGATAAAAATGAAATTTTGCTATGATAGTGTTTTGGCTGACATAAACTCAGGTTTCCTTTAGCCTCATAACACCCAAATGCAAATATACAACTTCTGGATAGAATGACATGCGTGTGTGTATATTGTTGTGGTTACCAGATTCGCAAACCACCATTCAGGTCCCTTAGGTGAGGTATCTCGGTAAGTGCATGTGTAGTTAGGCCCAAACCCGTTGTCTAGGGGGAATACATGTCATTTATGCGAGCTGCGACTCTTCAGGATAGCCGTTTTTCTTTTACTATCTTTATTTTGGACCAATCGCCACCATCACAACCACAACATCAACCACCAACCACAACCACCGCTTCACCACAACCGCCACGACCTTTACCGTCACAACTCGCCACCATCGCATCGCCGTCGTCTCGCGCCACTCATGGGCACCGATGCTGGACTCGTGTAGGGCGCACGTTGAACAGCGTGTACAAAATCACGGATTTTCTGCTTCAAAAACGGATCCAAAACGACACACGCCCACTTTTTGCCGTCCAATCGGTGAGCGAGGGGCGAATTGGGCCCGCCCCCAGGGCGATCGATATATGCAAATTTGTGGATCAAAAAGCCTTCACGCCCACTTTTTGTCGGGCCAATGGGGAGCGAGTTGAAAGGTCAAAGGGAGGGGGTCAAAGGCGAAGTTACGGGGGGATAAAAGGACGGTGTTCGTCAGTCAAAGCAGGAGTAAGAAGTCGGAACGAGGAAGAAAGGAGTCGTAAAGGTCGGAACGAGGCGAAGGAGAGTCGGAACGGAGGGGACGAGCTGTGGAGAGGCGGCGAGTCGGACGAAGGGTGCTCGCGTCGTGCAAGGAGCTGCGCGCCCTGGGAGGCCGGCAGCGCGACCTGGCCGAAGTGGAGACGCTCGTCGCACATAATAAAGATCCTCTATACCCCGAGCATCAGCAACCCCCCCTCCTGTTTCCCCCCCGCGCTGAGATAGTGCGACCAAGGGGGCCCCGTTCCCACCCCCCTGCCAGGCACTGTCCACGAGGCCCGCGGGTTGCGGGGCCATCGCCGCTCCGCGTCTCATCACCAGACGGGTAGGCCCGACCTGGTCTCGGCCCCAGGCCTACCTCATTCTTGAGGTATTTCTTTTCCTTGGTTTTGGGTATGTGTTGTCGGCGCCGTCTGTGAAGTAGAATTGTATAAGTGTTGCCGTGTGCTCGGTAGTCGGTATTAGCTCTGCACTGTGTTTTCACTTTTATGTTTTCTTTTTTGTGTGCATTTGGTGGAATTGTATTTGTGTGCTTCCCGTGTGCCGAGAATAAACGTGCTTTATTGTTGAACTGTTCTCTCGCTTCGCTTCGTCTTTTCCCCATTGAACCCCCATCTTGCTTCACGTAAAGGGTTGGTAGTGGGCTGAATACGCCCGATAATTAATCGAACCGTCGAGGTCGACGATAACACCGCTCGGTTATTCTGATAGTACGGAACGGGTCGGCAAGTGGCCCGTGTCCGAAGTCGACCTGCGGCGAGGTGCGATCGCCCGGTCTACCCTCCGCGTGGGTACTTAGGTAGTTCGAATTGGCGAGCAACCCTATCCCACGCGGGGCTGATTGGCTCGATCGCGGTGTGACCGAAGGTCCACCTCGTGACTGGTTCCCGGCGTTAGTCCGAGAGGGTCACGACTGGATTGTCCGTCCGGTGGGCGACGTGCCGCGATTCGAGTTACGTGGCCGTCGCACGCCGGCGGGCGCGAAAACCGCAACACTGGTGTCAGGAGTGGGATACAAATTCATCGCCCTCCTCGCGGCACTGGTATTGGAGAGCGGGACAACAGGCTCTCCTGTCTCCAGCGAAATTCACGGGAATCGGTCCAGGGGTGAGAGAAGCGACCCCCGATTCCCTCCAAATTACGAGCGAGCAAATTAACCCTTCACGAGAAGCAAGATGGCGTCTCAAGGCGAGCGGGAGCCGGGGGTATTAGAAATGTATATGTGTAGTAATGTAGAATCCATGGTCCAGGATGGAATCCCCGAGCAGGAAATGTTGATTGTGCAGGAACACGGACTCGCCCAACTGAACCCAGGGCCCGAGGCGGCAGCGGCCGCGGTGTATGACACCTCCCCCCCCCCTCTCCACCAAGACCCTTCCCCAACCCTTGCCGAAACGGCTCAGCTGAGTGCATCCAACATGGCCCAGCTATAGCCATGCTGGCGGCAATGAACAAACAAATGAATGAAGTGAAAACGACGATGGATACAAATACAAATGAAATAAAAAACGAAATGAAAGGCATGAACGAAACGATGGATGCGAATACACAGCAAATGAGAAAAGAAATGAAAGAACTACGGGGTGAGACGCAGAACATGGGCCGATGCCTGCAGGCGGGCATGAAGGCCGTGACCAGGGAGCTGGGAATGGCGACCCACGTGTAGGAGCAAACGAGCTGGATGGGGTGCAACGAAAGGACAGGCCCGCGGTGGAGGCGGGTGAAAAAAATAATTCGTGGAACGTGTTGGGCGAGGGTCGTGACTATGACCGAAAGGGAAAAATTAAATGGGGAGACCAAAACGTGTGAGACGAGACACGAGGTGACGACAACAGAAATAATAGTTGAGACAAGGGAGGTAAAGGGTGAAGAGTTGGCAGTGACGGTAGCCGGGAAGGGAACCATAGAGGAGAGACTACACGAGGAAGACGGGGTAAGTGACGCACACACACACACAGAGGTAGCGGAGAGAAAATTGGGGGGTGAGCTCGCGGAGCGTGTAGGGACCCGGTGCGAGCAGCGGGATGGCCTCCTCCAGGAACGAGGGGAGGGAGTATGCCCCCTTGAGGCGAGTCACGACCAGGTGAGTTCGGTCGTGCTTTGCGAGGTTGAGGGGACGAGTGCTGTGGACGGGTGCTTGGAGAGCTTGGGGGGTATAGAGGCCCCGGAGACCCTTGTGGGAACACGAATCCCCAGTATGGTTGTCCCTGTGTGTGTGGTGCAAGGTGTGAGTGCGTCCCCGTGTGTGGAAGCGACCCCGTGTGTGAGTGGTGTGGTGGCGATGGTGCCAGAGTACGTGCTTCCCAGCACGCCGAGTGTGGATGAGGCACCGTGTGTGGAAGAGGCCGTGTGTGTGAGTGAAACGGCCAGTGTGGATGAGGCACCGCGGGTTAGTGCCCCCGCGTGTGTGGGTGAGGAACCGTGTGTGGATGAGGCACGGTGTGTGGATGAGGCACAGCGGTTGAGTGCCCTCGCGTGTGTGGGTGAGGCACCGCGGGTGAGTTCCCCCGCGCGAGTGAATGGAGCACCATGTGTGAGTAGTATGGTTTGTGTGAGTAGTGAGGCACGCGTGAGTGAACGGCCGTGTGCAAGGTCGCTGTGTGCAAGGGAGACCGTGTGTGTGAGAGAGCGGTATGAGAGGGAGATGTCGGTTGGCATGCGGGAGCACGCAGCCGCGTCTCCCGGTGTGAATGTGATTGAGTGGACTGTGTGCGTCGTAACACGCAGGTATGCGTGTGTGGAATGGAGACGACGACGGCGACAGAGGAGAGAAAGCCGAGTAGCGGCTGCAGTTGTTTCGCGGACCGTGCCGGGTTCACCCAGCAGTGAGCACGCGGTTCGTGCTGTGCAACGCACGAGACCACCACGTGCTCGCTTGCGAGAGTGAAGTCCCGGTCCGGAAACGCACGCGGTGGATTTGCCGATCCCGCGGACGGACAAAGTTTAGGCAGGTAAATGGATTTGGACCGGACGGGTTCTCCACGCGATCGTGTGTGTTAAGCTCCAACGGGCAAAGCACATGTGTTCGCGTGGGGAACCCCTCGAGACGTGTGGCTTGTGTTTTATGCGCACGGTGACGTCATGGCTGCACGTGGGGTTGGAATTCGGCAGGAGGGGTATCTCTGCCGGATGGTCCCGTCCAAGGAGGGACGAGGAACACGTGCAGCTGCATGACGTCACGGGCAGGTGCAAAGTGCGCGAGCTCTGAGTTGCCGCGCAGGTGCTGCGCATGTAAAGAGAAAAAAAAAAAAGGAAAGCCAAGCCTCACTTTCGGGTGCAAAGGATTCCTGGGCAAGGGGTGAAAGACCCCCTTACCTGGGCACAGGATGAAACTAGTTAGGGGGAAGGGTTAGCTTAGTTAGACCGACTTCATGGGGCAGGGGTAAGTCCTCATGGAGTCCGTGGAATGGATTAGTTAGAGGGATTGTAGCCAGATCTAGGTTGGGAAATAAAATGAATTTTTGAGTGAGGAGACAGTGACTGACAGTGAGTGTGTAGAGGGGACGTAGCTTAGCTACGTAGTGTTAAAAGGAACGTGCTGTAGTTTAAGGGACGACGTGGGAGCACGAGTTAGTTAGGGGAGGTAGTTAGGAGGATGGCAGAGTTCAGTGGTGTGTGTGTTGAAGAGTTGAGAGGTGAGTACATGATGAGTGAGTGAGGCCAGCGGGTCTGTGTGAGTGGAGCGAATGGGGAATGCATGGTGCGATGAGTGATTGGGGGGAGGAGTGACTCCCGCCCAAGGGACCCCGGGGTCAGTGTAGACTGAGTTAGCTGGGTTAGTCAAATTGAAAAATGGAGGTCGTTTTGTTGTTGGTGGGAAAGTAGGCTCGAGACCCATTTGGAGGGGTGCAGGAGCCCTGTTGACGGGCTTGGGAGCGTGGCTGCGAAAGGTGAGTATCGCTGAGTGGGTACCCCGGGCACCAGGCTAGTCGGCCGCGGTAGGCCAAGGGCCCATGGGGGGCCGGGATAGAGTAGTGGGCACGGGTGCGCCTGCTTGGTGCGGGGCCCGGGCGCTATTAGCCGCGTGGGCAGTGCAGTGGGCACGGGTGACCCTCGGAAAGGGGCCCGGGAGGCCGGCCTGCCACGTGTGCGTTTCAGGGGAGGTGCCATGGGGGGCACTCCCCGGTGTTAGGGAGCTGGTAGGCTCGGAGGCAGTGTAGTGCCCGGGGGTGCCATAGCGGGAGATTCGGCAGAGGGTCGTGCCTGCCAAAGGGAGCCACGTGTCCCAGCCAGGAGACCGTGTGAGGGCACGGAGAGAAAATTGGGGGGTGAGGCCCGAAATTGTGAGGACACCAACACAGGCGACGGGAATCTGGGTTTATAGAACCAATAGTTTAAGCGAGGAGGCGCTTGTTGAAAGCCCCGGGGTAGTTTAAGAGTTAATGGTTAGGGTAGATTAGGAAGTGTACCCCTCCGCACCATCCATCCCCTCGCTGTCGTTGTGGGCCGCTGGACCCACTTTGGGTTAGATCGCCGAACTCTGGGGAGGCCATTCTGAGGCTTGAGTTGGGCCTCGGCACAGGACGTTAGCTCTCCCTTATTCCCCTCCGGGAAGGGAACGTAGGGGTTGGGAGTAGGCTAGGTGACAGGATAGGTTAGCCGAACAAGGACGATAAAGGGGGTTAGGGGACGATTTATAGTGGGGGAGTAAGAATAAAAACAACAAAAAAAATAAGTTGGGGCTAAATTGGTTTTTCACAAATTAAGGGAGTGGGTATGTACAGTGACAGGCAAAGGCGATAGTTGGGAGGGAGACAGGGAGGTAGGTCCGAGCCCACCTTCCAAGTGGCCAGCACCACCGCACTCCCTCCACCAACTTCCACTGACGGCAAAGGCTGGCCAACTTCATCGGCTGGCCGTGTTTTTCTTCGAGGCAGAGGCTGGCCAGCTTCATCTGCAGCTGCTGTGCTGCAAGGCCTGTGCCGGCTGGATCGTCTGCCGGCTGGCTGTTTTTCTGCAAGGCCTGTGCCGGCCAGTTCATCTGCTGGCTGTTTTTCTTCAAGGCCTGTGCCGGCCAGTTCATCTGCCGGCTGTGTTTGCCTGCAGCGGCCTGGTTCTGCGGGCTGAGTTTGCCTGCAGCGGCCTTATTCTGCGGGCTGAGTTTGCCTGCTTGCCTTTGCCATGCCATGCCCACTGCCCATGTTCACCGCCCCGTTCAATTTTGCTTTGCCCCCCCCCCCCTGTTCGTTTCCATGTGCGCCAGGATCAGAAAGCAACAGTTTGCAAGCTGCAAGAACTGCCCTGTTGGCAGCTACAACACGGGCCTGCAGTGGCGGCCCGTGCACCGTGTTTGTGTTCATTCATCCATTCGTTGTGCTCATTGCGTGTGCCACTTGAGCTGGCACGGAGACTGCGTTTGTGCAGCCCATGCACCGTTGTGGTTCACTGCGTTCAGTTCAAAAGGGAAGGCCTTGGACTGCGTGTGAGCAGCCAGCCACGTTCCCTGTCACCTGCATTGTTTGAGCCAGAGACTGCATGCGGGCAGCCTGGCTCCCTGCTAACTGCTTTCTTTTTGCAGAGTTCATTGATCCTGGGCCATGGTTTAGTGTAAAATTTGTAAGTTAAGGTTAAGATGTACTGTAAATATGAGTGCGCCCCGGCATGTTTGTCTTAGCGCCGGCAATTTTATTTAAGTCGTCCGTGTGAGTGAGTTTGTTTAGATAGTTACGCAGCCCTCAGGTTATTTATTTTGGGGACACGAATACCATGAATGTCGCACTCAGGGATCCGTAGGTAAAATGTACTAGGGGAAAACTACACATGATGGCACACGAAAATTTGACGACTCGGGACGAGTCTGTAAAAAGGGAAGGGGGTAGTGTTGTGGTTACCAGATTCGCAAACCACCATTCAGGTCCCTTAGGTGAGGTATCTCGGTAAGTGCATGTGTAGTTAGGCCCAAACCCGTTGTCTAGGGGGAATACATGTCATTTATGCGAGCTGCGACTCTTCAGGATAGCCGTTTTTCTTTTACTATCTTTATTTTGGACCAATCGCCACCATCACAACCACAACATCAACCACCAACCACAACCACCGCTTCACCACATCCCCCACGACCTTTACCGTCACAACTCGGCACCATCGCAACGCCGTCGTCTCGCGCCACTCATGGGCACCGATGCTGGACTCGTGTAGGGCGCACGTTGAACAGCGTGTACAAAATCACGGATTTTCTGCTTCAAAAACGGATCCAAAACGACACACGCCCACTTTTTGCCGTCCAATCGGTGAGCGAGGGGCGAATTGGCCCCGCCCCCAGGGCGATCGATATATGCAAATTTGTGGATCAAAAAGCCTTCACGCCCACTTTTTGTCGGGCCAATGGGGAGCGAGTTGAAAGGTCAAAGGGAGGGGGTCAAAGGCGAAGTTACGGGGGGATAAAAGGACGGTGTTCGTCAGTCAAAGCAGGAGTAAGAAGTCGGAACGAGGAAGAAAGGAGTCGTAAAGGTCGGAACGAGGCGAAGGAGAGTCGGAACGGAGGGGACGAGCTGTGGAGAGGCGGCGAGTCGGACGAAGGGTGCTCGCGTCGTGCAAGGAGCTGCGCGCCCTGGGAGGCCGGCAGCGCGACCTGGCCGAAGTGGAGACGCTCGTCGCACATAATAAAGATCCTCTATACCCCGAGCATCAGCAACCCCCTCCTGTTCCCCCCGCGCTGAGATAGTGCGACCAAGGGGGCCCCGTTCCCACCCCCCTGCCAGGCACTGTCCACGAGGCCCGCGGTTGCGGGCCATCGCCGCTCCGCGTCTCCATCACCAGACGGTAGGCCCGACCTGGTCTCGGCCCCAGGCCTACCTCATTCTTGAGGTATTTCTTTTCCTTGGTTTTGGGTATGTGTTGTCGGCGCCGTCTGTGAAGTAGAATTGTATAAGTGTTGCCGTGTGCTCGGTAGTCGGTATTAGCTCTGCACTGTGTTTTCACTTTTATGTTTTCTTTTTTGTGTGCATTTGGTGGAATTGTATTTGTGTGCTTCCCGTGTGCCGAGAATAAACGTGCTTTATTGTTGAACTGTTCTCTCGCTTCGCTTCGTCTTTTCCCCATTGAACCCCCATCTTGCTTCACGTAAAGGGTTGGTAGTGGGCTGAATACGCCCGATAATTAATCGAACCGTCGAGGTCGACGATAACACCGCTCGGTTATTCTGATAGTACGGAACGGGTCGCTTAAGTGGCCCGTGTCCGAAGTCGACCTGCGGCGAGGTGCGATCGCCCGGTCTACCCTCCGCGTGGGTACTTAGGTAGTTCGAATTTGGCGAGCAACCCTATCCCACGCGGGGGCTGATTGGCTCGATCGCGGTGTGACCGAAAGGTCCACCCGTGACTGGTTCCCGGCGTTAGTCCGAGAGGGTCACGACTGGATTGTCCGTCCGGTGGGCGACGTGCCGCGATTCGAGTTACGTGGCCGTCGCACGCCGGCGGGCGCGAAAACCGCAACAATATATATATATATATATATATATATATATATATATATATATATATATATATATATATATATATATATATATACACACATATAGTGAAAACAAGGGCCAGTCACATCTCACCTGTGACTAGAGGGAATAACCAATCAGCTCTCACCTAATCAATTACCCAGGTGGTGAAGAATATAAATAAATCGACTCCTCCCACACTCTTCCAGACAAAGAAAGCTGCATAAAGCAACCAAGGAAAGCTACACAAGGTAAGCCACTTTGCCTGTTTCAAACTCTACCCAAGTTCCTCTTCAGCTGAAAAACATTCATGGGTAGTACATATTAGATACATGAAAAATCACAAATGATACACACGCCCTCAGCCACCTGACCAGTTTCATCAATGATTGGCGAGTCATCAGTGAGAGTGCAGAGAGAAATATACACCACCGAGGCTCCCAAGCATGCACCAGGTGCAATGTCAATAGCAGTCAACATGTAATGAAAAGAAGACCGAATCAGGTCTCTCACTGGTGAAACGTCACCTGTGACTGGATCTACTCTTGCTATTTATTACGAGATTCGCAGACACAACCCATCACTTTGCTGATGAGAACATTATTGGGGGGGGGGGGAGAGGGGGGAGAGAGAGAGGAGGGAGAGGTAGAGAGGAGGGGGTGAGAGAAGGGGAGGGGAGGGACAGTGTGGAAGGGGGCACAGCAGGATGGGAGAGCAAGGAAGGGGTGGGAAGAGTGACGCCTCATCAAATGCCACTATACACTCTGGGAGGGAGGGGTGAGAGCGATACAAATGGGGAAGAGAGGAGGAGGGAAGGGGGAAGTGGGGAGGTGGAGGGGGTTAGGGAGGAGGTGAGTGTGAGGGGAGGTGTTCTCGACTTGCATTTGGTGGTGTGACTTGTGGAGAAGGGGAGGGGGGAGGGTGGTACAGGATTTAACAAAATGGGGTACGTTAAAACAGCATGTTAATACAGCATACAGAGACCACCCAGAGATGTTCATGTGGGTGGGGGATGGAGAGGGGAGGGGGTTTGGAAGGTGGTAAGCATAATGGGAGTGGGACGGAAGGCAGCATGAAGAAAAGAGAAGGCAGCACGAAGGGAAGGAAAGGTGGCGTGAGTCAAATTGAAGGGTGATAAAACACGCTCAAAGAGCAACAATTTCTTTTTAACTGCTGAATTCTATGTAAAACCAGGTGGGAGCATATTAACCCATGCTATATCCAATATGTGGTAAATTCAAAACTAAACTGTCAGTACTTAAAAGTCCCCTTAACAGAGGGGGAGAAGTGGGGGAGCAGGGTGAGAGAGGGAGAGAGAAGGGATAGGGGTGGGAGGGAGAGAGAACATGCGAGAGAGGGAGGGGTGAGAGGGGGAGGGAGAGTGAGGATGGGAGAGGGGAGGAGGAGAGGATAGGGAGAGGGGAGGAGGGGGGTATTCCAGCAGATGTGATGTCCAGTTTAACATCCCTCTGATGGACGACACACACACTGTTGAATCACCCTGCCTATGAAACACTGGGATGACAGTTTATAGCTGGATCGGGATTCAAACCCAGGCTCGTCGGCTTATTATATTTAGAGCGAGTGTGCATAACTCTTGGCTAACCTGCTGTGATGTGTCAATTCGTTGCTTTGTTATTGCAACAACTTGAGGACTTCCAGTTCCGGGTTTTGAGGGGACGGCTGGTTCTCTCAGGGGTCTCTGGTGACTTTCTCAAAGTTAAGTTTCCGGTCATTATTTCTCATGTTTTGACTGTTTATTTTGTTACCTACATATTTACTGTGTTCCTAGTTCGGTTTTGTTTCAAAATTTGTGTTGTTTTGTGAGTTTTCCTTCCTGAAAGTTCCCTGTCGTATAAGGTCCTGAAAGTCCCTGTCGTGTCCATCTTGTATACCCCCATGTTCCCCGCCCCATCCCCCTCCATTCCACAGATTTCCTAATGTCTCTGTTCCCCCACTGTTTTGTCCTACCCTCTCCCACCCCTCGTCTCCTGCCCTCATTGTGGTGCATTGCGTGTTAACTCTCATACGAGCCTTGACAATGTATACAAGAAAAAAACTGAAAACATTTTTTACTCATTGTAATTATCTAAATTATTTTGCCTTCCCAACTCCGGAGATGTTATAAGCACTCCACTCAAGCAATCACTTAAACGAAGCAGTTGAAGAAACTTTAACAAACTAAACATTTAATTTTTTTTATATGTATCTATCAATGCCGAAGTGACGAGTCATATAATTAAAGATCGTACAAAAAGGGGCAACATGGTGTAAAATAAAATTGCACATTTTCAGTGAGCAAACCACCGCCCGACTCACCGCACAAGGCACTTGAACTTTGTTCAAATCGATCGATACATTCAGTGACAGTACAAATATTGTATAGCGCTCAGCAAGTGGCTTAAACACTCAAGCAAGCACTCTTACAAAATGGTTGATAAGGAATGGCTGGCTTGGCAAGTGATTAGTGATCTCCGATCAGTCATATAAACAGCATGCACCCATCGACGTCCGGAATGTCAAGAGATGTCCGAAATGGCCAAATGAACACTTCTTTTTCCTTTTTTTTTTAGCAGTCAGAACAACTGCTAAAGTCGATAAAGGAGATTAAATTTTGTAATTCAGCTTAGATAAAGAGATTCTGGAGGTTATGGCATGTGCGGAAATGAAACAATCCATGAACGCTGGTGTCTCTGGGCGTTTATAAGCACTACAGTGTGTGTGTGTGTGTGTGTGTGTGTGTGTGTGTGTGTGTGTGTGTGTGTGTGTGTGTGTGTGTGTGTGTGTGTGTGTGTGTGTGTGTGTGTGTGTGGGTGTGTGCGTGTGTGTGTGTGTGTGTGTGTGTGTGTGTGTGTGTGTGTGTGTGTTACACATATTGGGTGGCCCAAAAGTAAGTTTGCTGAGATTATAGTTCAACAGATCGTTTCAGCGTTAACTTTCATCATCAGTTTTGAGAAAAATATTTCATGACATTTTAATTGCTGCATTGTAATGTTTCTGCAAATAAACATTTTGACAATTTGTATTCCAGTGATGTCTGAGGTACAATATTGTTTCAGAAAATAAACATGTTAAGCTCAGTAAGCTAACTTCTGTGCCACCCGATCTATTAAGGTTTTGCTCATATCAAAGTGAAATATGTTATTTAATTTGAAAATACAAAAATACAATTTGTTTATGAGGTATTCGATTTTAAATCCAAGCTCCATGAGTATTTTGTACTTATTACCTCCACCACCGAAGGCGAATGGAGGTTGTTTTCACCCGTCTATCTGTTCTTCTGTTTGTCTGTCTGTCTGTGAGCAGGATATCTCAAAAAGTTATGGACGGATTCGGACAAAACTTAGTGGAGAGGTTGGGTATGTGACAAGGCCGAATTGATTCGATTTTGATGAAGATCCAGATCCGGACATGAGAATTTTTAAAGCGATTCTTCACCATTGTGAGATAAGGCCAAAAATGACATGTAGCATGATATTTCAAAAAGTTATGAATGTATTTTGACAAAAGTAGGTGGATGAGTTGGGTCGGAGACAAGAACAAGCCAACTTGATGTTGGTTCAGGTTTGGATGTATATCCGGCTGATATACAAAACAAAAAATATATGTTCAAAACGTAAACTGTTCAGCCTGGCAGAGGTATGTGCCCTACCGAGTGTTATTCTAGTTTGTGATTATTTTAAGAAGATGCAAAAGCATAAATTTGCGCTTATGCTGAAGTAAAGTTTTATAACCATATTAATTGCTTGTATGTCTCTTCAAACAAAATGTGTGCACGCATGCACACACCTTGGATAATGTAAAATAACTGAAGCACCCCTGACATCAAAGATAGGTTGTACAAACACAAGGTTTCTCAAAACCTAAAATCAGATCACTTTACTTTCACTCACAACTCACGAGAGAGAGAGAGAGAGAGAGAGAGAGAGAGAGAGAGAGAGAGAGAGAGAGAGAGAGAGAGAGAGAGAGAGAGAGAGGAGAAGAATAGAATGTGACAAGTCATTACACCTCTCACTTCTTCTACAAATCTGGTCAGGTGTCATTTTTATTTATCATGTCCTTTGCACATTTTGTGTTCCCATCTGAGTAGTTGGCTCATGCAATGCTCAGATCTCAGGTTTAAATCTCTTATACTTGTTGACTGGTCCATTGTCCCTTAAATGTCCTTGTAATTCCTGCAAAAAGTGCATTGATGTCTCCTAACATCCTTGTGCGACTTGACGTACCTGCGAGCTCCTCCATGAGCCTAAGATCAGCTGTAAATAAAGAAATGCATGAAGTGACATCAGAATTATACCAAAGACCCAAATGAACAATGTCAAATCTTCTAAAGTGTTTGTGTCTTGATTGATTTTTGTAAATGTATAGCTTAAAAAGAAAATTTAATAATTCCATCAAAACAGAAGATACTTGGAAAACCCAAACATTTGTAAAATATTAATAAGGAAAAGCAGGACAAACAATTGAACTTTTAAAACCTCGTTCCTATCTATCCTTTGCAGCGTTATTTCATCCTGTAACGAATTTCATACTGAACATCAAATTAAATACAGAAAACCGAGTGTCAGCGGAGAGTCAAACGGACCTGGAAAGAGGAACTTTGTAGGCACGCTGAGTTGGGCTTCTTTGCTGATGCGATAAGCAACGTCTTGGTGGTCTACGCCGCTGCGCCGGTTGCAGAGACCTTGAATTGGCGTGACACCCTCGGGGGCAAGCGGAAAATCCAGCACTTGGAGTACATCAATGAACCCAGCTGAAGAGGGGTGGGTGGATTATTGGGGGGGAAAAGAAAGGAGGAAATTGTGTCAGATGCTCTAAAAAAACACAGTCATAATGGTTCATTGAAGCACGACACGCAGATCTAAGCTTCATGGGGATCCACGGAGGGGACGTAGGATGGCCATTGGGTCGTCAAACCTCTAGAGTTGCTAAGATAACTGCCTGGCTTACCAAATGGTCTGGCTACTAGGGTAAGACTTTCAGAAGAGCAATATTGGCAATGGAAAATTAACACAGATTGGAACAATTCGCTAAAATACAATGCAATTAAGATACATTCAGGTCAGTAATGTTGCTTCCATATGTTGGACTGAGATCTTAGCTTTAAGCAAGCCACCAAATAGGCTAAAATTCCATTTGTCAGCTTCAACTAAGCACTCCTTCCCACCTTTTTTATTCATTATTTAAATCTCATGTTGTGCATCTACTTCACTAACCTTACACTCTTTCACCCTGAGCTCACAGAAAAATAATCGAGTCAGGCAGTTAATGGTGTTATCGAGTTTTGGGTTCTGTGTCGGGGTAAAAACGCATGTTCCATTGCTGGATGGTGATGGTGGAGGCCATAAGGGGGTGAAATTGTCCTTTCTGTGCATCTGACTTTCATTGCATATAAAGTATGGGAAGAAAATTCTTCCATTTTAAAAGTCTGGAATGGTCATTATTTTATTTCAAAACCAACACCCAAACAATTACACCTGAACTACATATTGACACACTGGATGTATTCATCAGCAGTTACTAATTTAATTCCTTAAAGTTCTTTAGGTCAACATGTTTTATGATATCAAACTTAAAAGAAAGACCGAATGCATTAATTCACGATATCATGGAATCAATTGAAATATAATGCAAGCAGCTGCAGGATAAAATGAAACTGCTGATGCACCAGTGGTGGTGATGGCACCCTGAAAATGCTGACTCAACATGTCCGCACAACATCGTTTCTGATACATCTTGGCAACTCCAATCTGCTTTTGTAGGAATTCCTTGAACAGGAAATGTCTTAACATGAAAAATTAAGATTAGAAGTGCTGTGCTTGCAGGCATGTATAAGATGGTTTTGCACATTAGAGAAAAAAATACATCCCATTTTCTCTTGCAACTTGCCAAAATTCCACAAAACAGTTGGCATTTACTTGAACTTTACTCAGTAAATTTCCTCGCTTATCGGCAAACATTCCCGACTGTCAGTTTTTGTTTGTTGGTGTCAGAATGTGACAAATTATGCTTGAAAGGCATCGAGGCTTTCTTATTTCAAGTTGCATAAATCTTCTACTATTACTATTACTACTACAACTACTGCCATAATTGGCATTTTCAAAACTTGTTTGGCATTTACAATAATTTGCCAACATTGGCAAGAGGATATGTGGCAATAATTTGCAATATGTTATTGATACGTGGCACATGGCAATGTTCAGCGTGCTGGGGATAACTCGTCCACGACACTATGGGATCTTTAATATCCACCATGTAATGCTTGTAAATTGGATACCCAAGTTAACTTCTATCTGAGGGACAATTCGCTTTGTGATGCATTGCCCTGCCTGTGACGCACTATTCTGACAGTTTATCCCCGGGTCATGGATCAAACCAGGCTAGATGGCTTAAACATAAGTACGCTACCTCTGCATCATTCTGTTGGACTAATACATAAATACGATGGTTTGTGCCACCACACTTGAACCCCTGCCCTCTCCCCCCCCCCCCTCGTCTTTATCATCCACACATCTCACTTCTTTCCTCTTCTGTTATTGCAATCTCCTTATAACCTTATTCCCATGTATTTACCTTTCTTCCCATCTTCTCAAATTACCCTTTCCCCATTTCTCCTCCCTCCCCCACCTTTGCTATATGATCCAATATTTAACATCTGAGCTGACACAATGACATTGGGTTACGGTGAGCTCAACATCAGCAGCACCGTTAGACAAACGTCATTTTGTCCGTTGGCCCATTGACCCAACATTAGCCATTATCCCATCTCTTGTATGCCACGTGGCTGTTCTTTTATTCAATATTGGACCAACAATGTTGCTAAATAGACGTCACTTTTGCTGATGATGGACCAACATTGGAAATCCTCTTGCGGTCATTCCAACCCTTGCCAACGTTGGGACAACATCAGCATGCGAACTGGGATAGCCCTTTTGGCAGGTGATATTTTCACTATTATTACCATAAACCCAGTTAATCTACAGCACTGATTGACTTCAAATTTTGAAGCTTGAAAAAGAAGTTGCTCAACCATCGCTTGAATGGAGTTCAACATATAATTGTTCGAATCATAACACCTTGATGCATAGTTTTTTTATGAATCAACACCTTTATAAACTGAAGCAATCTTCAGGATAAGGGCAATGTAGGCAATACCTATCATGTATCACTATTATCTTTGTTTCATGGTATGTTCATCCCATGATTAAATATTGATTTTCAAGAATCTTAACTGGTTCCAATTTATAATAAACAGTGCAGCTATGACTCTCCTACCTCCGGTATTATTTACAAGTAATTAAAAAAAAAAACATTTTCATGTAAAAGGATGTAGGGATGGTATGCCAAAAAGTATGTAAACAAGGTAGGGGTGGTCACAAGGAATTATCATGTGAAAACATACCTACATCTTTCTTCGAACTAGAGAGTTCATAGAACACCATACCCCACACAGTCTTGAGAAAAAGGGCATGCGAAGGGTGTTTTAAACTCTTGCTTTGCAATTCTGAGCATGATCTACATTTGTTACCTCCACCACCGAAGGTCAAGGAGGTTATGTTTTCACCCCCTTTCTGTCTGTTCGTTTGTCTGTGTGCACGATATCTCTAAAAGTTGTAGATGGATTCGGATGAACTTGGTGGACAGGTTGGATGTGTGGCAAGGACGAATTGATATATTTTTGGTGAAGATCTGAATCCGTATCTGGATACGAGATTTATTTAATTTTTAAAGTGATTCTTCACCATTGAGAGATAGTGCCAAAAACTATATTTAGCACGATATTTGAAATATGTATTGGTATTTGATATATTTTTTAAAATATATGTTCTTGTGGATCAGGCATTGTATGGCAGAGGTATGCGCTCAACCGAGTGCCCTTCTAGTTTTGTTTATGAAGCTTGCATAAAAGGCATGATGGTAACGGCTATGTGCCACAATATTTGTCAGAATGCAGAATTTCAACCAGTTATTCTCCCCTCAGGACATTGTGGCATCGATGCTGATTCTCATAGTTACTTTGCCTTCAGGGCATGAATACTTTTCCAGTTTCTGCTAAACGGAAGGTTTTTGAAAGCAACACAAAGGTGATTTCTGCTCAACGGTGTTCAATTATAGAATTGAATTCAAATGGAATAAGTATTTTAAAGATTGTAAAAAAAAAAATTGGGGAAGTTTACCACCATTATTGTTGTCTTGAAATCTAATAATACCATTCCTTTCACACCATAAAGGCACATAGGGTTGACAAGGGAGTTTCATTGACAAGGAGTACAATCCCAGATGGGTCACGACTCTGATGCAGGTTACACCAAATGGTTATGAACTCAGAACACTGGTACTCATTACAACAACCTCAGATAGATGACAGGCTGAGTCAACCCTACCTGGTGTTAATTCAACAGTCAACAGGGGCTGGAACTCAGGACTCCAAGGTTCCCAAGCAAGCCACCTTAACCACGAAGCCAACACCAAGCATTCCGAGTCTTTTACACCACCTTATTTAGCACGTTACATTAGTCATTAGTGCCTGTCGTTTGTGCCCTTTATGACATCACTAAAAACAGTAAGTTTCCTGTATTGGATGACTCTCAATTTTGTTTGACTGCCTGACAGGCCGACAGAGTACAATGATTATCTCACTATTCTACGCGCATGAGCGATCGGGACTAAATGAGAGTCAAAGTACTGCTTAACTATGGCTCTGTTTTCCGATTTGTGTTCAAAATAGAACATTCAATTGAAATAAAGTTGTTCCTCAATCATAAACTGACGTTTGTAGATACAAACCAATTGCTTAACCCCACTTTCCACTGAGCATGAGTGGGGTAATTATGGTTGTGCCTGAAAATGGCACGAAACATCTCTATCGCCACAAACATGAGCTGAATCCAGTATCTGTGTACTTTTATATGTGTGTACGTATCTACTTGTGTATATGTATTAACGGTTTACTATTTAATTGGTCAAATTCACATGTGGAAGCAATCAGCAAACACGTTCATTGCAGATGGATACAGAGATGGACAAGGAGCAACCATTATTCAAAGAGAGATGTCGGGATGGTTTCACGTGATCATTCCTTGTGAGGATCCCTATCTTGTTTACATACTTTTTGGCATACCATCTTTACATCCTTTTGCATTTAAAATAAAAGGTTTTTTTTTATTGCTAATACTTTTATGTAATGGACAGAAATAATATTCCACCGTTATTCACACCCATGTCGGTGTGATCGGCCTTTAGCCAATTGTGTCGCTGTGCCCCCACCTCCTCCTCGAACCTCACCACCCCTTACCAGGCTGATTGATAGGCATGGTCCCACCCCTCTTGGCCATTAATTGCCATATGAGTCGGTATGCAGAAATGCTTTCTTTGTGTTGTCCTTTCAAGTGATGAAAAATTTGAGTGGTCATGGACCTATCCACTGTAAAATGCAGTGGATTTGTGTTTAAACCAAGTATGAAGCTTAAACCATTTTTGAGTTTGTCTGTCTGAAATGAAGACAAATTACAAAGGGGCTGTTTTGGGTCCATCAGCTTTGTAGTTCAGCGATGCTGTCCAAGAGCTTCATGAATGTTGTTGGATGTGAAATCCTCCGTAGATGACTGGGAGGAATATTATAGGTTTATAAGTTTGTATCTCGGCAAAACAAATTTGAGGATTTGTGTTGCATTAAACTTATTGTGTCAGTTCCATCCCTACATACAAAGTCGACCGACTTTCTGATACAGTGAACTCAACTTGTTTTGTCATCTATTTCACAGAGACAAATATAAATTTCTGCAGTGACGATAAAAATGAACACACAAACACTCTAGGTTCTCCTGAAAATAATAATAAAATTAAAAAAATAACTTGGCTTGACCCCCCCCATCCTCCCAAAAGCTGCAAAATGGGTAATTAGGTGTTTTTAAGCAACAAAGCAGCTGAGCAAGATAGTGGCCAATTGGAATTAATAACTATTACTGTTGAGCATAATGTATGAGCTGTTCAGGTTTTTCAGATCAGCTATTATAATTCACAATGTTGTACAAATTTGTACAATACGTATGAAACCATAAATGCAAGAATGAATTAAATAAGAATGAAAGCTAAGAATATTACTCGGTCCTCTGACCTTACGAGAGCTGTGTGGATTGAGAAGAAAGGAGATGCATAACGGCTCTTAAAAGCAAGGCAATACACCCACACTTTCAATCGCTGGGAAAGATTGGAGCTGCACAAATGCAGGAAACAGCTGCGTATGTTTTCTCCAAGCACAGAAAGCTTCCGCCATTCACCAGGTCCTAATGCCTCACAGATGAGCAAATCCAACTTCTGTTGGACAGCCATGCAGGCCTTGTCCCGAGTGCAATTCAATACCAGTCTAAAATCTTTATCGTGATCTTCAAATAAAGCTCTCTATCACGCAAGACCATCAGAGGCTAAATCACGCAGATGAAGGACGTTGACCTCCTTGGTCGGATTTCAAGCGATCCAGTAGATTATCACTAAGCCTCAACTGAAATGTTTGAATGGAACGTTTCAACAACCTGTGACAATAGTAGGAAAAAATACCTTTAATAATCCAGAAGATCTTTAAGGCAGATGTAAGTCAGAGTCCCTCCAGCATTCTTTTACTAGGAAAGCCACCATCTGGGAATTCTTGAGGAACTACAACACTCTTGATGCTGCAAGAACCTTACCACACCCTCGAGTGAATATCAAGGGATTCGGTAGATCATCGCTGCATCTCAACTGGAATGTTTGAACGGAACTTTTCAGCAACCTTTGAGAATCGTAAGAAAAAAAAAAAACTTTTAATGACCGAGATCTTTAGTGCAGATGCAAGTGAGAGTGCCTCCAACATCCTTCGATCAGGAAAGCCACCATCTGGGAATTCTTGAGGAGCTCCAACACTCTTGGTGCAGCAAGAACCACATCACATCCTCAGGAAATAAGCACTAAAGGAATGCACTGTGCTTCAACCTTCACTAGATGGTGTGCTTCCAACGTCTCTCAAAAATACGATCAGTGTACATCATGAGCCTACCACTCAAGGTTTCCAGCAAAAAAGTACGACAAAACCTAAAGGAACAACCGAACCATATCCTCGAGCCGTGCAGATTAAACAACAAAGGGATCAGAATCCCGAGCACAGTTTGGCTTTGAGGACTCGGGATCTGGAGAAGTGTTTCCATTCCTCTGCACCACAAGTTGGCGGTACGCCAGGAAAAAATTTAAACAAGATAACATAAACTGATCTTCCGTTGCCTGTGCTCTGCTGATATTCGTTAAATCTTCGTATTTTGCAAGCTCTCTAAGCTTTGTGCAAGCTATAAATCACGGTACACATTATGAAGCGTTCAAAATCCTTCATCCTCCCTTTCCATCCAACCCAGTATTTTTATGCTCCATTAAAAGGTTATTCTCCATAAATCACTCTTGTAAATGCATTCCCTGGAGAGTTCAGTTGGATGTATGAAACCTCAGAAACATTGACGTAAATAAAAACAAGCTGAAGCTTCATAGTAACTTCATAGACACTTGGAAAAAAATATCCAGCGCTGTCTGAACTTTTCAAGCATGCAGCCTTGGGTCCCCCAAGCCACCCATATAGTGCATGCACTAATAGGAGTAGGGTGGAGCAAGATGTTGGAAAATGAAACTGAGAAAAGGCAGGGAATGTGGGGTGGATCTCGGAGAAGAGGAGGGGCAGGGAGTTAGGGAGGTTAGGTTGGGGGGGAGTGATAGTGTGGGAGGGAGAGGAAAATGGTATAGGACATACAGGGAAGGAAAAGGGCAGTGTTAAAAAGCCAACAGTTTTTGCATACATAATATGTAGATAAACCCGAAGAATCATCTTCCTATTTTTAATGCACTGGGGATGGAATTAGGGAAGGTGGGGGTGGGAATTGATAATTTGAGAAAAGAAGAGCAGGGAGGACAATGAAGAGGGTTTGTAATATGGGTGTTTGATGTAAAGCGGAGTTACGGTGGACAGAGGAGGGGCGGAACGTATGTAACGGATACATAGTCCCTAATTCAATGAGTATAATGGTTCTCGTTGAGATTTACTCCAACCTTATGGCCTGTGTTTTTCCAACAATAAAATACCCAAAGCAAGCTTCATTGGAATATATCAAAAACCCATTGTGCATCAGGGTGAACCTAAACCAAACCACCAATGTACTTTGGAACGTTATAGCCCGGGGAAAGTTCCAACACAACTCAGATGAGGTCCGCAAAAAAAAACAAAAAAAAAAACAGTTCCTGGCAAAGCAAATCTTTCTTTCTAAAGCAGTATTGATGAGGCTGTTCTACCATAAGTTATGTCTTATGGGGTTCAACAACAACAGTGTAACGTGGGATTAATTGCATTATAAAATCAGAGCTGCTGGAATGTATTTGTCAAGTGAGATTCAGACCTGCATCCAAGTTCTGGAGGGATGAAAAGCCGTCTTCAAAATTGGCCAAACCACACGAGTACCTTACACTACGTCGATGACTCACTGTTGTTGAGAAGGAAACAGATACCTTTCCTCCGTACCAATTTTGGCATGTCACCTGACTATGCACGGTTGTACAAGCACACACACACACACACACACACACATGGTATTTTGGCCATCATGACATCATTATTTGTACTATTATTGAAGCGGATACTCTTTAATGGCGACACTGCATGTGCTGTAAATTTGTGTGTTTTATCCCAGTCTGTTTGACCAAAATTAAACTCAACAAAGAAGATGAGCTGACATCACAGATTTCTCTTCACCTGCCAATGGGTAAGTACAAAGGGATCTTCCTTCGGATGTACTGCCGCAGGAGTCGAAGATGAATGGGGAAGGGGGAAAAGGATGTCGATGATGTCAAATTCCATGGTCAATGGTTTTTGGAATTTCCACAGCAACATTTACTTGATTGTTCCCCCATCTCGATTCAAAATAGTCTTCGATGTTTTTCCAACTCTGCGTGGACTCTAGGGAAGCACTTTTAGACTCAAGGAGTATAGAATGTGTTCTTGCCAACGGGCTGCCGCACGACAGCTTGAAATCACCCAACTTGGGAAATGGAATAAATAACATGGCTCAGATCTCCTTATAATTTGATTGTTCTGTAAAGGAAGCCTTAGTGATTGTTTTTTTTTTTGATCAAAAAGCTTTTCCAGTCCACCAGGCATGTTGGGCAAGTTGTGCTGATGTCGGTGCACCGATCACATCCTCGCCAGTGAAATGTCATTATCCGAGCTGGTTCTTTGCATGATATTAGGCTTACAGAAGTCAAATGGGAATGTAGCTGAGGTGTCACGCTGTATTTTTTTTTCTCACAGAGTCCAAGGAAAACTCATCTCAAGTCGAGCGCTGATCAAGCTCGTTCGACCCGTAGCGGGCAGCATTCAGTCTTAAGGCACTGCGGAACAAATCCGGTCCGGTATATCAGATTTAAATGATTGAGATGAAAATCAGACAGAAAATAATGAGCTGATGTGCGCACACTCATTTTACAGCATTTTGTCGAGCTTGTTCCAGTTTGAGTCCATCTCTCAATCCCCGATAGAGGGCGCGTGCAAAAGAGATGGGCATGTGAAAGGGGCACCTCACGTGCTCATATAGCCTCGTATCGCTATCTTCCACCGCGGTCTTACAAAAAAGATGACTTGCATTTTGTTAACTCACATCTGGTCCTTAAACTTTCTTTTTTGCCTCTCATTTCAAGCCACCAACTGTGTGCGACGAAAACCAATTTTGGAGAATTTGCAAAAACCACACACACACACACACACACACACACACACACGCACACACACACACGTCTGTCTCGCTTTGCCAAAGACGAGAGAGTCTCCAAGGCCGAGCGGAACGGAGGGATGAAAGCGCAGGGCGAGGTGACCCTGAGCATTGAGCATCTTGGCATGTTCAGGCCACGCCACAGACGTGGGGTACAGGCTTCCGTAACACATTGCAGGTTCAAATCGAGCCCTTGACCGGGTCTACATCAATCCCCCCCCTCCTCTTCCCTACCAGGTCCAGTCTGTTCACTCACAATAATTCACTCCACAAGAAGAACCAGCACCTCCAACATAGCCCAGACTTTCAGCAAGCGAAAAGCCCCACAGTGGTAAACGGAACGATCAAATTATTGGTTTCATCTGGGAACCCTCGAAGAACACCTTTCGTGCACACGTGACCAACGTTTTTGAGCTCAAAAGTTGATAAAACAAACTTTAAATTGTGCATAAGGTATAGATCTGGCATGATCGAGAGTTCTGGTTTCACCATGATATCATCTGTTGATGAGAAATAAAAAATAAAATAAAATAATATGAAATAACATGACGAGGGAAATGATGTGCGAGATTAAAAGTGCGCATTTATAATTCGCGTTCATTCATCATTCCTTCTGTCTGTGTCTCTGTCTCCTTCCTGTAATTGAAGTTGGAGATCAGCCCGGATGGTTAATTCAGGCTCCAGAGAGTAAATGCGTCCTTGCGATAAATAGTTACTCCCCAAAAAGTTTTTCTGCTAAGAATACACGCGCGTGCACGCCAGCGCGCGCTCCCACCTCCGTGCGCCCGCAGGCTTTGCTCGAGAACCAGCAGCAGGACGGCGAGCGCGGCGACGGGCCACGACCTTGGGTCTTTCGTTCTCCATCGGAACCTCCCTCTTCGCCTGTCCATGGCCCGCTCGGAAGCGCCTCTCCTGCGAGCGCGCTTTCTGACGGATCCCTGCCTCTCCGGCCTAATTGTGCTTCCTCGGCAAAAAAAGCGCGACGACAGTCTATTATCCCGCACGCCTTCTCCCTCCTCCCTCTCCACTCCCTCCTCCCGCCGTGCTCAACAAGCCATTGGGGGTGGTGGGGAGGGTCTGCGAGGGGGGAGGGGATCTCTCGTCGTTATTCAAGCGCGCTGCGCTCGCAACTTTGTGCAACCACCCTCCTCGGTCGGCACGGACTCATCCCATATACCGCTCCTCCTTCCGACCTTCCCTTCCTTCTGCCTCCTGGACCGGAGCCAGCCGCTGTCATTCCGGGGAGGAGAGCGTGGAGCTGGCCGGCCCAGGGGGGATCGCGGAGGAGCGCCGGGCACTGCAACCCGAGATCCCACGCCGCCTCCACCTCGTGACCGCCAATGGACTCTCAGGGCTCCTCCCGCTCGCCTTGCGCGGTGGAACATCGGAGTACAATCAGCCGTGAATTAGGAGGGGGGTGGGGAAGGAAATAATGGCCAAGCGGCTCAAAAGAGCTAGTGTGACCACTGCAGTAATACATAAAAGGGGCACCCCTCCAGATTTGTGTTGATGTGTTTTTTTTCCCACGCTTTTGAACTTGTGTTGGAAAGCGTGCGAGATGACTGTGCACATGATGGGATGAACAGATCGACCCATACGAGCACACCTGAAGGATAAAAAGAACGAGAGTGCAGGACACGGAGAATACATTTCAAGAATGTGAGATGTTTATGACGGGACGATGTAATACCAACAAAAGACGTTAAAAAAAGATTCAAATCAACAAATAAGTCAAAAAAGATTTTTAAAAAACATATTGGAAAGGAGTCAATTAGGAGGGTATTTGATAGATATGTTCAACATGATGAAGGGTACAGACAAAATAAATGCAGAAGAGTTTTTTTCAGCAGAATGGACATGACAGGACCACTTAGCCTGATGTAGACTAAAGCAGAAGAGAGACAGCATGTTAGTAAGGCAGAGATCTTTCACTCACAGCAGTTCATGCATGGAATGGTGTCTCGAGTGGGGGGAGCAGCAGAAATATCAGACGGAATACATATTATATATATATATATATATATATATATATATATATATATATATATATGTATATATATATATATATATATATATATATATATATATATATATATATATATATATATATATATATATATATATATATACATATATATATATATATATATATATATATATATATATATATATATACATATATATATATATATATATATAGTGTTGCGGTTGAGGAAATTCGCAAACCACCATTCAGGTCCCGTAGGTGAGATATCTCTGTAAGTACATGTGTAGTTAGCCCAAACCCGTTGTTTAGAGGGAATAAATGTGATTCATTCGGGCTGCGACCCTTTAAGATAGCCGTTTTTCTGTTCTATCTTTATTTTGAACCAACCACGTCTCAACCGCCATCACACAACAACCACCAACCACAACAACAACAACGCCAACAGCCACGATCTTTACCTTCACAACTCGCTCCCGCAAACATCGCATCACCGCCATTCCAAACGGCACCATGGCCATAAACCAACACCATAAACCCTCCACCACCTTCACCTCTCCTCCTTCTACCGCCATTCCCGCACCACCTGTGAACACCGAGCGTCGGGCTGTCGTGGGCTCAGACAAGGTGCGCGCCGAACCGCGAGTGCAAAATGCGGCCTTTCCGAGGAGAATTCGGATCAGGAATGCTACACGCCCACTTCTGATCCATCCAATCAGCATGCGCGGGGCGGTTTGGCCCCGCCTCCAGGCGCGTCTGTGTAGAATCCAGATATGCAAATTCGAGGATCAGGGGAGACTCACGCCCCTTTTCCTCCGTCCAATGGGCGAGCGTGGCTCCACCCCCGAGCTCGTTCTGATCCAGAAATTTGCATATGGGTTCTCCTGCCGGCCTATAAAGTGCCGAGCGCGGGGCGAATCTAAGAGAGTCTGTCGGGGTTCGGAGTCTGTCAGGGAGCTGCAGAGAGAGGAAGCCTGGAGCTTGGAGCGCGGTCGAGTCGGTTTGAGCACAGATTCGGCCTTGGAGGAGCGGGGAGTCGGCCTTGGAAGGGCGAAGAGAGTTTTGGGGCAGAGTCGGGTTGGAGCGCGGAGTGGAGTCGGGAGCGAGGGCGAACAGGTGGTTTGCTGCAGTCGGCTGAGGAGAATGGGGGAAGAGACCGAGTAGCTCGGGTCCGAGGCAAGGAAGACGGCGGTCGGCGACGAGCTCGCGGTGGAATCGCTCGTCGCGGGACCCAAGCAAGCCAGCTATCCTCTTTCCCCAGAGCATCAACAATTCCCCCCCCCATTTTTCCCCCGTGCTGAGATAGTGAGAAAAGGGGGCCCCGTTCCCACCCCACTCCAAGCAGTGCCAACGAAACCCGCGAAGGAGCACGAAGTCGGGGCACCGCCACGCCGCCACATTTGCGGCTCATCACAAAGACACGGGTGGGATCCACCCGGTCTCGCGGACCTGACCGCTCTTTCAGGTCCCGCGCAAATATTGGCCCACAGGCCCCGTCTGCCCCCTTGTCTTTGAGGGTGGCCCTTTTCTTTTGCTTTTGAGTAAATGTGTTGTTGGCGCCGTCTGTAAAGTAAAACTGTGTAAGTGTTGCCGTGTGCTCGCGTAGTCGGTTGTAGATCTGCATTGTTATGTGTCTTTTGTAGCATTTGATATATGTGCATTCTGTTTAATTGTATATGTGTGCTCTCCGTGTGCCGCGGAATAAATGTACATCATGTTGAACTGTTTTCCCGTTTCGCTTCATCTTTTCTTTAATTGAATCTCCATCTTGCTTCACGTAAAGGGTTGGTAGTGGGCTTAATACGCCCGATAATTAATCGGAACCGTCGAGGCCGACGATAACACCGCTCGGTTACCCCGATAGTACGGAACGGGTCGCTTAAGCGGCCCGTGTCCGGGGTCGACCTGCGGCGAGGTGCGATCGCCCGGTCTACCCTCCGCATGTTACTTAGGTAGGTCGAGTTTGGCGAACAACCCTATCCCACGCGGGGGGCCGATTGGCACGATCGTGGTGAGGCCGAAAGGCCCACCCGTGACTAGCTCCTGGCGTTAGTCCGAGAGGGTCACGACAGAATTGTCCGTCCGGTGGGCGACGTGCCGCAATTCGAGTTACGTGGCTGTTCGCACCAATATATATATATATATATATATACACATATATATATATATATATATATATACATATATATATATATATATATATATATATATATATACATATACATATATATATATACATATACATATATATATATATATATATATATATATATATATATACACATATATATATATATACATATATATATATATATATATGTATGTATATATATGTATGTGTATATATATATATATATATATATATATATATATATATATATATATATATATATATATATTTATATATATATATATATATATATATATATATATATATATGGAAGGAATGCCACCCATTGCTCAAAGGGGGATGTAAAAAAAAGATAGGGGAAGAGGGAGAAAGTGGTGGGGGAAAGAGAGCAGAGAGATCAAGAAAGTGAATAGATGGGGGGGAAGGAGAGAGGAGGGAGGGGGAGCGAGGAAGGGTGGGGGGAAGGGTAGACAGTGAGAGGTGAGACGAAGGGAAGGCAGACATGTGGTGAAGCATTAATTACGATGCATACTGTCTCATCAAAATGATTCTGCATCAAATAACAGTGAAGATTAAAACTAAATAATGTCTGAAATCCATTTTCTATCACTCATACTATAAACACGGCCTGGAGACAAACTCCCATCCAGAGACAAACTCCTGTCCAGACAAGTCCGGAGACAAACTCCCGTCCAGACATCAATACCGCACAGATGCGTCCAGAGATAAATACCACCTGAAAATGTCCAGAGACAAACACCGCCCGGATACATCCAGAGGTAAATACCACCTGAAAATGTCCAGAGACAAACACCGCCTGGACGCGTCCAGAGATAAATACCACCTGAAAATGTCCAGAGACATACACTGCCCGGACACATCCAGAGGTAAATACCACCTGAAAATGTCAAGAGACAAACACCGCCCAGACGCGTCCAGAGGTAAATACCACCTGAAAATGTCCAGAGACAAACACCGCTCGGACGCGTCCATAGCGAAGCTGGCCAGAGACAAACACCGCTCGGACACGTCCAGAGACAAATTCGCATCTGGACATAAACACCACTATGACACGTCTGGAGAAAAACCCTGCCTGGACACGGCCGGAGAAAAACACCATCCAGTCATAACCATTGTGCGGATATGTGCAGAAACAGAGACATACAGAAAGAGGGGAGGGGAGAGTGAGAGAGGAGATGTGGGAGGAGGGTACTGCACTGTATTGGGAGGTGGTATAGCAAAGATGGGCCAAAGAGAGGGGGGAGGGGAGATTGAGAGTGGGAATTGGCAGGTTGGAGTCAGTGTGACTTCCAACTGCAGTACTTAATGATTACAACCCAGAAACCTTGAATAGCTTTCACCAAAAAACAACATTGCATTCATACAGACACTTCAGGGAAATGTTTGCAAACATCATTCTTTATAAACACGAACCACTCGCTCAGGGTTACGGAGCACGAACTACTCACTCAGGGTGACAAAGCACAAACCACTCGCTCCGGGTGATGAAGCACGATCCACTCACTCAGGGTAATGGAGCATGAACCACTCATTCAAGGTGACGGAGCACAAACCAATTGCTGAGGGTGACGGAGCACGAACCACTCACTAAGGGTGACGGATCAAGAACCACTCATTCTGACATGGTGCGGAAAAAAGCGTCTGCAGAGAGGGAACGTTTCACTCAGAATGGCAGTGCGGTACCGCTAGTGACAATGGCACTCAGAAAGTGGCTTAAGCACTCATGCAAGCACTCCAATTAAATGGTTGATAAGGAATGGTTGTCCAGGCTGTCCCTGCATACCATAAAGGATCCCTTTAACTTTAAAGCCAGTCTTCACCACCCACACTGCAGTTAATGAAATGAAATGACTTTATCCACAAAAGAGTGACAGCTTAATGCAGAACAACCCTGGAGACATCAGAAAGTTCAATCGCCCGTGAAATAAACGTTACAGATAATACGCCATCCGGCCTGCTCGTCTGTGCACACGTCACATGATACATCGGTTCGGGATCCGTGAACACGATACAACATTCATTTAAAATGTCCGTTTTTCACCAGATTTGCTTTAATTCACTGTAAGGCAACCTCAATAAACCTCCGAAAATATAGACACAGATCTGGCAGACGCTATGGATAAGCAGTCCCACTGGGGGGACAGGGCCCAAGGTCTTACTGCAAATGCATTAGATCATATTGCTCAATAAAGCTGGTTAATTTTGGCACATTCCTAATTTTTTTTTGTTCACTAAATATAATTCTCCAAACGGTAGAAAAAGATGAATTTAATGATTTGGAAATTCCATGTTTTCTAATGTATCTATGGAGAAAGAGAGAACATCGCCTTGCTTGCTTCGAGTAAATAGGTATATCAGCTTAGTTATTTCTTTATATTATCAGATTTCACAACAGATTTCGACACTGATTTAGTCTGATGATAGCCGATCCTCAAAAGTGAAATAATATTTCAATGATATATACTTTAATTCGTCTGTGAGAGTACATCGTGGAAAATCGTCTCATATAATGCATGAAATCACTCCAAGCTCCTAATTTGAAAACTATAGTACTTACAAAAGCAATGTATACAATGATCCGGAGCAATGATGAACAGGCATTCGATAATATGAGTGAGGAATGTGGAAACAAAACTTTGTCGTTCAGGAATCATTGTGGCCTGTTCCAAGTCAAGCGATGGTTGAGCAGGCCAAAAAACATGGCAGGTTTAAACAACAGTGGGGTTACCCAGGAAACGCCTTGAGAGCCCAGCGAGTGAGGAGGCCGAGGATCGCCTGATGAAGGATATAATTAAATAAGGCCATTAATTATTTTCAAAAAGTGTGTTTTAATTAACCCAAACACCCAATTTTCACTCTTGCCCTTCCTTGGAGTTTTCTTAGTATGCATGCAAAGTTTCAGGCTGCTTGGCTTTTGGAGTTATGGAGGAGACACACTGACATGCCAACACACATTGACATTTATTAGTGTAGATGTCGTAGAATGTAGTTTATTTAAATTTGAAGTGCACTCGAAATTTAAAAAATTTTGCAGAGTGATGCAACTCGATATTCCAGGGGAAAAAATAATCATAAAACTGTGCATACATGAAAATATCCATGAATGAAAGTCGGCCCGTGGAGCATCACTCCCACGCATGTTGGGTAACGTGACCGGAAACAGCGGCAGAGCAGGTGATCTTGCCTGGGTACAATCGCTTCCTAATGGAGCTGGTGTTTCGTGATTTTATGGCGGTATGATTGGAGAAGTGTCTGTGGGTTTTTTTATCGTTGACCAACGATATACAGTGAGTGGTAGAAACAACTCACAAATATTTATTGTCATGTTGCAATGAATATCTTAAGAATTGCACGATTAAATATTTAGTGGACCTCGATCAGGTACCTTGGTTATAACAAACATTCAGAATATGTTTTCCCTGTTTTCTGAATCCATATTGTTGGAAAGGCCAAATATAAAGAAAGATTTCTTTGTCCAGGAAAGTAAAATGCAGACATAAGGCCCTACGTTCAAATGTCATCGATATACAGATGAGATTGCCAAAATTAATTATCCAAAACATCAAAAGAAACAATCATTTTATTATTCCCTGCATTTATGCATCACCCTCATGGCGAAACACACCGCCCAGGGATGCCATGGAGGAAAGCGGCGGAAACATTCAACAGAGCGAGGCTTGCTTGGACCCACCCCTGGGCCCAGTCTGGGCCAGTCTGGCATTAATCACACCCAGTCTGGGAAAAAGGCACAGAGAGACTGAATTCAGATTTTATCTTTTTACCATGACCACCGAAGGTGGATGGAGATTACATTTTCACCCCTGTTTGTTTGTCTGTCCATCTGTGTGCAGGATATCTCAAACAATTATGGACGTATTCGGACGAAACTTGGTGGACAAGTTGGGTGTGAGACAATTTATTCGATTTTGGTGAAGACCTGGATCCGGATACGAGAATTAAGAAACGAAAAAAAATTGAAGTGATTCTTCACCATTGAGAGATGGGCCCAACAACGATATGAAGCATGATATTTCAAAAAGTTGTAGATGGATTATGACAAAACTATGTGGATGAGTTGAGTATGTGACAAGAACAAGCTCATTAGACTTTAGTTCAGGTCTGATCGAGATCTGGCCTATCAGTGGGGATACAAAGCGTAAACTGCTCAGCCTGGTGGAGGTATGCCCTCTACCAAGAATCGTTGTAGTTAACTGAATTTATGCTTCAAAGCAGTGCTTGGTATTCCCAGTAAAGACATACCTTCTTCATCTTCTCTTGAAAACGTACGTACAAAATGACTTAATACTGTAATGTCCCGCAATTATCGTCGAGTCGGAAATTGAACCTGGATCTAACATAGAATCACTATCTCTCTTCCAGCCTGTTAGATCAATCCTTACCAATCTAAGTTTGAACAATTACATGAAAAAGGAAAGATGCTAGCTTATATTACCATGATGAGGAGTCGAACTTGCTCTGTTGTTACGGACGTGCAATGTGGGAACAGTTACATGAATATGATAATAACTGTTTGTTTTCCACTTTTGGTTTCTAAGTTCACTATTCACCCCTCATTATTTGTCTTCGACTTAACTATAAACTGCATCTCCAACCGTTTCCAAGCAACTCATTAGAATGTAAAGGATAGTTTTATTTTCTAACTTTTGACGTACTCTAGCTACGTTAAAAATGATGAAAGCTGTAAACTGTTCAATGAAGAGCTCATTCATTCTTGATTTGTTCGAGTTGTTTAGGTGCTTGCAGAGTTGCAGACTGCAAACACAATCCACTTCAACAATTTAATATACAAGGCTTCTATTTGTTATGTCTGCATGTAGGATATATCTTTACTCTCTGTTTAAACTGTTATATAAATAGCTCATTATGATCAATTGTTGTTGAAAGGAACAGTAGAAAGAGAGGGAGACACAACAACAGCGGGGTTGAGGGACAAAATAGAGGGAGAGTTGAAGAAACAAGGGATGTGGGGAAAAATGAGAGCAAGGGGAAGAACAGGGGATGGACAAGATGGATACAGCCACAAACTGTTAATCACAGAAGTGGAAGGAAAAACTGTAAAACCCAGAAAGATGTGGGCTTTGGTGGGGGGGGGGAGGAGTGGTTAATTGGGGTCGAAAAGATTATGGGTGTGGAAGGGGGAGGTGGCCAGATGGAGGTAAACAGCTGCCTTAAATCCCCAGAGGGAAGAATGAAATTGAAGAGACTAAGTAAGTTGGTTCCATGTAGGAGGTTGTTAGATAGGGTGAGGGCTTGTGGAGTGGCTGGTCAGGAAGCTAATTGGATTGGAAAATGGGGTGGTAGGAAGCAAAGGATGGCTGTGAGTGTGAGGATATCTTACTGGGAGGATGTACATCATGGTGTTCCTCATTGGTCAGAACTCGGACCATTATTAAATATTTACACCAACGATTTGTGTTGAAGAGTCGGCTTTCTCAACATGATGATGAAATGAAGCTTGGAGGAAAGGTGAAGAGCAGAAGGGGATGGGGGTGGGGAAGGTGGTGGTAATCAGATTCACAAAAGTCAAAATACTTTGATAGGTTGATCAAAATATGCAGTTTAACATTAAAAAACAAAGTTTAAGGTGCTGGGGATGGGTAAGAATCTTGCTATAATTCACCGTCTGTCTGTCTGTCTGTCTGTTCCCAGGGACCGCAAAAACGGCTGAACCGATCACAGCCATTTTAGGGGTGTGTAATCCTGAGACCCCTTTTTTTTGCATACCTTGTCGAGGCTCGTATGAGAGCTAACACACAACGCACAGCAAGGGGGGCATGAGACAAGGGGGGCGGGAGCGGGAAGGACAAAACAGTGGGGAACAGAGACCGGAGATCTGTGGAAGGGAGAGGGATGGGGCAGGGAACATGGGGAATATAAGATGGACATGACAGGGTCTTTCAGGAAGAAAAGCAGGGAATTTGAAGGAGGTGGGCTTGGGTGGATTATCAGGGGGTAGAAAAGATAAAGGATTTGGATGGGGGATAAGAGGTGGTGGTGAACAGCTGTTTTGAAGACCAGGAGGGAAGAATGGGATTGAAGAGAGTGAGGGAGTTTATTCCAAAGGCGGGAAAAAAGAGGAATTAAAGAGTGAAGGTGAGCAGTGATTCGTGATTTTGGTAGTTTTACCAGAAGGGGGTTGTTGGCGGACCTTGAGCGCCCTGCGGAAATGTGGTGGGGACAAATCGCAGAGAGAGCAGGGGGGCAAGGCTGGAGAGGAGATGGTAGAAGACAGAAAGACCACCGACCAGCCTGTGGTGAGAGAGTGAGAAGCACAAAGACTCAGCCTCATCGTGGGAGATGCCAATGATCCGAAATGCCTTGGTTTCCACAGCATGAAGCCAAGAAAGGTGGGAGGAAGAAGCACCAGCTCAGAGGGGAGGGCAGTACTCCATCAAGCTGCGGACGAACGCTTTGTAAGTGGTCAGGAGCTCAGGTGGGCCAAGGAATGACTTTGCACGACGGAGGATTCCCAGTCCGCGACTGGCTTTAGAGGCCATGTTTGAAATATGGTTTTCATAGGAAAGGTCATGGCAGATAGAGAGACCCAGAAGCTTGAATGAAAGGACTTCTTCCAGAGGATTGTTGAGAAAGTGGATGGGGGGGGGGGGGGTTCTAAACTGTCCTTTCAGAGAGACATAGTGAGAGTGTGAGATTTGTCCGGATTGAAAGACATGTTCCACGTGTTGGACCAGTTTGTGATTTTATCCAGATCTGCAGTGAGCGAAGAAGCTGCTACTTGCCGGTCTTAGGGATGACCAATGGTGTGGCAGAGGGTGAAGTCATCAGCAAAGAGATGTAGAGGATTTTCCAGAGAGTCGGAGAGATCATTGATGAAAACCAGAAAAAGAACAGGGCCCAGAACGCTACCTTGAGGAACTCCAGCCTGGACAGGAAGAGGGGATGAAAGAATTCCATTTAGGGCCACACGTTGACTGCGACAGGAGAGGAAGTCTGCGAGCCATGAGTGGAGATGGTCTTGGATACCATAGGAAGTGAGTTTGGTGAGCAGGGTAGGGTGTCAGACCGTGTCAACAGTAAGCGATATGTCTCGGGATATGGCTCTGATTTCATGTCCGGCATCGAGGACCTCCATCCATTGTTGGGAGAGCAGAAGCAGCATATCCAGGGTAGAGTGACCTGGTCTGAAACAAAATTGATGATGAGAAATCAGGATATTGGAGAAGAGGAAGGATTTAATGTCTGAAGATGATGGATTCCATAACCTTGCTGATGATTGGCAGATGGCTGATTGGTCTGTAGTTGCAGGAATCTGTTTTTGCACCTTTTTATGAAGGGCAGTGATGTTTGCTGATTTCCAAGCAGATGGCAGATGACCTTGAGCAAATGAGAGGGTGAATAGAACAGAGAGAGGGTGGGCAAGAGCAGACGAGCAAGTTTTTAGGACACGTGGGCCGATGTCTTCTAGACCGGTTGCAGAATCTGAGTCGAGGTTTGACAGCAAGCTCTCCACCTTGTCAGGAGAAAAGGACACAGAGTCCAGGGACAGTTGGGTGCGACTGGGTAAGGTGGGTAGAAAAAGTGATGGGTTTTGGACACAAGATTTAGATGCAAACACCGAGTTGAGGTGTTCAGCCTTTTCAAGTGCGGTATCAGCAGTGCGGTCATTTGAAGTAAGGGAGGGGATGAAGAGGGAACATACACCAGAAACAGATTTGATTAGACGCCACGAGGATTTTGAGGAGGGAGAGGTTTGAAAGTTCAGACCTGAGCTTTGAAAGATACACACTTGTTCCGAGCTTTATGGAAGGAACTGAGATTACCCTCAGTTGGGCTTGCTTTCCATGAGGCAAAGGCAAGTTGATTCAGGACAACTGCCTCACCACAAGCTTCAGTAAACCAAGGGTGGGAGGAAGGGTAGGACAACTGAAGACGAGAGGGGATAAATCTGTGCATGAGGGAGAGCAAGTTTCTTTGAAAGAATTCCCAGGATGAGTTGATGTTGGAGAAAGTAGTGATAGGAGACCAGTCTATTAGTTTAATGGCTGCTTGGAGACCCTGCCAGTCGGCTTGAGTGAAATGCCAGACTCGACGGCGGTGAGGTGGTTCTCTGATAATAGCCAGAGAGATGTCCACTTTGACAAGGACGTGGTCAGAAGAACCGATTGGAGCGGCGGAAAAGCAACAGATATTGTCAGTGAAATTTGTCAAAATCAGATCCAGAAGAGATGGAGTACCATTGGTTGAGATCCGGGTCGGGAAATTGACCAATTGAGTCAGTCCCAAAGTGTCGCAGAAAGCTTTTGCTGAAGTGCCATGACAGGTGAGAGAGGTACCCACACCTAGCCAACTGGCATGACAATTGAAGTCGCCTCATATGAGGAAGAGAGAGTTTGGATGAGAAGATAGAAGTTGGTCCATGTTTTCGGATAGTGAGGTGTAGATGGAGTCATCACTGTGAGGTGGATGGTACAGTACACATATAAACATGAGGTTGGAGTGGAGGGGAAGCCGAAGCCAGAGGTATTCCTGGGGGTGTGGGGGAGTGAGGGCAGTGCATGGAGAGTGAGGAATAGAGTCTTTGATGAAGAGAGCAACTCCTCCACCAGGGCGAGGCTCAGGTCTGTCAAACCAGAGGAGGGAGTAACCAGGGAGAGATACTTGGGAGTCAGACACGTCTTGGGGGAGGAAAGTTTCTATTAGGCAGATTATGTCTGGTTTGTCAGTGGCAACCTGTATGGAAAGATCTGAAAGGTTTCAGCAAAGGCCCTGGATATTTGAGGTCCACACTTTTAATGAAAAGGTAGGGGAGGTGGCTTTGGGTGCAAGGGGGTGGGGGAGGGTAGGACAAGGGACGAGGTGGGGAGGTAAGGAGGGTTGTTGAAAGAGTGTGGGGAATTGCAGAATAGCTCGGGGAGGGGCCGAATGAGGAGGAGAAAAGGCTCTGTGCTGCTGGGGGAGAGGGGGGACAAGAGAGGGGGAAGAAGGCAGTTGAGGGTTTGAGGAGGTGGAGTGAAGAGATGGAGGTGAGAGGACAGTGGAAGGAGGCAGCTTTGTGGATGGGAGGGCGGCAACTTTGAGAAGGATGAGTGAGGGGTATGAATGGTGGGAGAAAAGTGAGGGGGTTGTTTTTGAGAGAGGTGAGAGGGAGGCTTGGAGGGAGAAGAGTGGGATGGTTGCTTTGAGAGTGAGAGTGAGGGGGAGAGGGATGAGTTGGCACTGAAGTTGGAAAAAAAGAATGGTTGATGGAAAGTGAACATTCATAGCAAACTGACGTTTTAAAAAGTTTTAGGTCAGAGATGCGATTTAACACAATTCTTGATGGATGCAATAAAGGCGAATTCAGAGAATGGAGAGAAGAAACGCTGTAACAGTTGGATTTTTTTGGCAAGGTATGAAGGAAAGGTCGAATTGAGAGCAGTCTGTTTGAATAGCAGAAGAGTAGTGCATTATGATGGAGTAAAGAGTACCACATGTGCGAAAGAGGAAGATGAAGCATTATAAGACATCGTTTTTAGCTCGCCTGTTCGAAGAACAGAGAGCTATAGCGATACTCCCGGGCGTGAGCGTCAGCGTCAGCGTGAAAATGTTAAAGTTTTTGGTGCAAGTTATTTTTTCCTTTCTCATGTTTTTATCTACCACACTATTTTTTGTTATACGCCCAATATATATATATATATATATATATATATATATATATATATATATATATATATATATATATATATATATATATATATTCTTCTTCTTTCGGCTGCTCCCGTTAGGGGTCGCCACAGCAGATCATCCGTATGATCCGCATGTTTATTTGGCACATGTTTTACGCCGGATGCCCTTCCTGACGCAACCCTGGTCGCCTCTTACGACAAACAGGGAGATGGTACACCTATTTTAACCGGGATATACACCGGCCCAATATACTGGTACTTATTTCGCCGACCTCGGAAGGATGACAGGCTGAGTCAACCCCCTGGTGTATTAATTCAGTGGCCCAACGGGGCTTGAACTCAGGACCTTTTGGATCCCAAGCCACTGCCCTAACCACTGCGCCAACACCAGGCTGATATATATATATATATATATATATATATATATATATATATATATATATATATATATATATATATATATATATATATATATATATATATATATATATATATATATATATATATATATATATATATATATATATGTAGGGGTGTATTACGTGTTGTCCGTCCGTCCATCTGTCTGTCTGTCCGTCCATCCGTTCCTGTCCGCACTCTAACTCCCAAAGTTTTCAACTTTCACGTTTCATATTTGGTACATAAGTACAGACTGTGGAGACGGTGTGTCACGGCATACGTTCGTCATCTAAAGTGGTTGCCATGGCAATCAGGATGCTGTTTTCCATGTAGTAGCACAATTCTGTATATACCTTCTTGTTCAGGCGTATATTGTGCTCACTTGCGCTCTTGTTACTGATTACGATATACAAATACATATATTGCTTTAAAATTATTTGGATCAGACTTGACTGCAATGCTTTATAAAAAATATAAATTATTAGACGAGTCTTTTAAAAATGATAAATGTATAAACAGGTGAGCATTGGGTGGCTTTGACACCAACTCTGGTTTTTATTATTATCCCGCCCCCTCCCGGAGGGAGGGAGCGGGATATTGTAATCGTCCACTTTGTTTGTCTGTCTGTCTGTTCGCAAGTTTATGGCAAAACGGCTTTAGCAACCACGATCAAATTTAATCCACGGGTTTAATCCTGGTTGCATTGAACCTTGGACGACCCCATTAACTTTTCGGTCCAATTGGATCAAAGGTCAAGGTCAGGAAAAGATCAAAATCGTTTTTCGCTCATAACTTCATCAAAAATGATCTGATTTACTTCAACCTTAGCTTATAGTGAACCTTATTCTATTTGTCACTTATAATCCTACCCATTCCTATAGTGAAAAATGCATATTTGTGAAGATCGGTAGGGTCCGAAGTTTTGTGGGTCATGGCCATCTGTAAAAATTACAAATTTTCCATTAAAACTAAAACATGGTTACGAAAATACAACTTTAGAGGAAAACGGCGAGCTCAAACACTGTCAAATTGTATCCACAGGTGGGTAATGAACCTCAGACAACCCCATTAACTTTTGGGTCCAATTAGGTCAAAGGTCAAGGTCAGGTCACGAAAAGGTCAAAATCTTTTTCGCTCATAACTTCGTCAAAAATGGTTTAATTGACTTCAAACTCAGACTAAAATATTCCTTATTCTGTTCCTTATAAACAACATTCAGGTTAAGGATATATCAAATTTAAATTTGATCCCCAAAATAACTTTATGCCTTCGATGGGCAGGATTTGTTGTGCCTGGCACCACTTGTTATTTATGTTTGAGAGAGTTTTCAACAGATTAGTCATGGAAGTGTTGTAGAAAAAATTGAGGAAGAAGAAGAAGAGGAGGAAGAAGAGGAGGGGATGAGGAAGCAGAAGAAGAAGAAGAAGAAGAAGAAGAAGAAGAAGAATCGAGACTCGTGGGTGTGCAAGGAGAAAGGTAGCGTTTTTTTTTGTTTTTAAGATAATAAATAGACTGAATAGTTGGAAGGATATGGGGGACGTTAGGAAAGTGGGGAAGATAGAAATTGAAGGTAATGGGGAGAAAAAACAAATAAACACGATCGTACACAGAGGGGAACAGGTGGGCCTCAAGCCTCAAGAGTAGGCCTCAATCACCCGATAAGACAAGGTCGACAAAAACTCACAAAATAGCACGATTTTTGAAACAAACCGAACTAGGAAGACACAGTGACATGTCGGTGGGAAAATAAACAGTTAAAACGGGACATAACGACCGAAACTTAACTTTCAGATCGTCAGCAGAGAGTCCCGAAGGAGACCTGTCGACGCTCCAAACCCAGAACCGGAAGTCAAACCGGAATTCCAAAACCTAGAACCTTGATCCAAGCGGCGGCTTTGCATAGAGAAACTGCATGTCGAGCTTGGATTCCGATACCGATTCCACCGTCATTAGTGACTCTGACGATTCTCAATAGTTGAAACTGATCAGTGGGATTTTGAAGACACTATTGGAGTGATGAAAACACTTCTGGGGGAATTGTGGAGCCGTATTGTTTAAAGCCTGATGGAAGCAACTTGGAGGAAGAAGGTGGAAGTGAAGGTACAGATGTGAAAAAGATGAAACGCAGGTCAAATGTAAAATACCGCTCGGAAGGTTATTATTTTCGTTCGATTTTTTTTTTTTTTGTATACCTTGTCGAGGCTCGTATGAGAGCAAACACACAATGCACAGCAAGGGGGGTATGAGACAAGAGGGGTGGAGTGGGAAGGACAAAACAGTGGGGGCACAGAGACATTAGGGAAAGATAGCGATGTTGGAGAAAGTAGTGATGGGAGACCAGTCTATAAGTTTGATGGCTGCTTGGAGACCCTGCCAGTCGGCTTGAGTGAAATGCCAGACTCGATGGTGCTGAGGTGGTTCTCTGATAACAGCCAGAGAGATGTCCACTTTGACAAGCATGTGGTCAGAAGAACCGATTGGAGCGGAGGAGGAACAGCAGATATTTTCAGGGAAATTTGTCAAAATCAGATCCTGAAGAGATGGAGTACCATTGGTTGAGATCCGGTCGGGAAATTGACCGATTGAGTCAGTTCCAATGGGATTCACATTTTATATGGGACGAATTTTGTATTAATTTATAAGTCGGTTTACATATTACTTGAGCAGAACTACCCATCATCACCCAGCATACTCGGAAGGAAACAGTGGACAAAATGTGTGACGAATCCTTTGTCCCACCATCGCAGACTGACCATGTGTCTTGTATGTTATGGGATCATCCCATTTCATACCTTCCCCGGATGCCATTTGTGTCCATGCCTTGTCCCACTGTTGTGTCCGTGAGATGTCGATGTCCGGCCCCAGTGGAAGATGGAGTGATGCTATGGTGGAGAGAATATGGATATTTATTTTCAGGTGCTCTTGTGATCACTGCCAGGCAATGGCAACAGGTGTTTGATTCACGAATGAAATCGTCTGTTACATGCGCTGGTAGGTGGGTAGAGATGGTGTTACACTTTCAAGCAATGGCTGTTTCTTCTCCTTAATCGTGGGAATGTCAACCTCCCTCAATTGTGGCGGATAACCACAACATTGAGACATCTCTGTTGTTTTATAACAGTGCTCTGTAAAATGTTTGGAGCACAAAACAACACATTTTGTAGGCCCGATCCACATTCGGATATTTCGGAGAAACCTTGTCCAATTTCTGGCAAACTTCGGGACTTTCAGTCATTGGTGTAGCATGAAACCATCTCGGTTTGTATTCCGATACAAGCACCAAGGACGCAAACTCGGTATATTTGTGGGAAATCGAAAATTATTCGCCATTTGAGTTGAATCATATCGGGATGTAACCCGGAGACAGCAAAAATCTGGTGGTCTACTTCCAGGTGTGACATCATGGCTAACCTGAAGAATGAGAAGATTTCGACCGTTAATCTTAAATCTACATTCTTTATAATTCGGTAATCGGAAAAACACACCTCATAAATATTTTGTAGGATATCAGGGATAGACTAGAGGGGGAGCACTCGGTAGCGTGCAAAACCTCCGCCGCCAATACTGCTAGGTCACTCAAGTGAACCTGATATCCTATTCATTCAATTTGACGTCAACAGTGCACAGTTATAGTTTGCAATTTTCCCTTTTACTTTTAACTTTTACATACTCAATTCATTCGTCATAACTAGATTCCTTGAGACAGAAATTGATTTTACGTGGGTATATCCACCTGAAGTTCCAAAATCAGCTGCAATTATAATTTTGGCATGTTTTTGTTGGAAATTACTTATAACATGTAGAGATGCAAAAAAAAAAAATCGAAATTTTGTTGCAAAATTTGGTTTTATTTTTCTCTAAATTTTTTTGGGATGGAAATCACTTAAAACATGTAGAGATGCAAAAACAAAAATTCAAATATTTTTTTTAAAATGGCCGCCATAGCGGCCATATTGGACTTTGGACCAGGTCCAAAATCTAATAGCATAATCCTTGGACCATACCTAATCCCCCCACCAAGTTTCGTCGAAATCCGTCGAGGAGTTTTTCTGTAATACTGTTCACAAACAAACAAACAGACAGGGGTGAAAACAGTAACCTCCGTCCATCTTCGATGGCGGACGTTAATTAGCGTCGATGTGGTCTGAGCATTTGGGATCCCCTTTCAGTGTTTTTGGCACAGTTGTGTCACGAATCTTGATGATTCCGCTTCGCCTGCACTCTTACGTCTTGGTTCACCATGTCATGTCGTTCTGGCGGTACTGCTATATAATTTCAAAAGACAATGCCCAATCACTCAGTGCACTTTATGACGTGAAATAGCAACAAGCTCAAATGAGCTAAGATCCTCGTCCTCTTAATGATGACGTCATAAAAACGAAATATGACGTCATTGTGATGTATCAGGTTTGCGATAAATTATCAGTGCTAATGCCCGGCTTGATTCCCGCAAACAAAATTCAAACAGCTTGCCTAGTTTTGGAGATAATTTTTTGGCGATTTCCATTAGTGGCGATATTATGACGTCAACTTTTTTCTAGGAAGAATTCCCAAAATCGGAGATGGTTACTGTCTGTGTGTGGGCTTTTTGCATATACATGGCAAGTTTCACGAAGATCCGATGAAAACTCTGGGTTGTGAAACAAAAAATGTCAAAAAATAGGAATGACGTCATAAAAATTGATGACGTCATAGTGATGTATCATATGTGCGGTAATTCATCTCTGCTAATGCCCTGTTCGATTCCTGCAAACAGAATTCAAAAAGCTTGCCCAGTTTCGGAGATAATTTTTAGGCCATTTCCATTAGCGGAGATATTTTGACGTCATAACTTTTTTTCTAGGAGGAATTTTCAAAATCAGAGATGGTTACTGTCTGCACAGGGTATTTTTACATATATATGCCAAGTTTCAGGAAGTTTGAATGAAAACTGTTGGCTGTGAAACAAAAAAGTCCACAAGAAGAAGATGAAGAACAACAACGTGAGTAAGACTTAGAGATCCTCCACGAGGATCTAAAAATCGCAATTACCAAATTTACATTGGAACAGAGACCCTGACTTACTTCATTGGTGGTGAATCTGGGCATTTAAAAAATGCTTGCCCGAAGATTACTTCCAGTGGCACATCCAGACCGGTGGAGCCCGCATTATGCATCCGCAGTGGGGGACCCTCGTGATGCCTCAAACTCGAGCAATCAGCCTGGGTAATCGGAGGTGGAATTAAATCAACCCCAGATAGATGATGAAGGCTTTACTGTTGTTCCTTCTAAAAGGAAACATAAATTAAAACTTTTAATCATTCATGGTCAGCATGTGACGGTGGACTGTCCAAAAAAGATGGTGCCATCTGGCGACCATAATGACTCCCGTTTTGGAAGCAGGAACCTCTGCGGCGACTATTAAAATGCCAAATAGATTTGATACTCTTGCTCCAGAGGATTATGATGCTCCTGCTTGGATTAAATGATAATTATTGTGCATCAGGAAGTACATGTGGCCACTCTGTGGTCACAAGCATCTTGGATGTTAATAACGAATCCATTGTCATTCCTCTCCCTGCAAAGGGTGAAGTGTCTGAAATGTCGAGTCACAAACAACCCTGGACTCATTTGAATCGGAATGTAAAGCTTCAACTGCTGAAATACCAGTTTTGCCCCCAGTCGAAAGCGAAGCTGCTGTGAGTGTGCCTCCTCCTCTTCTTCCTGTTTTGGCAGAATGTGAGGCTCCCTTGATTATTAAAACCCGACATCCAGCTCCACTTCTTGAGCATGACGGTGATGTAATGGACACAGATCATCACTTGGATTATGACTCAGATGGGGCCTCGTCACTTGCTTCAAGTGAAAGCCTCGAAGTCTGGAATGATCCAGGTTTGTCCCAGGATTCGGAGGGTGTTCCCAGTGTGACACCCACCAAAATCATAAGGTTTCTTCATGCCATCTTTCATAAGAAGAAAGTTAAGATTCAAGAGTTTTTTTTCTTGACATGTCCAGCTTTGCAATACCTGCAAAGTGATTACTTCTTAAAGCTGGACAGCATAGCGTTACTGAATCGCAAGTGTATCGCCTCCAGAAATGTATCCTTAAAGTGAATATGGAGCTGTACATGAAGCTTGACCGAGCTCGTGATGCATCGACTGATAACCATATATTGCGGCTTTCTCTATAGAAACCTTAAATATCAATGGGGGTTGTTCTTCCCTATGTAATGCTGCAGTTAAGCAATTTGTTGGGGGGAAATGACATTGATGTTTTACTTTTTGCAAGAAATCACATGCAGTTCCTCTTGTATGAGTGAATGGCAAAGGATAATGAAAGGAAAATGTTTTTTTCGTTGTCTGGAACACTCTAGGGCTGGGGTAGTTGTTTATTTACAACCTTCCTACGGTACTCCAATCAGGCACAGTGCCACTGTTAAGAGCCTTGTCTCAGTTTTCCTTTGTTGATGTGTGGAGAATCCAAAATCCATCTGTCTGCCAATACTTGGGGTTTCAGTGTTCAAATGGCCATCCAACACTTGCAAGATTGGACCATTTTTACAAAAATATTGTTTTTTAAATGTTGTGAGTAGTACTGACATTGTCCTGAGCTGCTTCACAGACTGCTTCATATGGTCGCACTTCGTATTTACCCAACAGTTTGGAATTGTGGTGCTGCCGATTGGACCCTTACTCTAAGCCTCTTAGAAGAACAAGTGTTTCTTGATGCTTTTTGTCTCTTCTGGAGGACCCTACTCTAACGTAAACCTTCCTTTCCCCACCTTGGGCAATGGTGGAACAATGCCAAAGTACAGATAAAGTCTTTTTGCTCGCAATACGGAGCCTATTATACACAAAATGACTCTGCCCTTCAATCCTTGGTTGCCAAAGAAATATCCTTACAATCCAACCTCTCAGCTTACAATGCTGAAAGAATTAAATTTTTGCTGTGTTTTGTGCAAAGCTCGTCAGAGGAGCTCCGATTTGTCTCTGAATGGAGAATTTGTGTCATTTGGATAGTTCTTCCAAGTTCCTTTTTGGATTAGAAGTTCAAATAAAGAGACGTCAGCAGATAACTTCACTAAGGTCAAAGGAAGGAATTATATTGCATGATGAAAAAGACATCAGCGCTTCACGCAAGCATTACTTCTCTGAACCTTATCATGCCAAGAACATTGATAATGAAATTATAAAATCCTTGAGTTCCTCCTTACCCATCTTGTCAAGGTCTGCATGCTCACAGCTGGACAAATAATTTACTTTGGAGGAACTCCATGCTGCTTTAGAAACTTTACCTACAGGAAAGCCCTCCGGCCGAGATAGACCTCCGGCCTGCAGAACTCTATGAAATTGTATGGGACCTCCGGGGACCAGAGCTCCTCGAAATTCTGATTGAAGGCCTACGATCAGGCTCACTGCCATTACCATGCTGTAGGGCTGTACTTCCCCTATCCCTAAGAAGGGTGACCTTCAGCAACTGTACAATTGGCATCCCATCTCATTCCTTAGCACAGATGTCAAAAATATTCTCCAAGGCTCTCACTAACCGGCTCAGGCCTGTGATTGGGGAAATCATACACCCTGAACAATCTTATTCTGTCCCTAAAAGGACAATTCAAGACAGTAATTTTATTGTGCATGATATGATTGATATTATCTGTGCTCTTGAGCAAAGAAATGTTGGTTTGGTTTTTTTTTAGACCAAGAAAAGATCTTTGATACAATTGATCATTTTTTTCTTTTTTTTTTAACAGGCGTTTGGTTTTGGGGGAAATTTTATCTCTTACATACAGTTAGTGTATAATATTTTAGTCTTCTCAAAGTTCACAATATTTTATGTCAACCTTTCCCAGCCAGTGCAGGCATGAATCAAGAATGACATTTGTGTGACCTCTTGTATTCTCTCACAGTTGAGCCTTTGCTCATTTGGTTGCGTGCACATTTTCTTGGTTTCCTTCCCCAACCAATGGCGAATCCAGTTTAGGTGATCACCTATACAGATGGCCTTTGTACAACTGTTCATTTGGACGAGGAAATTATTGCCTTGGTTCATTGTGTCCATTAATTCAGTTTGGCAAGCTCCACAAAAGTGAACTGGAAAAGGAGCAAAGCTCTCTACCTCGGTCCACAAAATGGTGCCAACTACTCCAACCCTGCCCGAGCAGCTTGAATGAGTGTGGGATGGAATTCCTCATCTCGGCGTCTTTCTTTTCTCGGGACTCAAAATTCTGTTTTGAAAAATTATGAATCTTTAATAGTTAAAACTGAGCAATGGGGTGGCAATCACCGCATGTTGGTCGGTGGTCTTTCTGTCTTCTTCTGTCTCCTCTCCAGCCTCGCCCCCCCTGCTCTCTCTGGGATTTGTCCCCAACACATTTCCACAGGGCGCTCAATGTCCGCCAACAACCCCCTTCTGGTAAAACTACCAAAATCACGAATCACTGCTCACCTTCACTCTTTCATTGCTCTTTTTTCCCACCTTTGGAATAAACTCCCTCACTATTCATTCCCATTCTTCCCTCCAGGCCTTCAAAACAGCTGTTCACCACCACCTCTTATCATCCCCCATCCAAATCCTCGACCTTTTCTACCCCCGATAATCCACCTAAGCCCACCTCCTTCAAATTCCCTGCTTTCCTTCCTGAAAGTCCCTGCAATGTCCATCTTCTATTCCCCATGTTCCCCGTCCCATCCCTCTCCCTTCCACAGATCTCCTAATGTCTCTGTTCCCCACTGTTTTGTCCTTCCCACTCCCACCCCTCTTGTCTCATGTCCCCCATGATGTGCGTTGTGTGTTAGCTCTCATACGAGCCTCAACAAGGTATACAAAACAAAAAAAAAACTAAAAAACTAAAATGGTAGGAATTACTTAATCAAGTTTCGTATTGGAGCTGAACCCTTGTTATAAACAACCTCATGGCATCAATGCTTTGGCATATTTTTATGGTACTACAGCCCACAGATTTTATTCTTAAAAAAGTCAACCTATTTTTTTTTAACTTTTTGTGGGGGGGAGGAGGGTTCCAGCCGGGTGTGCTAAGTCTGCCTGCTGCTAAAGGTGGACAGGGGCTGATCGCTGTTACTAGTAACTTGGTGGATTTTCGCCTCATTTCACTGCGTAGGCTGCTGTATACGGACGTCTCGTGGAAAGCCTTCACTCACTGCCTGCTTAGACAAGCAGGGAAACTTGGCTAGGATCAAGAATTGTTTCTTATTGATAGCAAAAAAGCTGACATCCCATCAGTGCCCCTGTTTTACAGAAGTATGCTGGAAGCATGGCAGGCAATTACTGTGTGCCATGATAACAGTAACGACTCCCTCAAAAATTTTTAAAGAACTAATCTTTTTAAACCCTATTTTTTAAGGAGTCTCTAGTGACCACTCTGTTATACAAAAGTTTGTTGATGCCGGATGTACCGATGTTAAACATTTGAGCACCCCTTCTCCTTACAAGTGGATGTCAGCTGCTGACATTGCTACAGCCACGAGAGATAGGTCCACTCGAGTCATAGCGAGGATCTTTTCTGTGATTCTGCGCTTTTTAAAACAAACTGGGTGAAAATGGGTTCACAGGTGGAAGCTAGCTCGCCCTCCTTTGTCCCAACATTCTTTTCCAGGACTTTTACTTCATTACCTCCACCACCGAGGGTGAAGGAGGTTATGTTTTCACCCCTTTCTGTTTGTTTGTTACTTGCAAAATCTAATATTTTTCAAGTATATTGGACAGTCGATTTTGTCATTTTGTCTGTCTGTCTATTTGTCTATGTGTCTTTCTGTTTGTCGCCTACAGGTCACAATTCTAAACCGATCATCATTAAACTTTACCAAGTTATAGAGGTAGTCTCAACTGAGAAGCCTATTGATTTTGAGGGCAAAGGTCAAAGGTTATCTTGAGGTCAAATTTCTGAAATTGTCATTTTTCATCCAATCGACTTGAAATTAGAACAAATTTGCATATTGCGTCACTGAATTAGAAAACCAATTATTTTTGAGGTCAAAAGGTCAAAGGTCTCAAAATTTGACTCAAGGTCAGATTTCTAAAATCATGAATTTTTCAACTGAAAAATCATCAATTTACATCCTATTAACTTGAAAGTTGAACACGATTTGCATAGTCCATCACTGAATTTGGAAAGCAACTATTTTTAGGCCAAAAGGTCAAAGGTAAACACAAGGTCAAACTTCTAAAATCATCAATTTTAATCTGAAAAATATTCAATATTTGTCCGATTGAACTGAACTTCAATTAAGATTGTGAATTTTAATCTTAATGAAATGGACAATTTCATGAATCCATGTTAACCTTTGGAGAGGGGGGGGTGGATTTTGCAAGTATCATGCTCTGCACGATGTCTTCTTCTTGTTTGTTAATTGCCGGAATCCTTCGGATTTCGGCAATTATGTTGGTCGGTTGTGTGTGTCATTCTGTGTGTCTGTCTGTTTGTGTGTATGTTTGTTTACCCTGTAGCAGCCACACTGTTTCAGCGATTATGACCAAACTGGGTACAGACGTCAGCCATGGTCCAACTTAGACACTTGTCGTTGTTGGTGAATGTAGGTCAAAGGTCAAGGTCAAGGTCACCGAAAAATCGAAATTCTTATTTTCGCAATAACGTCCGCTAAAATGGTCGTATCGACTTCAAACCAAATGCAAAATGTGCATCTTCCAATACTGCATCCAACCATATGTCTCATTTGGGTGTTCTACCAACACCCTTCTTAGCGGTCGGGGGTCGAATGTCATAGGGGTCGGGTCAAAACTTTCAAATTGCGATACAAACGCCATTTCAAGTCCGATTGACTTTCAAGTTATGATCATGACCAAAGTAAGTGTGATAACTCATTAAACAGGAGCACGATCGACTTGTAAGAACCAAATTGATTTCCAGGTTTTTGTTTTTTTCAGAGATCATGGACATATGGCAAAATTATTCTGGCAAATCCTTGCTCAACGAGCAATTTCATTTGTTTGTTTGTTTGTGTGCAGGATATCTCAAAAAGTTGTGGACGGATTTGAATGAGACGTGGTGGACATGTTGGGTATGTGACAAGGAAGAATTGATTCAATTTTGGTGAAGATCTGGATCCAGATCCGTATCGATAATTTTTTGAGTGATTTTTCACCATTGAGAGATCGGGCTAAACCAATATATAACAGGATACCTCAAAAAGATGTGGACAGATTCATATGAAAGTTCATGGACAAGTTGGGTGTGTGGCGGAAGAATTGATTCAATTTTGGTGAAGATCCTAATCTGGATCCGGATGCGAGGTTTATTTAATTTTGAAGTGATTCTTCACCATTGAGAGATGGGGCCAATATATATATATATATATATATATATATATATATATATATATATATATATATATATATATATATATATATATATATATATATATATATATATATATATATATATATATATATATATATATATATATATATATATATATATATATATATATATATATATATATATATATATATATATATATATATATATATATATATATATATATATATATATATATATATATATATATATATATATATATATATATATATATATATATATATATATATATATATATATATATATATATATATATATATATATATATATATATATATATATATATATATATATATATATATATATATATATATATATATATATATATATATATATATATATATATATATATATATATATATATATATATATATATATATATATATATATATATATATATATATATATATATATATATATATATATATATATATATATATATATATATATATATATATATATATATATATATATATATATATATATATATATATATATATATATATATATATATATATATATATATATATATATATATATATATATATATATATATATATATATATATATATATATATATATATATATATATATATATATATATATATATATATATACATATATATATATATATATATATATATATATATATATATATATATATATATATATATATATATATATATATATATATATATATATATACATAATATATATATATATATATATATATATATATATATATATATATATATATATATATATATATATATATATATATATATATATATATATATATATATATATATATATATATATATATATATACATAATATATATATATATATATATATATATATATATATATATATATATATATATATATATATATATATATATATATATATATATATATATATATATATATATATATATATATATATATATATATATATATATATATATATATATATATATATATATATATATATATATATATATATATATATATATATATATATATATATATATATATATATATATATATATATATATATATATATATATATATATATATATATATATATATATATATATATATATATATATATATATATATATATATATATATATATATATATATATATATATATATATATATATATATATATATATATATACACACACTCGTAGTAATGCCTGGCGTTGCTCGGGCTTTTCTTGCAAATTTCCTGAATAGCTGTTAGCGGTTAGGGGTTAGCGGTTAGGGTTAGCGGTTAGCGGTTAGGGTTAGCGGTTAGGGTTAGCTGTTAGGGTTAGCTGTTAGAGTTAGGGTTAGGGTAGCTAACCCTAACCCTAACCCTAACAGCTTGGCGTAGCGTAGGTAAACAGCGCCCGGGGCAAAGTGGAAATTTGCGTCCCCCGTAGCCCTTAAACTTGAGTGGATTTGAATGGAAAATCCCATAACGGATATCGATTTGTCGATTTTTTCGAATATCGGAAGTGTTATGGAAAAATTTATAGCCAATGACCTAAGTTGGACCAAAAGCCATAATCATACTGATTTTGAATAGAATCCGTTGGAGTTTGTGAAAATGCATCAAAACGAATTTTGAGGGGCCTCTTCAGGAAGACAATAATATCATCAGTATATGTGCCAAATCTTATTTCATTTCATGCAGTAACAAAAATCTGATGGTGGAACAGAGAAAGGGGCGTGCCAAAATATATATATGTACAGTGCTCCCTCACCTATATGCCTGGTGTTGGCTTAATGGTTAGGGTGGTGGGCTTGGATCCTTGGGTCCTGAGTTCAAATCCCGCTCACCTGTTGAATTAACACCAGGTGGGGTTAACTTGGCCTGTCATCCTTCTGAGGTCGGCGAAATGAGTGCCAGCATGCTGGTATCCTGTGTCGTAGTGGCGACCCGTCCAGGATTGTACCCAATAGCCAAGGAGACTGCTTTGGCAGCACCAACGCTCTGCACAGAGTATGGTCCCAATCTCCTCCTCCTCCTCACCTATCGCGGTTAATGCGTTCCAGACCCACCCGCGATAGGTGAAAATCCGCAAAGTAGAAACCACATATTTATTTAATGATTAAAATATATTTAAACGTATTTTAAACCATTATACAGCATCCACACACTCTTATTAACCTTCCCCACACATTTAATCAGTTATTTTAAAAAAAAATTAAAACATTTTCTTCGGAAATGCTTCTTCATGGGGCTGCAAAGCCAAAGACCAAAAATAATTTTTAAAAGACTATATTGTGCTATTAAATATAAAAAACATATGGGTACTGACCTATGAAGATATGATGATGATGATGATGATAGCTGTGCAGTACTGATGACGATGAAGATGACGATGATGAGATGAATGTAGTGCTGCACAGCCAAGAAGAGCATTGAATCACTTCTACTGGAGGCGCCTCTTCATCAGGCGCCTCTTCATTGAAAACCTGCGATGTAGTGAAGCCGAGAAAAGTGAACCGCGATATAGCGAGGGAGCACTGTATATATTGTTACGGGCCGGGCGTCAGCCGCCAACCGACCTCTCTGAACGGAGCAACAAGTCGAGTCGGCCCGACCAGTCACCCGGAATATAGATCGCCGCCCGGATAACTCCGAGCGACGGGTCCTTGTACAAGAACCGAAATACGCCAATCGGCAGATCACGTGGGGTAGGGTCGATTGCCAATCTTCAATTTACCTAAATACCCACGTGATCCAACAACCGGGGTATTCCACCCTCGACGGAACTCGTACGGAACAAACCGCTGAGGCGAGCTTGTCCGTGCGCGATTCCGAGTGGCATAATCGCCGAGAACCGTCGGTCCAAATGTCCCCCTATTACGGCAAAGCAACGGCTTTCTAACTCCCAACACACGAAATGTTCAGTCAATGAGGGAATGGACGCAACGAGCAGGTTTACATTCACACAAGGACATTTATTATAATGAAACACGTATGCAATTAAATAAGGCAAAACACGTATGTAATTATACAAGCAACAAAAGCACGACAAAAGAACTACAACCATCTACTTATTATGTACATTCATTTACACTGAACAGCAGTTCCTCCTTATTAGACGGGCCCACGGACACCCGTACGCGCGCGCGCACACACACACACACACACACACACACACACACACACACACACACACACACACACACACACACACACACACACACACACGGAACGGTGGCTGAGGCCTTTAATCACGAACTCCAGCTCGGAGGACAGGTGAGCTGAAACTCAGAGCTTGACTCGAACCTTTCCACCTCGTGTGGTCTTCAACTTGTCCGGACCAGGGCTCCAGCGAGAGCGAGCTGGATCCAATCGCCGCGATCCTTCCCGAGCTCCTGCGAATCCTCCCGCGGTTCTCAACACGTGCCGGTGAGACGAGGCGCCGATCCTTCCTGTCGATCGTCGCTTCCCCGAGGATCCAAGTCCAAGAAGAGGCCGATGCGTCGCACCAAGCCCGGAAACAAAATGGAGAACAAAAAGCTCCACGAACCAAGAGGAAGAGGAAGAAGAGGAAGAAGCCTCCACTCGCAGCTCGAGCTGAACAACTGGCTCAAGTTTCTTCCAAAACAAAGCAGCGGCCGAAGCTCACTGAGCCAACCAAAGCAAAAAGCTTCCGAAGGCCTCAAGCCAAGCAGGACCCGACGGCTGAACGACTACTCTCTCTGAAGCAAAAAAAAAAGCTTACTCCTCCCACGGGACTCAGCACACGAACTCTGCACACAGTACTCAGAACGGGACTCTTCACGAACTCTGCCAAGGGACTCCCACACGAACTCATCCCACGAACTCAACCCGACCACGGGACTCCCACGAACTCTTTTCGAACAAAGAAAAGATGTCCTCTTTATCCTTTGCACCCACTCCCCCGCACCCAGTGTGACTCATGCCCTCGTGATCCACCCCCTCCCCCCCCCCCGCTCAACCACGTGTGGGAGGGAGTTGTTGACGTCACCGCAAGGTTCTTCTTCCTCTTCACAGAACTGGGGGAGGGACATCTCCATTGTTCGCTCCCTAACTATTAAATCGATCTGCAGCGCATCCAATCGATTTCAAAACATTTAAACAATGGAAGGTGAGCTATCTAAGGAACATGCACTTATCGACATAGCTGACAAAGGGAACCTGTATGTTGTGTGCAATTGAATTCCAAATTCTTAACACCACCCCCTCCCCTTTTTACAGACTCGTCCCGAGTCGTCAAATTTTCGTGTGACCACCATGTGTAAGTTTTCCCCAAGTACGTTCTACCTTCAGATCCCTGAGTGCGACATTTTTTTGAACGTGTCCCAAAAATAAATAACCTAATGCGCTGCGTAACTAACTAAACAAACTCTCACAGACTCATTCGGACAACTTAACTAAAATTGCCGGCGCTAAAACAAACATGCAGGTGGGGTTCCACGTATTTACAATCTTAACTTATCGATTACATTACACTAACGATGGCGCAGGACTTGTGATCTGTGAAAGGGGAAAGGCAAAAGTCATAGCAAAGTCTTTGGTGCAGGGGAATGGATGGAGATGGTCGCAAAACACAAAAAATGGACTGGATGCACAGGCTGCCTGCAGGGCAGTCCTCACAAAACTGGATGGTCCTGGCGCGCATGGTGATGGATGGACACAGGGGCAAACACAAACAAGGGCAAGCAGGCATGGGGTCATGGCAGAGGCAAGCAAACGAGGCATGGCAAGGTAAGCCCATGCAGAACAGGCAGCTGCAGCACAACAGGCCGGCAGGTGAAGCTGGCCGGCCTCTGGTGTGGTTCCATCAGCTCTGGAGGGAGTGCGGTGGTGCCGGCCGCTCTGAAGGTGGGCTCGGACCTAGCCTACTGTCTCCTCCCACTCTATCACCTTTGCCTGTCTCTGTCCATACCCGCTCCCTTAATTTGCCACAAAAACAACAAAATTTATCCCCTCTTTATTTTTATTTCCCTTTTACAATTGTCTCCCTAACCGCCTTTATCATCATTGTCTGGCTAGCCTATCATGTCCACCTAGCCTACTCCCAACCCCTACGTTCCCTCTCTGGAGGGGAATAGGGAGAGACTAGTGTCCTGTCTCGAGGCCTAATGAAGCCTCAGAATGGCCTCCTCAGAGTTCAGCGACCTACCAAGGTGAGTCCAGCGGCCTACAACGAGCGAAGGGATGGATGGTGCGAAGGGGTACAACTCCTATCTACCCGAACATTCATTCACCTGAAACTACCCCGGGGCTTTCCAAAAACGCCTCACTTTTAAAACTATCGGTTCTAAAAACCATGATTCCCGTCGCCTGTGTTGGTGTCCATTATAAATTTGGGCCTTGCCCTCAAATTTTCATACGTTCCCTCGCACAATTTCCTGGTTGGGCAGCGTGGCTCAACTGGCAGGAACTCCCCCTCTGCCGAACTCTAACCATGGCACCCCCAGGCCCGCAGGCTGCCTCCGAGCATAGCTGCTCCCTACAACGTGGGGATTGCCCTCTCTGGCATTGCCCCCCTCCAATGCCCATGTGGCGTGTTGATGCCCCCGGTCCCTTTCCGAGGGTCGCCAGTGCCCACTACACTGCCCCTGTTGCATTCTGGCGCTACGGGTCCCATTTCCGATGGGTCGCCCGTGCCCACTACACTATCCCGGCCCCTCTTGGGCCCTTGGCCTACTCTGGCCGACTAGTCCGGTGCCCACTAAACAAAACTCACCTTTCCATAGCCACGCTCCCAGCCGGTCCATGAACTCTTGCACCTCTCCAAATGGGTTTCGTGCCTTCTCTCCACACCAACAACAAAACGACCTCCTGTTAGTAAATTTGAATAACCCACTAGCTAACATTAAACTGACCCCGGGGTCTCTTGGGTGGGAATCACTCCTCCCCCCAATCAGTCATTCGCACCATGCATACCACATTCGCTCCACTCGCACACTTGGGCCCACTGTCCTACACTCATTCCTCACACACTTTCCATTTCGCAACTCACACCAACACTCCACACTGCCATCCCTCTAACTAAATCCCCTGACTAACTCGAGCTCCTTGGTCACCCCTTAAAGCTCATGCACGTTCCATTTACTCTACGTAGCTAAGCTACGTCTCCACTGCACATTTCCAGTCTGTCCGTATCTCCAAAAATCCAAAAATTCCATTTCCTAAATCTAAACTAAAATCCCTCTAACTAATCCATTCCACGGGCACCATGAGGTGCAACCCATGTCCCCATGAAGCTGGTCTAACTAACTCTAACCCATCCTCCAAACTAGTAGTTCCTGTGCCCCCAGACAAGGGGGTCTTCCATGCCTTGCCTGGGAATCCTGTTCCCCGAAGCGAGGCTTGCTTTTCTCAACTCTTTTTTTTTTTCATAATGCGCACCACCAGCGCGGCAGTTCACAGCTGTGCTCTTTTTCCATGACGTCATGGCAGCTGCTTGTGTCCAACGCACCTCGTCCCTCTTGGACGGTACCATCCGGAAGGAATTCCCTTCTGCCGGATTCCAAACACACGTGCAGCCATGACGTCACTCTGCGCATCTCAAAGCAAGCCCCGCATTTCGGGGGGTTCCCCACGCGAACACATGTGCTCTGCTCATCGGAGCTTTACAAACATGCTCGCGTGGAGAACCCATCCGGTCCAAATTCCGAATCCAGCCAAGCTTCTGTCCGTCCGCGGGATCGGCTAACATCCACCGCTGGCGTATCCGGACCGGGTTTCACCTGCGCAGCCGCGCACGTGGCGGCCTTGTGCGTAGCACAGCACGTAGGGGAATATTCCCTCCCCTCGTTCCATAAGGAGGCTATCCGGCTGCTTGCACCGGGTCACGACACATTCCCCGAGCTCCCCCTCATCGTCCTGCGCTCGCTGCTGTGCAAACCCTGGCACGGTTCTCAATTCAGCTACGGCCGCTACTCGGCCCTTATCCTTCATCTGGTCCCGTCGTCGTTGCCGTTCAACGCACACACTCCTGCGTGCCACGACGCTCACACACTCCACCATGGCACTCGGACATGGGGATGCAGTTGCGTTCTCCCGCATACCGACTGTCATCTCCCTCACGTACAGCAACCTCGCACACACTGTCTCTCTCACATATCGCCTTTCACTCACACACACCAAACTACTCAAACACGTGGTTCCTGTCACACACGGTGTTTCATACACACGGTGCTTCATCCACACACGGTGTTTCATCCACACACGGTGCTTCATCCACACACGGTGTTTCATACACACGGTGTTTCATCCACACACGGTGTTTCATAAACACACGGTGTTTCATAAACACACGGTGTTTCATACACACACGGTGTTTCATCCACACACGGTGTTTCATCCACACACGGTGTTTCATACACACACGGTGTTTCATACACACACGGTGTTTCATACACACACGGTGCTTCATCCACACACGGTGCTTCATCCACACACGGTGCTTCATCCACACACGGTGCTTCATCCACACACGGTGCTTCATCCACACACGGTGTTTCATACACACACGGTGTTTCATCCACACACGGTGCTTCATCCACACACGGTGTTTCATACACACGGTGCTTCATCCACACACGGTGTTTCATCCACACACGGTGCTTCATCCACACACGGTGTTTCATACACACACGGTGTTTCATCCACACACGGTGTTTCATCCACACACGGTGTTTCATCCACACACGGTGTTTCATCCACACACGGTGTTTCACACACACACGGTGTTTCATACACACACGGTGTTTCATACACACACGGTGTTTCATACACACACGGTGTTTCATACACACACGGTGCTTCATCCACACACGGTGTTTCATCCACACACGGTGTTTCATACACACACGGTGTTTCATCCACACACGGTGTTTCATCCACACACGGTGTTTCATACACACACGGTGTTTCATCCACACACGGTGCTTCATCCACACACGGTGCTTCATCCACACACGGTGTTTCATACACACACGGTGTTTCATCCACACACGGTGCTTCATCCACACACGGTGCTTCATCCACACACGGTGCTTCATCCACACACGGTGTTTCATCCACACACGGTGCTTCATCCACACACGGTGTTTCATACACACACGGTGTTTCATCCACACACGGTGCTTCATCCACACACGGTGTTTCATACACACACGGTGTTTCATACACACACGGTGTTTCATACACACACGGTGTTTCATACACACACGGTGTTTCATACACACACGGTGTTTCATACACACACGGTGCTTCATCCACACACGGTGTTTCATCCACACACGGTGTTTCATACACACACGGTGTTTCATCCACACACGGTGTTTCATCCACACACGGTGTTTCATCCACACACGGTGTTTCATACACACACGGTGTTTCATCCACACACGGTGTTTCATCCACACACGGTGTTTCATCCACACACGGTGTTTCATACACACACGGTGTTTCATACACACACGGTGTTTCATACACACACGGTGCTTCATCCACACACGGTGTTTCATACACACACGGTGTTTCATCCACACACGGTGCTTCATCCACACACGGTGTTTCATCCACACACGGTGCTTCATCCACACACGGTGTTTCATCCACACACGGTGTTTCATACACACACGGTGCTTCATCCACACACGGTGCTTCATCCACACACGGTGCTTCATCCACACACGGTGCTTCATCCACACACGGTGTTTCATCCACACACGGTGCTTCATCCACACACGGTGCTTCATCCACACACGGTGCTTCATCCACACACGGTGCTTCATCCACACACGGTGTTTCATCCACACACGGTGCTTCATCCACACACGGTGTTTCATCCACACACGGTGCTTCATCCACACACGGTGCTTCATCCACACACGGTGTTTCATCCACACGCGGTGTTTCATCCACACACGGTGTTTCATCCACACACGGTGTTTCATATACACATGGTGCTTCATCCACACATGGTTTCATCCACACGCGGTGCTTCATCCACACACGGTGCTTCATCCACACACGGTGCTTCATCCACACACGGTGTTTCATCCACACACGGTGTTTCATCCACACGGTGTTTCATCCACACACGGTGTTTCATCCACACACGGTGTTTCATCCACACACGGTGTTTCATCCACACACGGTGTTTCATCCACACACGGTGTTTCATCCACACACGGTGTTTCATCCACACACGGTGTTTCATACACACACGGTGTTTCATACACACACGGTGTTTCATACACACACGGTGTTTCATACACACACGGTGCTTCATCCACACACGGTGCTTCATCCACACATGGTGCTTCATCCACACCATGCGTGCTGGAAAGCACGCATTTCGGCACACTCGCAAACAAACATTTCGACACCACACACACACCGGAACAACCACGCTGGGAATTAGCACCACCTCAAGGGGTCCCGGGGTTTCCATAACCCCCAAGCTCCGCGTGCACCCATTCACAGCACTCGCCCCCTTTACCTCGCAAGGCTCGACCGGACTCTCCTCGTCGCGATCCGCCTCAAGGGGGAATATTCCCTCCCCTCGTTCCATAAGGAGGCTATCCGGCTGCTTGCACCGGGTCACGACACATTCCCCGAGCTCCCCCTCATCGTCCTCCACTAACTGTGTGTGTGTGTGTGTGTGTGTGTGTGTGTGTGTGTGTGTGTGTGTGTGTGTGTGTGTGTGTGTGTGTGTGTGTGTGTGTGTGTGTGTGTGTGTGTGTGTGCTCGTCTTTCACCCAGTTTTTATCGTGTAGTCTCTCCTCTACTTTTTATATCTCCCGCATCTCTGTTATTTCTGTCACCTCGTTTATTATTTCCCTCATCTCTACGTGTCTTGCTGTACATGTCTCCATCACCCCTTTTAATTTTTCCCTCTGTGTCACCGTCACTTTCTCTGTCACCTGCTCGAGTCTCGCCCAACGCGTCTCCCGAATTACTTTGTCCTCCCCCGCTTCCATCGCGGGCCGGACAGCCTTGCACTCCCCCCCAGCTCGTTCGTCCCAGCATGTGGCGTCGCCATTACGCACTCCGTTGTCCGCGTTTCACTGCACGCAATTGCCTTCATGCCCGCCTGCAGGCCTCGCCCCATGCTCTGCATCTCACCCGGCAGCGTTTGCACATTCTCATCCATTTGTTGTGCATTCGTATCCATTTTTTTCATCAATGCCTCGAACATGTCTCTTACGTCAAATAACCACGTGACAGTCGGTTCGCCATTACCGGGCGCGGATCTGACGGGGACTGTGAAGGGATTTTGACGGAGGAGGGGAGGGGGGTGTCATACACCACGGCCCCCGCCGCTGCGCCCATTGCGGACTCTGCATTTATTTGCGGGGAATAGTCAACCTGCATAATGGGAGTGTCCTGCATTGTCATTTCGTCCTGAGCCATAGATGCTAACATTTCCAAATCCATTCCTAATCCCTCCTGCCCCTGCTCGCCTTGGCTGAACATTTTCGTGCTGGGAATAAAATTTATAACGCTCGTAATTTGGGGATACGGGGGGGTTTTCTCCGTATACCCCTGATCCGACTCCATGAATTTTGCTACGGAGGCAGAGGGGTTCGTATCTCCACTCCTGAACACCAATTGTTATGGGCCAGGCGTCAGCCGCCAACCGACCGCTCTGAACGGAGCCGCAAGTCGAGTCGGCCTGACCAGTCGCCCAGAATATAGATCGCCGCCCGGATAACTCCAAGAGACGGGTCCTTGTACAAGAAACGAAATACGCCAATCGGCAGATCACGTGGGGTAGGGTCGATTGCCAATCTTCAATTTACTTAAATACCCACGTGATCCAACTTCCAGGGTATTCCACCCTCGACGGAACTCGTACGGAACAAACCGCCGAGGCGAGCTTGTCCGTGCGCGATTCCGAGCGGCTTAATCGCCGAGAACCGTCGGTCCAAATGTCCCCCTATTACGGCAAACCAACGGCTTTCTAACTTCCAACACACGAAATGTTCAGTCAATGAGGGAATGGACGCAACGAGCAGGTTTACATTCACACAAGGACATTTATTATAATGAAACACGTATGCAATTAAATAAGGCAAAACACGTATGCAATTATACAAGCAACAAAAGCACGACAAAAGAACTACAACCGTCTACTTATTATGTACAGTCATTTACACTTAACAGCAGTTCCTCCTTATTAGACAGGCCCACAGACACCCGTACGCGCACACACACACACACACACACACACACACACACACACACACACACACACACACACACACACACACGAAACGGTGGCTGAGGCCTTTAATCACGAGCTCCAGCTCGGAGGACAGGTGAGCTGAAACTCAGAGCTTGACTCGAAACTTTCCACCTCGTGTGGTCTTCAACTTGTCCGGACCCGGGCTCCAGCGGGAGCGAGCTGGATCCAATCGCCGCGATCCTTCCCGAGCTCCCGCGAATCCTCCCGCGCTTCTCAACACGTGCCGGTGAGACGAGGCGCTGATCTCTCCTGTCGATCGTCGCTTCCCCGAGGATCCAACTCCAAGAAGAGGCTGATGCGTCGCACCAAGCCGTGAAACAAAATGGAGAACAAAAAGCTCCACGAACCAAGAGGAAGACGAAGAAGAGGAAGAAGCCTCCACTCACAGCTCAAGCCGAACAACTGGCTAAAGTTCCTTCCAAAACAAAGCAGCAGCCGAAGCTCACTGAGCCAGCCGAAGCAAAAAACTTCCGAAGGCCTCAAGCCAAGCAAGTCAAGCAGGACCCAATGGCTGAACGACTGCTCTCTCCGAAGCAAAAAAAAGCTTACTCCTCCCACGGGACTCAGCACACAAACTCTACCACGGGACTCCCACACGAACTCAGGCCACAAACTCAGCCCTACCACGGGACTCCCACGAACTCTTTTCAAACAAAGAAAAGATGTTGTCTTTATCCTTTGCACCCCCTCCCCTGCACTCGGTGTGACTCATGCCCTCGTGATCCACCCCCCGCTCAAACACGGGTGGGAGGGAGTTGTTTACCTCACCGCAGGGTTCTTCTTCCTCTTCACAGAAGAGGGGGAGGGACGTCTCCATTGTTCGCTCCCTAACTATTAAATCGATCCGCAGCGCATCTAATCCATTTCAAAACATTTAAACAATGGAAGGTGAGTTATCTCGGGAACATAAACTTATCGACATAGCTGACAAAGGGAACCTGTATGTTGTGTGCAATTGAATTCCAAATTCGTAACAATATATATATATATATATATATATATATATATATATATATATATATATATATATATACATATATATATATATATATATATATATACATATATATATATATATATATATATATATATATACATTATATAAGGTTATATAAGGGTTATATAAGGTAGAAAGTTATATAAGATATAATATATATCTTATATAAGAGTTATATAAGGCCGCACGATACGCGAGGTCTTGTCTTTTAGTGTGGTGGTCGTCAAGTCTTTGGTGGTCTTTGGGGGTTTCGCCGTCGGGTGGTTCATCA
>NC_140974.1:22672422-22689922 GCF_056783735.1 Eptatretus burgeri | reverse complement strand
CGAGGAGAATTCGGATCAGGAATGCTACACGCCCACTTCTGATCCGTCCAATCAGCAAGCGCGGGGCGGTTTGGCCCCGCCTCCAGGCACGTCGGTGTGGAATCGAGATGTGCAAATTCTAGGATCAGGGGAGACTCACGCCCCTTTTCCTCCGTCCAATGGGCGAGCGTGGCTCCACCCCCAAGCTCGTTCTGATCCAGAAATTTGCATATGGGTTCTCCTGCCGCCTATAAAGCGCCGAGCGCGGGGCGCATTTGAGCAGTCTTTCGGGGTTTGCAGTCTGTCGGGGTTCGAAGTCTGTCGGGGTTCGGAGTCTGTCGGGGTTCGGAGTCTGTCGGGGTTCGGAGTCTGTCGGGGTTCGGAGTATGTCGGGGTGCTGCAGAGAGAGGAAGCCTGTGGCTTGGAGCATGGTCGAGTCGGTTTGAGCGCAGAGTCGGCCTTGGAGGAGCGGGGAGTCGGCCTTGGAAGGGCGAAGAGAGTTTTGGGGCAGAGTCGGATTGGAGCGCGGAGTGGAGTCGGGAGGCGAGGGCGTACAGGTGGTTTGGCGAGGGCATACTGAGGAGAATTGGGGAAGAGACCGAGTAGTTCGGGTCCGAGGCAAGGAAGACGGTGGTCGGCGACGAGGTCGCGGTGGAATCGCTCGTCGCAGGACCCAAGCAAGCCAGCTATCCTCTTTCCCCAGAGCATCAACAATTCCCCCCTTTTTCCCCCCGCGCTGAGATAGTGCGAAAAGGGGGCCCCGTTCCCACCCCACTCCAAGCAGTGCCAACGAAACCCGCGAAGGAGCACGAAGTAGGGGCACCGCTGCGCCGCCACATTTGCGGCTCATCACAAAGACACGGGTAGGATCCACCTGATCTCGCGGACCTGACCGCTCTTTCAGGTCCCGCGCAAATATTGGCCCACAGGCCCCGTCTGCCCCCTTGTCTTTGAGGGTGGCCCTTTTCTTTTGCTTTTGAGTAAATGTGTTGTTGGCGCCGTCTGTAAAGTAAAACTGTGTAAGTGTTGCCATCTGCTCGCGTAGTCGGTTGTAGATCTGCATTGTTGTGTTTCTTTTGAAGCATTTGATATATGTGCATTCTGTTTAATTGTATATGTGTGCTCTCCGCGTGCCGCGGAATAAATGTGCATCATGTTGAACTGTTTTCCCGTTTCGCTTCGTCTTTTCTTTAATTGAATCTCCATCTTGCTTCATGTAGTGGGCTTAATATGCCCGATAATTAATCGGAACCGTCGAGGCCAACGATAACACTGCTCGGTTATCCCGATAGTACGGAACGGGTCGCTTAAGTGGCCCGTGTCCGGAGTCGACCTGCGGCGAGGTGCGATCGCCCGATCTACCCTCCGCGTGGGTACTTAGGTAGGTCGAGTTTGGAGAACAACCCTATCCCATGCGGGGGGCCGATTGACATGATTGTGGTGAGGCCAAAAGGCTCACCCGTGACTAGCTCCCGGCGTTAGTCCGAGAGGGTCACGACAGAATTGTCCGTCCGGTGGGCGACGTGCCGCGATTCGAGTTACGTGGCCGTTCGCATGCCGGCGGGCGCGAATTCGCAACAATATATATATGTATGTATATATATATATATATATATATATATATATATATATATATATATATATATATATATATATATATATATATATATATATATATATATATATATATATATATATATATATATATATATACATATATATATATATATATATATATATATATATATATATATATATATATATATATATATATATATATATATATATATATATATATATATATATATATATATATATATATATATATATATATATATATATATATATATATATATATATATATATATATATATATATATATATATATATATATATATATATATATATATATATATATATATATATATATATATACATATATATATATATACATATATATATATATATATATATATATATATATATATATACATATATATATATATATATATATATATATATATATATATACATATATATATATATATATATATATATATATATATATATATATATATATATATATATATATATATATATATATATATATATATATATATATATATATATATATTTATTGTTGTGGTTTTCCGCCGCGTTCGACATACGGATGACCGTTTTAGCCCAATCGCGGCCGCTCGTCCACCGAAGGCGACAATCCAGTCGTGACTTTCCAGACCAACCCCGAAATCCAGCCACAGATGCCTTAACACATCATAAACTAGTCAATTATTCTGTCCACGCGCTGCAGGGTCAATCGCCGAATTGTCGATATATCTAACTATTAGCGCAGATAGAAATACTGAGAGTTTATACCTCGATGGGACCTGTACGAAAATGAGCCGCTTAAGCGTGCTCGTTCCGTGTGAGAAGCCGAGCGGTTTTAATTCACCAAATCCCGTTGGACCGTCATTATTTCGTTTGTCGGCCTTAATAGCCAGTTAACCTCCCGAGCGCACCGTGGCGGTCAATGGCAGAAAAGTGACGCAACGAGCTGGTGAACATTCAAACAATGAGGCATTTAATTTCAGTCGGCATGCAGTCAATGAATGGGGATAGGGGACAAGACACGAGCAAAAACCTACAGCCGAGTTCTATTCAATAATGTACAGTCATGCACTTAACCCTTTCTACCTAATAAGACAAGGCGCCACAGACTTTCACGTAAAAACCCAAGGAAAGAAACGGGCTCGTAAGCCTTTAATGTTACTCAGAGCCGGTGTGACCTAAAGGCTCCGAGAGGCCGGGCCGGTTACCTTGCCCCCCTTGGTGGCGACTCGGTGGTCTTCGCTCAGCGACCTTTGGCGTCTCGGTCCCATCTGGTGCGTCGCGAATGCGCCAGTCGCTTGGGCGGCTTGACGAGCAGCTTGAACGGCTGCTTGAACGGCCTCGGTGGCCCGGCTTCGTCGCGGCCCCTTTCTGGCGAGCCTGGCCGGCGACGCTTGGGAGGAGCGAACGGGTCTCTTGCTCTTTCAGAGTTGATGCTCTTTTAGACCCCGTTCACTCCTCAGCGTCGCCCGACCGTATCAGAGCCATGTGCTCGGACCCCCACGCTCTGATCCTGCTGCTAGCTCTGACGACTCCAAGCTCCACTGGTGAACGACCCGTGAACAACGACGACCAACCTCCTCCGCTCGCCAGCTTCACCACCAACTGCTCTCTGCGCGCGTTGCCAACGCGGCTTTTTATAGCCCGAGGGGAGAAGCGCTGGAAGTTTCGCCACCCGAAATCGGTGCTTCCCCCTTTCGCCTTTGAACCTTCACCCCAGGCTGGCTCTGCCCCTTTCAGCTCTGATTGGCTGGCTTTTTCCATGGCAGAGCCCGTTTTGATCCAATTATGCAAATCAGCCGTCTTCACGGCTGATTGCCCACGGAGGCTGGAATGTGGTTCTTCCTGTCGCGCTGAGAGTTCGTATCACGGCATTTTGCCGCTGTTGCTCAGGCGGGCATGATGGTGTCGCAATGTTGATGGCGCTGTGGTGGGTATGGCGTGGTTGTTGAGTTGTTGGCGTTGTGGTGGAGGAGGTGTGGTTGTTGAGTTGTTGGTGTTGTGGTGGTGGCGGCATGGCTGTAGAGTTGTTGGCATTGTGGTGGAGGTGGCGTGGTTTTTGAGTTGTTGGTGTTGTGGTGGTAGTGGCGTGGCTGTAGAGAGGTTGTTTGTTTAAAATAAAAGATAGAAAAAGAATAACGGCTAACTCAAAGATGCACAGCCTGGCACATGAATAATTACCGTTAGACATTGGTGGGGAAATCTAACCTGGAACACACACTTATCGACATAACTGATCTCTGGGGAACCTGAATGGTGTTCTGTGAATTTCCACCACCGTAACAATATGTGTGTGTGTGTGTGTGTGTGTGTGTGTGTGTGTGTGTGTGTGTGTGTGTGTGTGTGTGTGTGTGTGTGTGTGTGTGTGTGTGTGTGTGTGTGTGTGTGTGTGTGTGTGTGTGTGTGTGTGTGTGTGTGTGTGTGTGTGTGTGTGTGTGTGTGTGTGTGTGTGTGTGTGTATACATATAGAAATAGCATAAGGTTAATGAGGGTGGGAATATCCATTGTAATGAAAATAAATGCGCAACCAACCAATGAATGGAGCTGAACGCCACTCTCAAATTTGGTACAAACAGCCATTAGCAGAGTCAGCCTCGAGTAATATTTCGCTTGTGATACACAATCTTTATCAAGCCAAGAGAGCCAGCTGGTGCACACCTCCGTTCTTAAAGAATACCATCGACCTACTTTCATTGACATGTAAAAGCATTGAGCCCTTTTTGTGTTGAAACAAAGAAGGCCACGTCATCATCATTTGGTTACGGCTTGATGAAGCAGATAAAGCAGTGGGTTACTGCCACGGTTGCCGCTAGCTAATTGTGTTAAGATTAAACGGTACAAACCCAACTCCGAGTCTCCTACTCATCCAATTCCTCTCATCCATGGATATTTCTCGTATGTCCTGTATTCACATGAGTCCAACTAGCTTTCAGGAACAGGATAGTTATGGTTAACCTTGTTGAAATTGCCACTCTTTTGTTTAAATGCTGAAAAATTTGTTTCAAAGATGATTTGAATCCCAGATTTTGCATGAGCAACGGCAGGTTAAAAGTGCCCGTCGAGCCAAATGTATTCAGTGTAAACACACACACACACACACACACACACACACACACACACACACACACACACACACACACACACTTATCATTTATATATCCTTTGAAAGTCACATATTACCGAAATTTAATTTGATGATTTCCTTGTGTATCTGTGCTCAAGCGATTATAATTCAATATACCCAACTCTTGTCTTTTGAAAGGTCAAAATAACCACAAACAACATCAAATATATGTAATAATTTACCAGATTTTCATTTCAAACAAATTATTATCCCCTCCACCACCAAAGGTGGATGGGGGTTGTGTTTTCACCCCTGTTGGTATGTCCGTCTGGCTGTGAGCGGCATATCTTAAAAAGTGGATATGTGGATAAAAATGGATAGATTCAAACGGAACTTGGTGGACAGGTTGAGTGTGTTACAGTGAAGAATTGATTACATTTTAGTGAAGATCCGGATCCAGATCTGGATAGTAGAAGTTTTAAAGCAATTCTTTGCAACTGAGAGAGAGGGCCAAAGAAAACGATATATGGCATGATATTTCAAAACATTGCGGACACATTTGGACAAAACTTGGTGGATGAGTAGGCAGGTGACAATAAAAAGGTGATTAGATTTCGGTTCAGGTCCGGATCAAGATCCAGCCAATGAGTGGGATATAAAACGTTAACTGTTCAGCCTGTCGGAGGTGTGTGCTCTATTGAGCATCGTCGTAGTTTCTACATGCAATTCCCTCCGAAGGAGAGTAATAAAGAGTTTGTAGAGGTAGGGTTTGTGGGAGTGGTGGGGGCGAGGGAGGATATTCCATCACAGTGGTTTGGAATCGCACAAAGCGATTTGCAAACATTTACAGATCATAATGTTGCACACCATTTTGATGAAATGAATTGACAGCTGCACGAAAGGTTGCTTTCTTACAAGATAATTGCAAGACCAATGGTGATTTGAAAAATGATTTGCAAGTTCATCTCAAATGGATGTGGATCAAAGAATGATTTGTTTGCATCTAAGAATGGAGTGAATACATCAAAGTTAAGTAAACTGATGGATTAAGTTCATGTGTGGAAGTAGCACAGGCCATGAGGCAGTGCACGGTGGTTGATCCAATACGCTTGGCAGATCATCAGACAATCAAGATTTTTTTTTGCATACATGGTCGAGGCCCACGGAAAAGCGAGAGCAGAATAGAATGGAACAAAGTGGAAAGGGGAAACACAACAGCAGGGTGTAAGTGAGAGTGACATCAATGGGAGGGCAAGAAGGACATATGGGGTGAACAAGCTGCACACAAGCTGAAACACAGCAAGAAGAGGAAGGGGAAAGTGGGGATGAAACAGAAAAGGAGCAAACCAACCAACAACTCACAAACAATACAAAGAGAGATGAGGGAAAAGGGCAGGGTGACCACAATAACCTGGAAAAAGGGACAACAAGTGGTAGTGGTGAACAGCTGTCGACTTGAAGCCCTGGAGGGCAAAATGGGACTGTACAGACTGGTGAATTCAGTTCCACAGGTGAGAGAAAAGAGGAACACATGAGGAGGTGAGCATTGAGCCGGTATTTTGGGAGTTGATCAAAATGGAGTAACTGCCAGGTTTGTCACGAATGTTTCCATGATGAAGAATCAACCTTGGACAGCTCAACATGATCCATGCCAGGCTGCAGAGATTTCTGCTGATAAGCAATGGGAATCAAACACACACCAGTGAGTACAAATACCACAGTGGTTTTAACCACTCCGCCACCAAGGAACAGGTATGATGGACCAAAAATAACCTTGACGCACGCAGCTATATCAACACTGCACAAGTTTCACAACAGTTAATAAACTTGTAACAGTCGTACTGAATAAAATAGGAAATATGTGATTTTGAAGCATTCAAACAAGAACATTTAACCAGAGAAAAGTTGAGAAAAAGGGAAAAATTACAAATGAAACACATATATATATATATATATATATATATATATATATATATATATATATATATATATATATATATATATATATATATATATATATATATATATATTTTGGCATACATTGATGGACTTGTATACATACACCACACATCCAAACTTCCCCAGTGGTCCAAACCCTACCTACTTAATTTGCAAATCAAAAGATGACCTCCAAGGGTGCATGTAGCGTGAGAGACGTGTTGAGTGGATTGAACGAGAAACAATGGAGCCTTTCATCACTTTAGAAAAAGCAACTTATAGTGTGAATAAAATATTGAGGTAACGTCTGCATTGGAGCCTGATAATTGCTTCAAGTTTCAGTACGTTCTCCAAGACTTCCCTGCACCATGACCGCTTGTAATGACGATTCAGCTCACTTGAAATATGCTCAATGTGGTTCAAATCAAATATCTGAACTCACACACTGCTAACAAGGGCACCCAGTTGTTGAGCCTCTGGCATGCTTGCTACCCCATTGCTACATATAAAGAAGGCCCATTGTATTCCTGTAAATGTCCATCCCACCGCATCAAAAAAAATTGCATTGTCGTCGTGTCGTCGAATAAGCATGGTAATCCAAAAATGATCGGAGAACGCTGACAGTTCAATATTCATTTCAAATGGAGCACAAGGCCTGATTCACACCAACATGAACATGCCAACACCACACTGGAACTCCAGAAACGTGCTTTCCAAATTACAAGTATAGTCCATCTTTGTGTATGTTCAATCCACGAAGGTTCTCTTCCTCACATGTCCAAAACTCCAGCTGGTTTGGGGCTTTCAAAATAATTTATAGGACAATAATAGGCATTACAAAGTTCATGTGGTTTGAGTAACATGGTGTATCACAACATTATTTTTCACCCCAAAACTATGACTCAGACTCCATGATGCCTCCCAAAGTCAGGGAGACGGACAAAATAAGTCTCGCTGGAGTTTTGAAGATGATGTATTGTTCTTCAATATGGTATGTACAGGTGCCAATGCTGGTGAAAGAGTAGAATGACAGGGATCAACATGCAAAATGGGGCATGGGTGAGTGCGGGGCATTTCACACAAACGAGCAGAGGTAAAGTACCTTCTGCTCTCTCATCGGAGAAAGTTTCATGGTTTTTCTTTTTTCCAGCACCTCTCCACAGATCTCAACACCTCTGAATGCTCCTTCATCCCTCCATCCCTCACCAGTCCCTCAAGGTCGTATGCCTTGTTCCAGCAACTCCCAAAATCCAAGCTTAATGCTCATCTTAATTTCAATCACTGCACTCTTCCCTCAACAAAGGATATCAAGTTCAGAGGACACCAGCACCCCATGACCTTTTCCATCCTCAACACGCCTCTCTCTACCTTTGCCTATCTATATTTACAGGTTAGTTTTTCTTTCCCTCTTCTGTTCATTCATCCTCTCGTTGCATCCACATGTTATCCCACAGCCAAAATGTCACTACGCTGCCCTCTATCCTCTGTTCACCTCACTCTTCCATGAGACTAGACTTGGTACACACAAAAAAAACAAAACAGGACAACAACAAAGAGATATGGATGAAATCAATAGGACGTTGAGGTAAGCTCACTGTCATGGGCTCCTTTGCTTCCCACGGCGGTTAGCATCCCTCGATCAACATTTTGTTGATTTCATCCAGCAGACTTGAAATCCTGTCTGGAAGAGCTGCGGCTCAACAAGGCTGTTCCACGAGTGAGAGAAGAGGCAGGATGAAAGAATGAAAATGAGTGTTGTGTTTAGACTAAGAAGGAAATGGTTTCTGGCAAAAATTTCGTGATTAATTGAATCCATCAGGACAGCAATACGGACCTTGAATCCAAACAGAAGGAATAGTTTGATCCTGTGTCCCTGGTTCACCCCTCAGAATTGTATCATAATGAGAGTAGCTATACACACATGCTACAAACAGCACGCATGGGCCTCACATCTGTTACATCAGCAAACGTACAAACACACCTCCATATGGTCTGTGCATTCACTGTCTGAGCTTTGTGCATGATGTTGACTTTGGAAACTGATGTTGTTTTCTTGGTTCCGTGTTTCTTTGGGAAAAGTATTCGATGCTTTTCACAACATCTTGGTTCCAGGCGGTTGAGCATTCTTGTTTGATTCTGACAGATGTTGATTTGATGTATGTAAAGCAAAGATGTATTTTATCAATACTGCTTGTCTGCACGAACTTGTTGACTTCTTCGTGAAATATCACACAAATCATCCGAGGATCATTTATCAGAGTTAAACATGCGATGATCGATTCAGGGATAATTCACTTGATGGTAAAAGCAGGTTCGGTGATCAAAAAAATAAAAAAAAACATTAAAACAGAATTTTTTTTTTTTTACATCTTTAAACTATTGCAAGGTGCAACTCCTGTAAAGCAGGAATGGATCTGGTAATTATTACCCTCACCAGAGGAGAGGGTATTGCATTTGGGGCCGTTTGTTTGTCTGTTGGCTGCTCTTAGGGCACCCTTATTGTGGACATTTCCATCTGTCTGTCTGTCCGTGAAACTTTGGTCAAGCCGAGGGGCTAAACCACTCAACCGATTCCAATGAAATTTGGTAGGAAGGACCAATATTTCTGGGAATCGTGTGCTTTTGAATATGGGACCCTAGGCCCCAGCAACGGCATAGCAACGGCCCTTTAAAGTGGTCAAAAAAAATCGAAAAAATCAACAACAAAAAAATCGAAAAATCGAAGCTTAGAGTTCTGTGCGCAATCTATCTAGCTCCCTTCATGCCAATTTGAGAAAGAGTCTGATTTTGATGGACCTAGGGTGAAATGTGTACAATGTGGCGAGCATGTACACAAAAATGAATGGTTGCTATGCACACCTCCGTTACTTAGCAACAGCTAAAATACTTTATCGTACATCGTACACTTATTGTGGACTGTACAAAAAAAATCAATACCTCCGAAACTGGACCTGTTTTTTTGTGCCCAAGGAGAATGTCTTACGATACAGCATCATATAAAAAAATAAAATCTTTTGCAAATACATAAATGGAATTACCAGGGCTGCCATTTGTTAGAGTCTCTTTGGAAACATGCCTGAAATTTCACAAGGCGGGTTTCTGGGTGCAAACTAAGAGGGCTGTGATAATCATATTTATTGCGTTAAATTGATTGATAGCATGTACATGAATATCGGCTAGTCGCGTCGGCCAGCTTTCCATCTGGAGCGAGCAGCCATGTCGCCTACCGGCTTGTTTGTTTGTTTGTCTGCACATAATGTGAGTGTTTTTCTCTGCAACTGCTTGTTGGATTGACAGGAAATTTTCTCCATCGGAGCGACTACTCATGTACAATTTTGTAATGGCAATTATGACGTCATAGGTCATATACTGTGGCAGCCATGTTGGAAAAAAAAGGAAAACCTTTGCAAATGTATTGCCGAAACCACATCAAGGAAAATGTGGGAACTTTGCACATGGCAAGTACTCCTCATGGAGATTAAGTGTGATTTTTTTTAGCTCACCTGGAATGGAGGCCCAGGAGGCTTATGGGATGGTACGTCGTCCGTCCATCCGTCAGCCTGTCCAGCCGTCCATCCACAAATACCTTCAACTTCTTCTCTGAAACTACACATCGGATTTCGATGAAACTTTACCACAACGTTCATCACCATGTATGTACCAACGTTTGTTCATGGCATTAAAAATAAATAAAAATCGGGCCCTAAGGGAGCCTTCGGGGATTGCCCCCAAAATAAGTATTTGCTTTCTTCTCAGAAACGACACATGCAATTCTGATGAAACTTGACATCAACCTTCATCACCCGTGAGGTACCAAAGTGTGTTCACGGCATAAAAAAATCAGGGTCTGAAAGTGTCTATGGAGGGAGTTTATGGGGGGGTACCCCCCAAAGAGTTTGTTAATTACATGAGAAAAATTGGACTCCATGGGGAGTAAGGGGGTTGCCCCCCAAAATATGCTTTTGCTTTCTTCTCTGAAACTACAAGCACAATTTGGATAAAACTTAACCACAACCTTAATTGCCTGTGATGTACCAAAGATTATTCATGGCATTAAAAAATTGGGGTCCAAGAGATTCCGCGGAGGGGTTGCCCCCCAAAAGTGGTATTTTGCTTTCTTCTCAGAAACTACACAATTCCAATGAAACTTCACCATAACCTTCATCACCCATGATGTACCAAGGGTTGTTCATGATATTAGAAAAATTGTGGTCTTGGGGGGTATAAGGGGGGGTTACCCCCCAAAATAGGTATTTGATTTCTTTTCAGAAACTCCACACCAATTTATGATTAAACTTGACTAAAACCTTCATCACCTATGATGTACCAAAGTTTGATCATGACATTAGAAACATTGTGGTCTGAGGGGATGTAAGGGGGGGTTACCCCCCAAAATAGGTATTTGTTTTCTTATATATTCTTCTCCATTTGTTCCTTCAATTCATTCTGTCCTATCGTCAGTCCTTCTATCTCCTACATTATGTTCCCAATCTGTCCCATCAGTCTCGCCTCGCTCTCCCTCAGCTCTTCCCGGACACGATCCTATCCCCTTGCACCACCACCATTTCTCTGCCCATCGCTTCACTCATCTCCCTTTTTATTTAATTGCCCATCACGTCCATTTTGCTGCCATTTTCATCCATTTTTATGCTCATCTAATCTATTTTGCTGCTGTTTTCATCCATTTTTCTGCTCATCATGAACATTCTGCTGCTGTTTTGGTCCATCATCGTTATTTGTGCCATAAATTTCCTCATGAAAAACCGTGTCATTCTCGGGCTGCACTGGCTGCAATAACCCATCGTTCTGCACTATCAGTGCTGCATTTTTCCAGGGGCCGAGGGTGGGAGTTATTTTCCACCTCTCCCATTGCTTCCTCTTCACCCTCCGTTGCAGCATCATGTGGGTACAGGATCAATTCCTTATCCATGTTTACATCATCTACATGGCCCATCGGGACCTGCCAATGTTAGTCCGACATTGTCCACACGAATAAATTTTAATAAAATTTTGTCGAAACAGCCCTGAATTTTGAGGTGCGTGAAGAGTACCACAGGTCCAAATATCCCACTCCTGATGAACAACTTGTTGATCAGGGTTCGAATCCCACACTCCTGATCACCAGTTTTTGATCAGGGGGTTAAAAAAAATCCCAGGACCTGACTCCAGCTTGTCACAGCCACACATACCGAGTGTACTATGAGGGGGTGATGCTTTGGTGGAGGACTATGTCCAATGGAGATTGGGGGAGTGCTCATCACACTCCACATGTTTCGACATATACATATATACATATACATATATATACATATATATATATATATATATATATATATATATATATATATATATATATATATATATATATATATCAGACACACTTGACTGTAATGGTGAGCATCACCACCGATTATGTCTCACACGGTAAAACCGCATAATCCACATAGAACACCATCCGTCTGCCACCCAGACCAATGTTCCTGCTCATGCAAACCATTCAACCAGAAGGCACATGATGTGATCGGCGGGAAAATCAAAACATGTGGAGTGTGACGAGCACTCTGCCGATCCCCAATGGACACAGTCCTGCACCAATGGGGATTGGCGGAGTGCTCGTCACACTCCACATGTTTTGACAGGCAGCAGAGCTTTCAACCAGGTACATTCAAGACACGACCTGTAAATACTTTTACTTACCATAATCTAAAAAAGCTTTGACTCCGAGGACAAAGCTCGTTATTAATTTTGATTAAACCGAATGTGTTGGTGTATGACGAGGCAATATAAGCTCTAAAAGTTACTCCAAGCCCACATGCTTCAAACAAGTCACACATTAGTTTGCAATTGATGCTATCAAAAGCTTTTCAAGATCAAGGAAAACCTTTCTGAACCCTTTTATAACCTATTTACCATCATTGAGGTCTGATTAAAAAGATATTATCATATATAGATCTATCAAGAACACAACTCTGATTATGTAAAATTAGATCGCCAATAACCTTTTTCAACTGGTTTACAAGTGATTTGGGAAAAAAAAGTTTGTAGTCCGTGCAAAGTAAGGAAATTGGTCACCAATTTGTCAAGTGTTGGAAATCTTTGGGAGCAAACCTGATCCTGCCCTCCAAAAAACCAAGTGGCATTTCTCCAGACAACAGCAATACATCCAGGACAATCAACCCTAAACCAAAAAATTCCCAAAATGTCACAAAAAAAATTCAGCAGGTATGCCATCGATAAGCCCAGAACCAGAACCTTCCCAGAACCCATCTCAGCAAGAGCGCAGATTAGCTCTGGAAGGGTAACTGGTGAATCCAGCGACAAACGTTGACCTCTGTTATGGAGGAAAAGTGAAAGTTTAATTGCTTCATCATTTCATTACAATCAGTTTGATTACAGAAAAGTTCAGAGTAAAAGTCCATTATGCTTCATCTTACATCACCCGGATTGGCAACAATGTTTCCTCTCGGGTCCAAAACATAAAATATAAGCCGTGTTGGCTTATTTACAGCTTCTGAATGAAAGAGAGAATTGTTTGGAGTGTCTGAAACTTTTACGCTCTGTATTCTAAGTTTAATTAGTGTACTCCCCTCCACTTTCTCACGAATCAAATCCCTTAACTCGGCCGTCCTTTCGAGTAGCAACCAGTAGTTTCTCTCTCTACTCTCATTAGACAACTTACAGTCTAACTGCAAAATGTCCAATTCCAACTAAGCCATTGCAATATGTTTATTGTTATTACAATGGGATTTGAATTGCTGACAAAATACCCAAATCTGGGTTTTCATGTTATCTGATCATGAGTTTTAATTTTTTCCGATCATGCGTTAATTGAAGAGAAAGAAGGTTTTTTTTTCTTTTTTTTGTGAGATTAGGACTGCCCAGAAAACAAGAAAGGCTTCCTTAAATAAACTACATTCTCGAAGTCCATCAATAAACTTCCAATAAGTACTGCCTATATGCCTGGTGTTGGCTTAATGGTTAGGGTGGTGGGCTTAGGATCCAAGTATCCTGAGTTCAAATCCCACTCGGCTGTTGAATTAATACCAGGTGGGGTTGACTCTGCCTGTCATCCTTCCGAGGTCGGCAAAATGAGTGCCAGCATGCTGGTATCCTGTGTCGGAGTGGCGACCCGTCCAGGATTGTACCCAATAGCCAAGGAGACTGCTTCGGCAGCACCAACGCTCTGCACAGAGTATGGTCCCAGTGGATGGATGGAAGTACTGCCTATGGCTGAGGAAAGGATCGGTTCACAGTTACCAAATAATCATCTGTGACTAAGGAAGAGAAAAGGACCACAACATTCCTAAATGGTAAGTTGACGTAACAGTGGTCAAGTCTTGCAAAGGATACCTGACCACTTGCAAAGTGACACCACGTATACTGGGATACATAGGGTTGGTATAATCGTCAAACATCTAGTAAACCTACAACTAAAAAGAAGTGGGATAAGTCCATATGAGATTTGGGATGAGGTTTAGCCAAATTCCAGTCTGCAGGTGGTTCAAAGGTACAATTAAAATCGCCCCCAAAACATACACAATGATTGAAATCATACAACTTTAAATGATGCATCATACAAGAGGAAAAAGACTTTTGCTTTGTACTCACACGAGAAGCATACACATTAAAAAGTGATGAAATGAAAGTCGTTTTACACTAGTTCAGGAGAGATAAACCGACTTTTTACAACATCCTGAAAATGACATGATTCACATTCTGAATCGAGTTGTAACAAAAAAAAACTAACTCCAGCAGATGAAGAAGACAAATTGCTGAAAAAGCATTGCCCTTTAAAAAGACAACACCAATGGTGTTCTACATTGGGTGTAATATGGGTTTCTTGGAACAAAATGACATCTACCTTTTTACTCTGGAACAAATTTTCACTTGAACCTGGCAGATGTGACTAGCACCTCCACAATTCATGTTTGAAGTTGTGAGAGTGATCATTCTCATTCTTTGTCATTGAATTCAGTTTGTAGCTGAGAACACTCAAAACCTGCCTTTGCAACAAATTCCCTGAGCCTGTGGTATAGTACTGTGATATTGTCAGGTCAAAATCCACAGGATTTTATAAATTCTGTATAAACGTCAGTAGTACCAGCCAAACCACGAGGTGCCACCTCACTGAACTCAGAAGGCACCAAGGTGTTCTCTTTTTTATAATCTGTATCTACTTCTTGCGTATGGCAGCTTGGATGTCGGGTAGCTATCATTTTGTTGGGGCGTGGCTTTGCCGCTGATGCTGTGCCCATGTACCAGAGCACTGGTACTCATTTCACCAACCTCAGAAGGTCCAATGATAGGCTGAGTCAACCCACCTGGTGTTAATTCAGTGGAAAAACAAGGCTCAAACTCAGGACCTTAAAGAGCAGGTTGCGGGTCACCAAACATGTTCTGAAAATTTATCAATATGATTATATGTGCATTAAATAGTTCGATGCAAACTATTGTGGTTGCCTAACTATTGGGAAAATTAATGAAATTTAACTCCGAAGTTGATATTTCTCGAGGCTGTTGAAAAAAAAAACAGCCGTGTGCCCATATATGGATGGTGACGTCACGTTCTCCAAAACAAAGCGGACGCTCACTCACTCATTGAAGAAGTGTCCGGTTCAGCAGAACGTTCTTTCGCTTTTTTTGAGCTTGCAACTGTCTATATTATCCCTTTTTATTTTGAATTATTGAAGAACAAAGTTATTTGGATATTTGTACATCATGTGTCGTACGTGTGTCGTCATGTTTTGCGAAAATGACTGGAAAACGGGTAATCGCTCCCACCAATTCCTGAAGGAATCAAACATTCGCCGGCAGTGGATAAGATTTGTACAAACAAAACGGGCAAATTTTCCCCCAAAGAAAACGGGTAAAGAAGACCCTTTGGATAGACTTGTCATTTGTGGTGACCATTTCACAGCCGAGGATTACGAAGGCATAAACACATCTGATCACCACTCTGTTAATATGAGTTGTTGGTTGACAAGTTCTCCAGATACTGCTCTGTCACAGAATCAATTGTTGAGTTTAAGTGAGAAAAACCTTGAAATGTATTCTTAAAGAGCACATGGAAAAACACATAAATAAACTTTCTGAAAAACACAAGCATGAAAAAATTTCTCAACAATTCAACTTTTGTTGATTAAATTACTTTTTTTACAGCATCAGCAAATTGGGCTATTTCATTTCAATTGTCAAAAAAATTGATCAATTTTCCACTGTTTTTTTTTCTAAATTTGGAAGAATATTTCCCAATGAGGCTAAACATGTTTTGGTATTTATATGCCACAATAGTCTCTTGAAAGTTGGGGTTTGTTCTAACTGTTCACTTTCGCTGGGGTCAAGCTCAGCTGTCAGAAAGACTTCAACGCCAAGGCTAAGGTGTATAATATATTTGGGCCCATTATTGATTCATTCTATTTCTGACTCTTGAGTGACTGGAGGGTTAAAAATTATTATATCAAGTCACAGACGAATCAAACTTTACATTATTTTATGCGTCGAACAAGAAAATGAAAATCTACAAACCGATCTGTCTGGTGGAGTCTGTCAGTGTGAACTGCCGGACAGTCAGTCCTGCCACTTGTAGATGAAATAGGCCGTTTCCTGGCACTTGCAAGTGGCTCAAATTTATATGGCTCAGGGCCAGAAACTCCAGAGTATAAATTCCCATCATCCTCCGACTCGTCCTCGGCAATATCGGAATGAAAACACTCAATTTCATCGCCGCTGAAATCACTCTCTGATTCGCATCTCGCCATTGTTCACACGCTGTTTCCGAATGTTCACGAAGTTTTCGGAGAACGTGACGTCATAGCATCTTCGGTAAATTCTGGTCTGTTTTTCGATCACTGACAAAAGTTTTTGATTCAAAAGTTAATTTTTAGCATATTTTGAGTTTCAAATGAAAGAAAATAATTGCCCAACGATTATTAATGTGATTATAACCTTCGAATCACACAAAGTCATCAGCGACCCAAAACCTGCTCTTTAAGATCCCAAGCCAGCCACCCCAGCCGCAAAGCCAATACCAGGCTTACAATCGATATCAATGTGGTCTATTTCACAACACTTCACACAAGAGGTTTTGGGACAAAACCTTTCAACATGCCCAAATTCCCCACAATGAAAGTATTGTTGGAGTGGCTGATGACACATACATGTGATACTTATGATCATTTAGGATTACTTTTAAAAAAAGGCATTCAGGCTAATATCGTCTCCACGATCCAGGAGGACCATATTTTATTGTCAGCTTGAACTGATTACATGTTTCACACATTCATTACAGCAACTGAGGGAATCACACAGATTGGATGAACAATTGGTCCATAACAAGACAAAACAGATATCATTTTATCATTTGATATAAATGGTGGTGCATTAGAAATTATTATTTTAACCTCTGATGTATCCATAGGTGATGCAGTTATGAACTAACTATTTTGGAAGTTTACCGCTGTTGATGCAACGTCTTTTACAAGATGTTATTCAGCATGTAAAATTAGTTATTCATGCCTGTTGTTTGTGTTCTTTATGATGTCCTTGAAAACAGTCCATTTCCTGTTTGGAATCATTTTACATTTTTGTTCACTCCCAGACAGGCAGACAGACTCAACAAATGACCTTGCTTCTCTGAGCACATGTGGGATCGGGAAGACATTCCGTACATTTTGCCAATTTCAAGGCCAAAGTACTGCTAAACTGCAGGTTAGTGTTTCATCTTCCGATTTGTGTTCTACAGTGTTCAAAATATAAAATTTAATTCAAACCAAGTAGTTCCTTGATCATAGACTGACATCTGTAAACAGACAGACATCTGTAGACAGACAGACAAAGTAATGTAATTGTTTAACCCTACTTTTCGCTTTGAGCATGCGGGATCGTAGTAATAAAAAAGGCACAGAACAAGTG
>NC_140974.1:22658973-22671922 GCF_056783735.1 Eptatretus burgeri | reverse complement strand
AGGCACAGAACAAGTGGAGGTGCATTCAAGGTACACCGCCCCCATGTCAAATAAATAAACAACAAATCCTCCAGCATGCAGCAATGCCGGGGCGCCTTCGGTGCCCGGTGATGCGGTGTTGCAGCATATGGAGACAGTATTGGGAGGGAATGGTGTACAATCATTGATTGATTCTTTGATTAATTGCATAACTGAAATAAATAATAATCGCAAAATAATTGATTTCTTAATCAATTGGCTAATGGTGTACCAAAACCACCACTGTTTCATCTGAATCCGTAACTTTGAATATTAAGTAATTCATCGAAAAATGAATAATTAATTGATTATTTGATAAATCAATAAATCAAAATTACCCTTTATAGCCAAATCACTTGTTCACCGTCGTGTCCAAATATCGGCTTCCTCACTCAAAATGTGCCTGAGATATTGCCCAGATGAGAAAAAAAAAAATCAGGATTTAATAAATCGAAAATAATTAACTAATTAATCAAAAAATATTAAAATACCGTTTTTGCCAAAGCACATCCTCACTGATATTTCAGTTTCCAAGCTCAAAGGATGGCTGAGACATCACCCAGACAAACAAACAATTAAACAAGAAAATAAACAAATGGAGTAAAAAATGAGTACTCCCTTCCTTCGACACCCGGCAATGATGTCATGCATCACTTGGATATGGAACTGGGAAGAAGCAGTCTACAATAAGTGAAAAGGCTGTGCCGAAACAGGCCTGCTCTCACCCTTTCTCGGTCAGCAATGCAGGAAGTGCGTCTGTCTGTCTGTCTGTCTCTCTCTTTCTTTCTTTCTTTCTTTCTTTCCCCGAAGGAAAAAAAAATAGATGAAAATGAGGAAAGAGATATAATAATGCACAAAGGTAGGACGCAAAGGAGGAAGAGAGAAAAAGGGGGAAGAGAGAAAAAGGTGGAGAAAGGAGAATGACACAATCATGAGTACCAAACTTCAACACACACATGGACAGACCCATAACACCACCGAGTCACGCCCACAGAAAAGGGAGGGGAGAGAGAGAGAGAGAGAGGGGGAGAGAGAGGGGGGAGAGAGAGGGGGAGAGAGAGAGGGAGAGAGAGAGGGAGAGAGAGAGGGAGAGAGAGGGAGGGAGAGGGAGAGGGAGAGGGAGAGAGAGTGGGAGAGAGAGGGCGAGAGAGAGGGCGAGAGAGAGAGAGAGAGAGGGCGAGAGAGAGAGAGAGAGAGAGAGAGAGAGAGAGAGAGGGAGAGAGAGAGGGAGAGAGAGAGGGAGAGAGAGAGTGGGAGAGAGAGAGAGAGAGAGTGGGAGAGAGAGAGTGGAGAGAGAGAGAGAGAGTGGGAGAGAGAGAGTGTGAGAGAGAGAGTGGGAGAGAGAGAGAGAGTGGGAGAGAGAGAGTGGGAGAGAGAGAGAGTGGGGAGAGAGAGTGGGAGAGAGAGAGAGTGGGAGAGAGAGAGAGGGAGAGAGAGTGAGAGGGAGAGAGAGTGAGAGGGAGAGAGAGTGAGAGGGAGAGAGGGTGAGAGGGAGAGAGAGTGAGAGGGAGAGAGAGTGAGAGGGAGAGAGAGTGGGAGGGAGAGAGAGTGGGAGGGAGAGAGAGTGGGAGGGAGAGAGTGGGAGGGAGAGAGAGTGGGAGGGAGAGAGAGTGGGAGGGAGAGAGAGTGGGAGGGAGAGAGAGTGGGAGAGAGTGGGAGAGAGTGGGAGATAGAGGGAGAGAGAGGGAGAGAGAGGGAGAGAGAGGGAGAGAGAGGGAGAGAGAGAGGAGAGAGAGAGAGAGAGAGAGAGGGAGAGAGTGGGAGAGAGTGGGAGAGTGTGGGAGAGAGAGAACGAGAGAGATAAGGAGAGAGAGACAGACAGACAGACAGAGAGAGATATTATGGAGATAGCTCAACACTCCAGGTTGTGTGGAACTCAATATGATGGCATTGGGGTCGGATTTTATTACATGATGTAATGACCCATTGTTTAATCCTGGGGTCAAATATCAGTTTGATCGCAATAATATTGTTGCGGTATTCGCGCCCGCCGGCGTGCTGACGGCCACGTAACTCGAATCACGGCACGTCGCCCACCGGACGGACAATCCAGTCGTGACCCTCTCGGACTAACGCCGGGAACCAGTCACGGGTGGACCTTTCGGTCTCACCGCGATCGAGCCAATCAGCCCCCGCGTGGGATAGGGTTGCTCGCCAAATTCGACCTACCTAAGTACCCACGCGGAGGGTAGACCGAGCGATTGCACCTCGCCGCAGGTCGACTTCGGACACGGGCCACTTAAGCGACCCGTTCCGTACTATCAGAATAACCGAGCGGTGTTATCGTCGACCTCGACGGTTTGATTAATTATCGGGCGTATTCAGCCCACTACCAACCCTTTACCTGAAGCAAGATGAGGATTCAATGGGAGAAATGACGAAGCGAAGCGGGAAACAGTTCAACACAAAGCACATTTATTCGCGGCACACGGGAAGCACACATATACAATTCCACCAAAAGCACACAGAAAAAACACAATTCCATTTACACAAAAAGCAAATATAAAAGCGAAAACACAATGCAGAGCTAATACCGACTACCGAGCACACGGCAACACTTATACAATTCTACCTCACAGACGGCGCCGACAACACATACCCAAAACCAAGGAAAAGAATACCCTCAAGGATGAGGCGGGCCTGAGGCCGAGACCGGGTCGCGCCTACCCGTCTGGTGATGAGACGCGGAGCGGCGATGGCGCCCCAACCCGCGGGCCTCGCGGAGGGTGTCTGGTAGGGGGTGGGAAAGGGGCCCCCTTGGTCGCACTATCTCAGCGCGGGGGGAAACAGGAGGGGGTTGTTGATGCTCGGGGTATAGAGGATCTTTATTATCCCTGGTGTGCGTCTCCACCTCGGCCAGGTCGCGCTGTCGGCCTCCCTCGGGTGCAGCTCCCTGCACGACGCGAGCACCCCCTCGTCTGGTGTCGCCGCCTTTCCACAGCTCGTCCCCTCCGTTCCGACTCCAACGCACACGACGAGCAGCTCCACCGCCCGCGAAGTCTTGACCCTCTGCTTCCGACTCTCCTACTCTCCGCCTCTGGACTCTCCGACTCTCGACTCTGGACTCTTCTTTGGACTCTCCGACTCTCCACTTCTCTGGACTCTCCTCCCGACTCTTCTGACTGACGAACACCGTCCTTTTATCCCCCCCGTAGCTTCGCCTTTGACCCCCTCCCTTTGACCTTTCACCTCGCTCCCCATTGGCCCGAGAAAAAGTGGGCGTGAAGGCTTTTTGATCCACAAATTTGCATATATCGATCGTCCTGGAGGCGGGGCCAAATCGCCCCTCGCTCACCGATTGGACGGCAAAAAGTGGGCGTGTGTCGTTTTTGATCCGTTTTTGAAGCACAAGATCCGTGATTTTGTACACGCTGTTCGACGCGCGCCCTGCACGAGTCCAACACCGGTACCCACAGCGGGGCAAGAACGGTGGCGATGCTACGGTTGCGAGGTGTGACGTGAAGGTCGTGGCGGTTGTGGTGAAGCGGTGGTTGTGGTTGTAATCATGGCGGTTGGTCCAAAATAAAGATAGTAAAAGAAAAACGGCTATCCTGAAGAGTCGCAGCATGTATAAATGACATGTATTCCCACTAGACAACGGGTTTGGGCCTAACTACACATATACTTGCCGAGATACCTCACCTAAGGGACCTGAATGGTGGTTTGCGAATTTGGTAACCACAACAATATACATAGTGGAGAGAGTTGGCTGAGAATAGGGGGAGGGGGCATAGAGGGGTGTCCTGGTCAAGGCAGAGCAGAAGTTTGGTATTGTTGAACCTCCCACCTCATAAAGGGAGGAGAACCAATATATTACCACATATCTAATCATTTTTGAGGTCTATTCAGGATAACAAAATGTTGGCCTTGTGGATATTCAGCTTCATGAATCTACTGCCAACAAACTATTTCATGGAGTTCCATGACTTCCAAGAAAACAGTCCTTAACATCCCAATGAGTTATGACTTCTAAATATGAACATTTTGTCTCTCACAGCTTTTGCAATTCTTTCATCAAGAATTTGTGAGATTTACTTACAAGATTAGTGTTCTTAACCTCATGTGATCCCATAACGAGAATGCAGCAAGTGAAAGATGACAAATGGTCTGTTTAAGAGAAGGGATAATACAAAGAGCAGGTGGCCAGCAATGTAATCTATATGGAGGAAACAGAAGATGAGAATGAAGTAAGAGCAGATCTTGTTATACTGAGTGAAGTTGAGGTAAGGCCAAAAACCAGTCCATAAGAAATAGACACGGTCATTCACTATATTTTTTAATGACTCATCCACAATTTTTGGTTCCCACATACGTGTGTGTGTGTGTGTGTGTGTGTGTGTGTGTGTGTGTGTGTGTGTGTGTGTGTGTGTGTGTGTGTGTGTGTGTGTGTGTGTGTGTGTGTGTGTGTGTGTGTGTGTGTGTGTGTGTGTGTGTGTGTGTGTGTGTGTGTGTGTGTGTGTGTGTGTGTGTGTGTGTGTGTGTGTGTGCAGTCAGCCATATCCCCAAAAATATGTTTCAAGGAATGTCGACAAACCATTTGTACGAAATTATATTTTTAAAATGCCATCTTCATTTTAGTGCTTTCTGTAATTTTGAGTCAAGAAAATAATGATCAAGTTGACTAGTAATAGATCAAGAGACATTGTCCAAGAAGCCCAGAGCAGGATGGAATTGATCATCAAATATCTGGCCCAATGCAGGTCTAAGTACTATTACTCCAAGTGAGATAGTGCTGGCAAAGCAGTTTCGTGGGCAATTACATCCAGTATGTTGGGCGATATACCATCGTTGAATTTGAACCCAAGATCACTCGCTTGTAATAGCAGCTCAGCTGGACAGGTGAGCCAACACAGACACCCAAACTGGAATTAGGAAAGTCGTTAAGGGAGTCTATATTATTACCATTCTCCAATTAATTATCATCCATTTGCACAAAATATAATCATGAAAACAGCTTTCAGTGAATAGAATAATTTCCTTAAAATTCAAAGGTAATATATAGGACCTCGTAAAAACTCTCCTCATTCCAAACTTCCCTCGGCACTACAGAATGAGGGAAGCAAGGAAAACTAATACCTCGATAGACACTTGTCCAAAAATGTCATGGCCGTGGGTTGTTGTGTGGTGAAATGCCATACAAAGTCAAAAGAATGTCTCCATCCCACCATTGTGGCAGACAAGAATTTTTTTATGTTTACCATTTGAAGGATTTTTTTTTTCCAATGCCATCAGTCGAGCAAAGCGAACGATAGATCCTCTCTGTAATTTTCAATGTTGGCATGCAGCTTCGACACCGCGTCATGGTCGAGAGGTCGGACAAAGCACAGTTCCCCCTGCTAGCTGTATCATCTTATTCTGACCGAGGGACGAGGCCTTGTACACGACTAGGAAGCAGTTGCAGTGACAAGATTGTTTGTGTAGAAAGCAGCCAGAGGGGGGGATCGAGTGTAGGATGATCCCACCCCTTAGCCCAGTTCAACTACGGAATGTCCTTTTACATGGTGTGTAGGGCAGGGCGTGACCACAGTACGTTTGTTTGCATTTTTTTTCGGTTGCTTTGTTTTCCCCTAGAGCTATTTGACAGCAAACTGCGACAGGCCACGCAGGCCCTGACTGCTGGAAAATGCTCGAATCACATCTTCACAACCTCCCACTGTTCAGCGTTTGCTCCAGCTAATGCGAAAGACACATTGGTCATGCAGAGCGAGAAGAAAAGGCCTCACTGTGGAACTGTTTCCCTTTGGAGTCATGGAAATGTAATTCCTCCCCAAGTGACCTCCATCCAGGCTTTTGGAACATAACGGCAGGATTCGCGAAATAGATTGCACAGATCTTTTGTTAGAAAAGAAATGAACAAACATCAGGAGGACAAAACAGACGTATTTACTTTTTGTTTTCATGTGCAACGATAAACATTACATGGCCTAATCGACAGGTGGTGCAGAGATTGGAACACAGGGTTTGGAAAGCCATTCATCGATGTTTAAATTCCTCGATGAGTCCAGAAAGCCTACCACCGGTATTCGCAGGCCGAAGCACAAATCTGATGGTCTGAAGAGCTCAACACTCAAACAAAATATCATAAAGTTTCTCTTAAAGTATAACAATATCAGAAGAGGTCTTTTTTTTTAATCAGGGATGCTTCCAGTTATTTACTAAACATCTTAAGTGACGTTTTTGAAATCAAATAATTATATTATTGTCACTTTGCTTTCATTGATGATGCATAACCTAGAAACATTCTCAAACTCGTGAGTGAGTTAAGGAATGGCACACACTCCTTTTATTTCCAGGACCAAAAAAGAAAATTAACCATTAATATCGAGTACGTGAACATTTTTAAAGCAAACTCGAATAACATTTCTTCAACTTCCTGAGCGACTGCAGAGGTTACATCACCATGTGTGGTTGCCAAGAATGCGCATTGCCAGAAGGTTTTCGAGCCAAATGCCTCGTCTGGCTTGCACTGGTGAGACCGAGCAGTCAGTGTGCCGCAGAGATGTCCATCTTCACCGAATGCTCCGGTGAGTGCTTGGCAGTCAGGACCGTACCCGTGCCCATTACACGTGCCACAACGGTCCGAAATCGAACACCAGAGCTCCTTTATTTTTTATTCTCTTTTTCCAATTCCATGTATTCATTGACTTGCCTTGTTTTGCAAACATTTTCTTGTCGAATATCATTTCTTCCAAAATTTTCAATCTACAAAGTTATCAAACCCGAAAGCCACTTTTGTTACCTCTACAACCGAAGGTGGACTGAGGCTATGTTTTCGCCCCTGTCTGTTTGTTTGTTTATGAGCAGGATATCTCAAAAAGTAATGGACAGTTTCAGACAAAATTTCGTGGACAAGTTGGATGTGTAACAAAGACCAATTATTTCGATTTTGGGGGAAATCTGGATCTGGATACGAGAATTTTAAAATTTTAAAAGTGATTCTTCACCATTCATAGCTGAGGCCACAAACAATATGCGGTATCACATGATATTTCACAAACGTTTTGGACGGATGACAAAATTTGGTGGATGTGTTGGTTTGGTGACAAGAACAAGCCAATTCGATTTTGGTTTTGGTCTGGATTCAGATCTGGCCTATCAGTGGATTGCAAAATGTAAACTGTTCAGCCTGGTTGAGGTATGCGCTCTACCAAGTGCTGTTCTAGTTGAACTGCTATCATCTCATTGATAGCTTTCATTGTGTTAGAAACCTTGACTTTCACACTCATATACAACTAGGATCTCACAGACGACTACAACTATTATTACTACTACTACTACTACTACTACTAGTACTACTAATACTATGACTAATAATAACAAGTGGTGCCAGGCACAACAAATCCCGCCCATTTCAGGCATAAAGTTATTTTGGGGATCAAATTTAAATTTGATACATCCTTAACCTGAATGTTGATTATAAGGAATAGAATAAGGAATATTTTAGTCTTAGTTTGAAGTAAATTAAACCATTTTTGACGAAGTTGTGAGCGAAAAACGATTTTGACCTTTTTGTGACCTGACCTTGACCTTTGACCTAATTGGACCAAAAAGTTAATGGGGTCGTCCGAGGTTCATTACCCACCTGTGGATACAATTTGACAATGTTTGAACCAGCCATTTTCCCGTAAAGTTGTATTTTCGTAACCATGTTTTAGTTTTAATGCAAAATTTGTAATTTTGACCGATGACCATGACCCTCAAAACTTCGGACCCGACCGATCTTCACAAATATGTATTTTTCACTATAGGAATGGGTAGGATTATAAGTGATAAATAGAATAAGGTTCACTATAAGCTTAGTTTGAAGTAAATCAGATCATTTTTGACGAAGTTATGAGCGAAAAACGATTTTGATCTTTTCGTGCCCTTGACCTTGACCTTTGATCCAATTGGACCCAAAAGTTAATGGGGTCGTCCAAGGTTCAATGCCCACCTGTGGATTAAATTTGATAGTTTGCTAAAGCCGTTTTGCCGTAAAGTTGCTAACAGACAAACAAACAAACAGAAAAACAAACCGGACGATTACAATATCCCGCTCCCTCCCTCCGGGGAGCGGGATAATAAAACTTCTACTACTACTAATAACACTACGACCACAAAAACTACTTTAATGGCCTCAATTATTCCCAACTTCATGTAGGCTGGGGAGTGTATTTGGCCGAGGATTTTCACGAAGCAACTGGCCGAGTACAATGTTCGACTTATTATCCCCGCCGGAGGATAGGGCATTGCATTTGAGTCCGTTTGTTACTTACGAAATCTCTAGATTTCGTAAGTATATTGATGACTTCCGTCCTCTGTTTGAGTGTTTGTTTGTGTGTGTGTGTGTGTGTGTGTGTGTGTGTGTGTGTGTGTGTGTGTGTGTGTGTGTGTTTGTTTGTGTGTGTGTTTGTTTGTTTGTTTGTAGGCACGATAACTCGGGAACGGAAGAAGCTACCAATGTCAAATGACACCACGTGATTCAGGAGGGTGATGGCTCGCGCTGATTAGATTTTGGTCAAAATCGGTGAAAGGTCAAGGTCACAGTGAGGTCAAAAATTCTATTTTTGATGGTTTTGTACAGAATCATCATATAAACTTCTGGTTTGTGTCGCTACCTTCTCTTGAGAGACAGCTTTTATTAGACAAGGTCAGAGGTCAAGTTGACGATTTCATAAGTACCAGTCTATGACTGCTTGTTTGTTTGTTCATCCATACAGAACTTTAGTGTTTTTGTCCGCGACCACTCGTTGCATTGAGAAGAAACTTTCACCATCGGTGTGACTACTCCTGTAGAATGTTCCATTCATAATTTTGATGTCATAGGTCACGTGGTGTAGCAGCTGTGTTGGAAAAACGGGGAAAAATTTGGACCTCTGTATCTCTGAAACCACACAAAGGAAAAAAAGTTTAAACTTGGCAAAAGGCAAGTACTCCACATGGGGAATGAGTGACATTTTTTATGACATCATCGGTGCCTTCGTTATGACATCATAATTGCATATGTAGAAAGCAACATCTGATCAGTATGAAAATTTTTGAGGATAATCAAGGGATAAAATGGTCCACAGAAAAAAAAAAATTGATGATGTTATCGGTCACGTGATTCGGCAGCCATGTTGTTTTTTTTCAAAAATTAACCTTCAAAATAATCTTCTCTGAAGTGGCTGAAGAGAAGATGAAGATAAGCAAAACTTTACGCATATGACTGCCTATCCATGAGGAATGATAAGTTCACACACATGGCATCATAGGTCACATGGTTTGGCAGCCATATTGGATTTACCATAAAACCTATTAAAAAAAAATTCTTCTCCAGAACGGCTGGACAGATCGAGGAGAAACTTCACACAAATGTTCCCCAAGCTTTGGGGATACCAGGGTATTCACAAATAATCGATGTCACATGGTCTGGCAGCCATATTGGATTGAGGGAAAATCTTTAAAGTGAATTTAGGGAAGAGTGAATGCTATCCAGGTTCCTCCTGATGACTCCATCTTTGCTTTTTGCTTGTCTGGGTTCCTTCTGATGACTGCAATGCAGGACCGTACCGTATTTGGCTTCCATTTGATTTGAATTGAATTTTTTTTAAACCCATTCTAAATTTAATTGAATAATCATAAAAAATGTAATGCGTCAGGTGTCCGATCAAAGTGGGATTGCATCAAAGCGAGACGTCTTGGTACCCGGTCATCACTGCCAGCAGTTATAAAGTGGCAGTTCTAATTATGTCTGTTATTAATTATGCAACACACCAGTACACAAACATCACACAAAATACACTACCAAAAACTACACAAACACCACACAAAACAAGTCCTGACAAGGGTCTGCAATCTCTGATTGCTCTTTTTCGTTTCTTTGCAACATCACTTGCTTGGGGTGAGACTGTGCCGATGATGCAGTGCCCCCTGTAGGTTAGAGCATGAATTTACGATTTTTTCAGAGTTCCGGTAACAACTCGCCAACTCTTCGCAAAAAGACACTGTGGGGTCTTTAACGTCCACCGATGAACAATACTGGCAGACAGGTCCTCTTGCTCAACATCCTTCCAAATGCATGGCATGCAGATTGATACATCACCCAGACCTTTGTGGAGGATTTAGCTTGGTCGAGATTCAAACCCAGGCGAAAAAGCTCAAAAACGAGTGCACATACCTCCTTGTAAATTTGTCTCCAGGATTTTAATGCATATAGCACACGAGCGAAGCATCCGCTGGAATCATTGTTAGGCCCAGGCCAAATAGAAAGTATTTGCTTCCAATAACAGAACAGAGTACAAGCTCAGTTGGGATCAATTACATATCAAAAGAAAACTTTGAAGAGGAGAAATAAAACAAAACTTTTCTTCACAGTCTCCCAACAACATATTTCACACTTTCACAGTCAACATGTGATTTCAGAGGTCTCAGATGCTTATTCAGTAAAACTGGCTGTATACTGAAATGTCTCGTCATTGTGAATCCCGAACGATTATTCGTGGACTACGAGCACGTTCATGTGACGTTTGCCAGCAAAACGAACATACGCTGGTGCTAAACCCCAGGCCAATGACTCAAGACCACCAATGCACAGCACTGCAGTGAATGTGAATTACACGTTTAATCAAAATAAAGACCAATTACTGCACTGTAGTCCCAAGAAGAAAGCCAGACATAACAAGACACACACACACATGTATAAACACACAAACACATATATTATGTCCTGGTAAGTGCTTCCAAAATCTATTTTATTTGAAGTTATAACATTAACTTATAAGCAATCGATTGATTTCCCAACTGCCTGTATCAACAGCTGGGCACCGTTTTTCATCGAGGTTTCGATCCTTTAACAAACAGGGAGCACACAAGAGCCAGGTGTACTGTTTGAAAGCATTTCACTGAACAATAGTGCTCACTCTCACTTGGAAAATGTGGCCATTGCTACTCTCATAAAGATGGTTTGGGCAATCTCAAATCATCGCCGTGCACGATATAGACCTGTCACCTTACGATTTCCATCTCTTTGAACCACTCAAGGAACAGGTGGCATGAATAATGATGAAGATGTTAAACCACGTGTTGAGAAATAGCTAACAGAACTCAATCTTGGTGTAGGGAGGTGGGAGGAGAGGAGGGATGGGTTATCGAAAATTCCATCAATGGATGTAATCAATAAATGGCTCAAGATGAAGAATAAGAGACCCCTCCTCCCCCGACCCCCACCATACACACTCTTTGTTTAAGCAATACAAATATCAAAACAAGCCGGGAGGCAACATGGGAGGTCGCTATATAATTGCATACTAGTCATACACTTTTTGACGGATCGGGCTGAATTTTTTTTTGACAAAGAGGTTGATTATAGTGCGCATAAAAGCCTGGAAGACGATTTTTTTCAAAAATATATATTTTTCGGATTTTTTTCAAAAATTTAAAAGTCCCGTTGCTAGGCAGCGGTGGCATCCATAGCAACGGTGCTCAAAAGCATAGAACTAGATCCTGGTATGAACCTACCAGTGAAGTTTCATCAAAATCGGTTGACTCCTCTGGCCTCCAGAGCTGTCCATTACATACAAACATACAGACAGACGGAAAACTTGAGAATAACGGTAGTCTCGCGACCACTCAATTAACGGGATGTTACGGTCCAGGGGTGTGTTCCGTTAGCAAGCAGCTTGCTATCGCTCTCCAAGCCAGTCGTCCCGTATCAGCCGATTGGTAAGCCGCTCGCCGAATCGCTCGGCAAGAGGAACAACCGATTAAGTGAAGCGCTTCGTTATTTTATACTTAACATCCTACTATTATTTTTTACTTGGTCACTGTCTTTGACATGAACACAAATTTTTATTACGGATCCTAGACATCAAAAAGCTACATTTATCGAAAAAACGGTTTCAAATGGAGCACCTCATCAGCATTAGAGCATTTAAATTGCATCAGATGTGGAAATAAATGTGAATTGTTGCTCCCAGCTTGCCGCTCGATGACGGAGGACGCCACTTGCATTTTTTGTCAATCCCTACCCTGTTGCAACTTGCTGGTTTACCACACAGTCCTGTACTATAAAAAGCCATTCGTGTGTGTGTGTGTGTGTGTGTGTGTGTGTGTGTGTGTGTGTGTGTGTGTGTGTGTGTGTGTGTGTGTGTGTGTGTGTGTGTGTGTGTGTGTGTGTGTGTGTGTGTGTGTGTGTGTGTGTGTGTGTGTGTGTGTGTGTGTGTGTGTGCGCGTAAAAAGTTCACTACGTACTTATCTTTTCATTACATACTTCTTGAATGTCAGTCTGAAAGAATGTACCTTTTTAAAACTTTAGACCCCCTTGGACCCTTACATCTCTTAGACCCTTTAAGACCCTTCACACATTTTAGACCCTTTATAGATGCATTTTTGGATTTTTATCCTTTGACCCCTTTTCACACCTATTGAAACCCGGTAGAGTATAGACCCTTGAAACTCGTTTGACTCTTTAGAGGACTTTAGACCCCTTACACCCCTTTAAACGATCCTTCGACCCCTTGAGACCCTGACTGCAACAGGAACATACCTTTTTGACGCTTAGAATCCTTAAGACCCTTTGGACTCCTTTAACTTCATCTCTTCGACCCTTTAGACCTTTACACCATTTTAACACATTTACATACACACCACACAAACATCGAGTCTCTTTGCAATTAATATATAGACTAATACTTTCAACAGATTTATGGAAAAAGTCCATGTATAAATTTTGAAGTGCACTTTTGGGTAAAAGTGGGGAACCTGACTTTTTAACATATTTAGGGTATGCTAAATTCTATTAACCCGGTTCTCAAGCCGAATTTTGAGTTTTTGACCATCAAATTAGCATTTGCAAAATGGCTGCCAAATTGCAATTTTTTGACATATTCTTGGAGCAAGCATTTATATCTTCTTCTTCTTCTTTCGGCTGCTCCCGTTTGGGGTCGCCACAGCGGATCATCCATATGATCCG